>NC_073255.2:53745000-54059375 GCF_029289425.2 Pan paniscus | reverse complement strand
ACAGTTGGAGCCCCATACATTTGCCTCTTGGTATGGTCATGTGTGTGTAACAAGAATTACAGTTGCTCATACTTATAGTGTTTGGGGGATCTAAGTCTGCTATGTTCTCAGAGGCGCTCACCTTGTTGATATTCTAAAGTTGCAACATCAATGTAAATATTCTTAACTTGTATTTCTCATTTTTATTGCCCTACTCAACATTACTTTTTTTCTTAATACACTGTGCTTTCTAAGCCAAAAAACTTCCCCTTTTCACCCTGCTTACATTAATATTATCTTGCTGCTTCTAACTAAAGTTAGTAGAGTTAACAAATCTTCTAACTTTAGACTCTAGACTATGAAAAAGTCCATGACAACAAAAATAATGCAAAACAAGAAGGTAAGATGGAAGGAAGGAAAGGAAGAAGGGGGGATAAATTGAGAGAGAGGGAGGGAGGAAACAGGGAAGAGAGAGAAAGAGATTGATGTTTATGGCTTGAATTCTGCATCTTGTAATAGGGCTAATAAAAGCTCACTTTGTGAGGTTATGTGAGGATTAAGTGAGATAGATAAAGCATGTTAGTGGTGTTCTTATTTTATTAATTTAGAATTGTGGGAAGAAAGGATGGGAAGCTTCTTTCAAAAGTGGAGGTCTTGAAAACTTGAAGATAGAAGAGGGGTCAGCTGAAAAGAAAGAGACGTTGCTAAAATGGAGATCAGTGCCACAGAAAATGTACTCAGAAGAGGAGAGTTTAGATGTAGGGTATTAGTGGATTCATTTCAGAAGAGACCCTTCTTAAGAAAGCAATAGGAGCAGGGGCTGTAGAAGACCTTACTGATAGGTGACAACAAGTGTACACACGCTTCAAATCAGAGAAGGAGAATTGAATCAAGTACAGTATAGCTGAAGGGTTATGGAATTTGAGAACTTGGACTATATATTATGTTAATTATCTGATTGAGGAATAAATGACTTCTCATTGGCCCAGTTGAAGTCCTTTATTGCTCCCTGAGAACATAGTGCGCAAGTTAGCTGTAGGAAACAGGTCCTGCAGAAGCCCCAGAAGTGAGATCATGAAGCAAAAATGGAAAACTTGAACACAACATTGTGCTTGCTCAGGTTTTCTTATGTAATTCTAACAATTTCTTTGATGAAAAAAGAACCTGGAGTAACAGAATTCTTTGGGAAAGTGAAGAATGGTATCCATGCATATGTTTTGCTACCTCAGCCCAAAGTAGCCATCCACCAGTGAAAAATAAGCCATGGTCACTTCAACCCTATTTTCTGTAAACACTCAAGATCCTCTTCCCTGCAATCTCTAACTCAATCTATGCACTTTGTCTCTCAAATTTTTCCCCATTGTTGCATTTGTAATTGTTGAAAGAACATTTTTCTTTGGTCAAAATTTTAGAAGTGCTACATTTCTTATCAATAAAATACTTATTTTGAAAAGGAAAGCCATAACTTCACAAAGTGGGTCCACACATTTTAGCTCCAATGTGATGTAGTTGGATACCATCAACATAGACAAGTGCCATTCTTGTTGACTGCCTATTCTTCACAATATGGAAGGTATCAGCATTGACTTTAAGTTTCAAGAAAAGTAGTTACTTGAAATTATGCTCAGTTGTTGACATTTGTAATAGAGTAGACCCTTGACATTTGCAGATTTAGTGTTCCAAGTTTTGTCTATTCATGAACCAATATGGTCATCTTGTAATTTGTAATTTTGCTGAGGCATAAATTTGAATATCATGCACTGCAAAGGCTGGCAGTAACTCTTGAAATGCTAAAAACTTTGTATCTTTGTGATAAATAATACATGAAAGTAACCTGGATTATTGTGATATTAGCAAATTTGGGGATACTTTCAGCTCTCATGATGAGTTGCTAAAGACATTCAAAGGAGCTTTCCTCTGTATCTTAATAATTCTTACGAATGAATGAGCAGTGGGTTGTCCATCAAATAAAAATTAATTATTGTTTAGGTTTGGAACATTTGGAATTGCTGAGAGGCAGCAAGCCTTTGGGGAAGGAGGCAGGGGCTACAGATGAAAAAATGTATAGGCCATCTATGGGATTTTGTAATTTGACCCGAAGGCAAAGCAGTACATAGATGAGTGTTTGAGGATAATGAATGCCAGAGTTCCCTATTCTTCTGATGCATTATTACCTTGTCATCCGTGTCTCCATCTTATTCCCACCCCTGCACATGTTCTTATATATCAAACCAGACTTTTTCCTTTTTTGGTTTTAGAGTAGAGTTTCCTATCTCCATAGTAGTCTATTTGCCTAAAATTAGAAAATTCAGCCTGAAAATTTCAGATGTAATAATCTATGTGCCAATTGTATACATAATTCTTTTTCTTTCTATTAAAAAAGATCTGTGAAAATCCTGGAACCATACTTACCCTCTTTCCAGTGATTAAAAAACAACAAACAAACAAGCAAAAACATTCCCATTAGATAACTCCTTCTCTTCATGCTTCTTTTCTAATTGTTTCTGTAAACCTTTACACTTTTAGGCACTAAAATAAACTTCTTAATTTTGTGCCATCTAAATGGATTTTTCCTGTTACTTAGAAGGCCTTGATTTCATTTAGGAAACTAACCTTGCTGACTATACCTCTTATAAGGAAATCTCTGCCCTCACCAACTATAGTGTTTTCAGATGAAATAAAAAATACCCATTTATAAGCAGGCTGTGACAATTTACAAAGAATTTATTAGACCATGGTTTGACACATTGAATTCAAGAAGTTTTAGTTTTTTTTGCATTATGCCTACAACAACCTCCTCAACTATAGTATAAAATGTTGCATGGAGTGACAGTGTCTTGTTCATTCTCGAATCCTGTAGTGTCTACCACAGCACCCACTATAGGGGTGCTAAAAAATGTGTGTGACATAACCAAGATATGTATCAAACATAAACATGTTTGGATGAACTGGCCATTAGCTTCCAAGAGGCATTCTGTAAATTCTAGCCTCAATACATATGTCTTCATTCAGATACAATCTCCCTTAAAATAGTCTTTATTAAGCCAAAGTATGAAGATTTTTACAGAATAGACTTTTGATGAGCTGTTGTGATTCACATAAAATGTAACAATAAAATTCTGTATGTTTGAATTGTAACTCTTGATAATAAAATCACTGCCATTATATGCTGGTCCATTCAAAACACTGTGGCTAATTAGGTTCACACACCTGACAGATGGCTTTCCTCTCCTAAATTGATTAAATGCAATTTAATTACTGACCAAAGAATTCGCAGCTAATTCAGGACACAGATATAAAATTGATTCATCTGATGAAAGCACAACTAAAACTTGGCATCTGAATATAGACTGCATGTGGTATACTCTTTCTTATTGCAAAATACTCATGTAAGAAGAAAATTGTCAACTGATTCACTAGCACTTCTAATGTCTCAATAATTAATTGTATATTTACAAAGAAAGATATGAAAATTCATCTTCTGTAAGCTCTGCTGGCTTCAAACAATTATTAGTTAGTGGGTGTTTGGTTGGAAATCCCTGCTCAACTACTTACTTGATAAAAAATATCAGGTGAGTTGCTTAAGTATCCCAGTTTCATCATCTATAAAATGGGGTCATTAGAAACTATTTTTTTGTGACTAATAGGAAGATTGGGTGAGACACATGTAAGGCACCTAAGGCTCTAAGAAGAAAACATTAGAAATAGGTTATTAGTTTTTGTTTTTATATTTACTTATTATTCTTTTGACTAAGATGATGTTTATGAACAAATTTAATAAAAAGAAATAAAATCATTGAAAACAAATTAACAAACAAAGCTTACTGAGTTATCCTGAAATACAGACTGGGGATAAAAAGTACGATGAAGCATATTCATGATCTCAAGGAACAAATTCTAGTGCAAAATAAATTCTGCATATATAAAAATATTGATCAGGATATAGATTCAGAATCTAGATGTATGTACTAAGGAAACCACATTGAAAGCTACCTGACCTGAGAACACCAGGAGTGTCTACCTGGAAGAAGTGGCACTTGCGATGAGAACTGAAGGGAAAGTGAGATTTAGATCAACACATAGGAGTGGGGAAAAGGTACTCCTGGGGGAAGAAACATGCTCAAGCCAAAGCTGAGTGAGAGTTTAAAGATTTTCACAAGTCGAATGCAGGCTAATATTGCCTGGGTGTTAGGCAGAGAGACGAGATGTGGTAAAGAATTTCCCTCCTATGTGAGCTATGATTTAAATATGGAGAACAATAAAAATTACATAGGGCCCATGAGTATGTGTGAAGATTGTGTGTTAGTAATCTCAAACCTTAGCTAGGATTGAAGTGATTGGAGCTCTTGTGTCTCTCCAATTAAGACAAGGTCTAAAAATAATAGATTTAAAATATTTAGGTAAGAACTGATGTGACAAGTTGACTTGATGACCTAGGAGAAGAGGATGGCATGTTTCAGAACAGAAGCCATGCTAGAAACACCCTAAACCTCCTCCTCACCTACCATTTTACTCTTCAGTTTGGGCCATCCTTGGGCTCAGGACCAATCTATATTTTAGTGGAGTCACATGAAGAACAGAGCCTTCCAGAAACTCAGATTGAGAGCACTGTGTGAACAGTTGTGCTCTCTCAGCACACCATCCTCTCTAGGGGCAGGAGGCACCTCAGTCAGTTCACACAGAGGTAAATTTCATGACTTGGGGAACATCATAGACTAATCCCCAATTTGCCCAGAGAGACGTGACCAGTGAGTTTTCTTTCCGAATAACTAATGTAGAATGCTAAACATAGACCTTGCAGTCAACCATTTCTGTTTCCTGATGAAGTTGTCTCTAGTTTAGATTAAACAGTTTATAGTGAGGCATAAGAGATGAACATTCACTCAGTTTACCCTCTCAATAAGAGTTGTGAAGGGGACAACAAAATGGACCCAGCCCACTCATGTGTATAGGATTGTTTCCTCAGAGCATGTGGTTGAGGAGATGGATGCCTCACCTCAACGAGTGGTCGCAGGAACCACATTTGTTTTGGGTGTCAAATGACTCCTCAAGCATGATCATCTCAGCTCAGTTCAGGAAGGATGCTCTCATCCACATTGCTCTGTATATACAATCTCCATTGATTCATCTATGAGTCATTGAGCAAATAAAATGAGATCATATTTATAAAGTACTAAACACAGTATCAGGAATACAACAGACATTCAGTAAATGGTTGCGATACTGGGTTAAGATGTAAGGGGAGATTTGTAGAGAAAATAGGTCTCAAATAAGTCCAGGAAGGATTCTTCAGAAACATGCATCATTCAGTGAGTTTCATTGAATGTCAATAATTTTCTCCTAACAACATCACTCTTCCAGCATCACATTCTTCTCTTTGGCATGGTAAGTCCTGAAAACTGAAGAATTACGTAGTATTTTAGAGAACAATGAGAAATTTCTGGAATTCTTAGAAGAAGTGATTGTTGCTAACACAATGTGTATTTGACCGTGCAAGACCAGGATAGAGAAGAACAATTTTAGGAATGTGTTCAATCTGACCCATATGAACAGGGGAATATCACGCTCAAAGCTTTCCCAGATCAGTAATTTTCTCTCTTTACCTTAAGTCATCCCAAGCCATAATAACTAGCCAGGATCATTATCAACAAAACTGTTGAGAAGAGACTTCCAATTCACGCTTTTCTCTCAATTTTGTCATGTTTGGTGACATGATTCCACCTAACAATCAATTCTTCCTGTATTTCCCCTGGGTGTATTACAGCATGTGACATCAGCCATTGGGTACTCTAAAACCTCTGCTGCGTGTAGAATAAAATGATTCATGAAGGACTGTTCACAGCTTGTTCTAGGTGATCCCAAATTGATGAGAAGAACAGGAAAGATTTATCTGTATCTCAGTAAATTAAAGGTACAATCAAGACTTTGAAATACAAACCTCCTAATATATTACAGAAAAACCACAGTTTTCCTAGAATTCTTTCTCTGGGTCACTGTGATAAAATCTAGTCCCAAGCAGCAAAGCTCTTTCTTTTTTCTGCTTTTTTTTTTTTTTAATTTAGAGATGAGAGTCTCACTGTGTTGCCCAGGCTGGAGTGCAGTGGCTATTCACAGACATGATTATATTACATTACAGCCTTGAACTCCTGGGCTCAAAGTAATTCTTCCATCTTAGCCTTCTGAGAAGCTGTGACTTTAGGCATGCACCACCATGCCAGCAAAGCCTATCTTATGCACTAATATCGGCTCCTCATAGAAAAAAAAATTCCCTAGGGTAACTAATGCCCATTTATCTTAATAGGATATCATCTTGGTCTCTCCAGAGCATTTTTCACCTGGAAAAGTTGACCTTGTTTTAGGCATTTTATTTTGCCCAGTCTGTTCATCAGTAGAAACAGGTATTTATAGCCTGAACAACATGGTAAAACCCCATCTCTACAAATATATATATAAAATCCAGGTGTGGTGGCACATGCCTTCACTCCCAGCTACTTTGGGGGCTAAGGGGGTAGGATTGCTTTAGCCTGAGAGGTCGAGACTGCGGTGAGCTGTGATCATGCCACTGCACTCTAGCCTGGGTGACAGAGCAAGACTCTGTCTCAGAAATTTAAAAAAAAAAAGAAAGAAGAAAGAAACAGATATTTTTCATCTGCCTGTCCCTAATCCAAATGTGTGGACAGCTAAATTAAGTATCTATAATACCCATATTCTTAAAAATAATCCTTTTTGTACAGATGCATTAAGGTATGGTAAACAATGAAGAAAATATTCTCTGTGACTCATTCACTAAGCCGCTGGTCCCATGGTGAGGCACACTTCTTCTTTCAGTGTTGTTCTTCACTGTGAATGTCACTGGTCTAGAAGACATAGTTGTAGGAGTGTAGGCTTGGCTCTCATGAGGTTCCCATCTGCCTTCAAAGGAAAACTGAGAAGTAGAGTCAAGTCTCTGCCACATATTTCAGTTTCAAGCAGTTTCTAATGTGTCTTGTGTCTTTTTAGGGTTTTACTCTTCTGCTTTTGTGTTCATAAATGTCATATCAGCAATGCTTTCCACAGAAACTACATCAAAAAGAATATTCTCATATAATTGTCTTCATTTCTTTCCAAGACAAACTTATTAGGAGTAGAGAAATACATTCTTATTGATTAAAATACTTTACTTCTTAGGGAAAAATGCTTAGTAATCTAATCTTTCAGTTGTCATAGTTAATGAATATAATTGTATATCTAATCCAGGAAAATTTTTATTTTATGCTTCCTAAGATATACGACCATATACGACCTCTCAGGCTAAAGCAATCCTACCCCCTTAGCCCCCGAAGTAGCTGGGAGTGAAGGCATGTGCCACCACACCTGGATTTTATATATATATTTGTAGAAATGGGGTTTTACCATGTTGCTCAGGCTATAAATACCTGTTTCTACTGATGAACAGACTGGACAAAATAAAATGCCTGAGATGACAGAAATATTGTTCAAGAAAATTCCTGCTTACAACATAAAATGTATTTATCAACGTCAACATCAGCATAGCTGACACACTAAACATCAGCATTCATTCTAAACACAGATAGGTTTATTTTATTATTTTGAGAATAACTAGGAAGGCAAGATGATGAAAGGAGCATCAATGATAACAGAAACTAAGAGGCTAATAGTAACAATGGAAGGAATAAACGAGAATAGTCATGTGGGTCCAAGACACAGGAGAACCCTATAGACACTGGAGACTGTGATCTTGATTGTGTACTTCACAGCACATACCTGGCTGCAGTTCTGTCTGCAACTTAGATATATGTGGCTTTCTCCAAAGCATATCTCTGGCCAAAAAAAATTGAATTTTTTTGGAGTATGGAGTAAAGACTCCATACTCACTAAGCCTAGTGACCATTGTTCCTGCCGTACACTCAACAAGAAAATAATCAAGTGGTCAGAGAAGACCTCTTGAGAGAGCAGGACCCGAGGAGGGCCTCACAGATCAGGTAAAACTTGGTTCTACAGAAAATAAAGTAAAAATCCTTGCAGATGAAGAAGCAATGGGTCAGTGTGACTATCTGGATTTTGGTGCTTGATATATATGAGTCTCATTAAACATGAATATAAGTCAATTGTCCAAATTGAACAACAGTGCCTCCTGACCCCAGAAAATAGAGTATCAATCAGCCAGACTAGGAAATGTTGATGTAGAATGTCCTACTCAAGAGCAATGGCTTCAAATTCTGACTCTGACATATACTAGCAGTTGGACATAGAGGAAGCTACTTCTTGTGGCCAAACCTCAGTTTTCTCATCTATTAAGCACGCATAAAAGTAAAATGGGCCTTGTATGACTCACGAGGAGATTAAATGAGGCAATAGTTTAATAGTCTTAACCTTATCTCCAGCTTGTAGTAAAACCTCAATGACTGTCGATTGTAGTCAAAGGACAGTAAAAAAGTCTTCCTCACCTTGCACCATGAATGGACTTCAAAATTTAGTCTCCTGCTTCTGTTTCTGTCTCCTTGCCAATATAAGGTCTGAAAACACACTATCATGCATGTTATGTTTCTGTGGCAATATCACCCCTGACCTTCTCCATCCCTTAACTCTTCAGGTATTTCTATACCATCAATTCTACTTTCCCTCCTTGAAAGTGTTACTGAAACACCAGGGGTTTGGTCTAGGTCCTGCTGCTGGCTACACAGAAAGCCAATGACTGAGATGCTGAATACTGCCACGGAAGTAGGCTTTAATCAGGTGCTGCAGCCAAAGAGATGGGAGCTCAGTCTTAAATCCATCTTCCTGATAGACTAAAACTAGGGGTTTATATAACAGGGAAGATATGTAACAATGTGCAAGGAAACAGGAACTAAGGAGGGAGAAGCAAGCAATCATAATGAATGAAGGGTCTTGATCTCATTGTTTGGATGGGATGTGGCGATCTGGTGAGTTTCCATTCTTTGATACTTTTTTTGAGAGGCCTGAAGGTCTTTTCCTGAGGAAGGAACGCAGATAAAACAAATACAAGTTTCAGGCTTTAAGACTATAAGGCTTAATTTCTACAGTTATAAAAAAAAAACTGTCTGTGGGACAATCAGGTTGGTTTCAAAGGCTGTTTTCCAAAATCCCCCTCTTGTTATCTGTTCATTCCAACATTTTTTCAAAGACTCCCTCAAGTGTCATCTATTCTTTGAAATCACCCTTGATACATTAGGAAGAACTGTGTGCTTTACATGACAGCTGTAACCTTAAATAGTACCCTGACAAACTAACTACCATCAAGGCAATTAATCGCTTCCATGAAAATCATGGATCGTTAGTATATGGATAAAGGATCTTCATGCTGCTGACCAGTGATTACTCCATTTGCACCCCATAACTAACCAGAGGCATTATTCTAATAAATGTGTGCCATGTTATTTTAAGGTAGGATTAAAAATAATTCTCTATGTCTCAAGCACCTTTCACAGATAATTATTATTTCCTAAGGCACAACTACACATCTGTAATAGCAGAAGTGATTTCCTAGGAAATATGTATCTGGCAGATATACATATTTGCTGATTTATTCATTCTATGGTCTATTAATTTCTGTGTTTAAATAATAACTCATAACTTTTTCTTATGCAAATTTAGTATAGTCTTTGGGATACCAATAGAAATACCATGTGGTAACTCGTATCAAATAGCCAAACAACTGGGGGGCAGCAGAAATATGCAGTTACCCAGACAGTTACATATAAAGTACAAGGGCTGTAAAAGAGACACACTCCATGTCCTTGAGATGACAGTGGATGAGATTTTAAACAACTTTCCAAGAGAAGATCATGTTTGAACTGAAATTTGAAGAATGAACATAAATAACAAAGTAAATAAGTAGGAAATATATTCCAGGCAGAGTAAACTGCACACACATCTAAAAAGAGAACATAACTATTAAAATAACTGCAAATAGCCTAGCATAAATGAAGCCCAAAGTTTAGAAGGAAGTGGAAAGATAGCACTTATGAAATTTGCCCAGGGATAATATCCCTTTCTCTGTTTCTTTCCTACCCCTTATTTTGTGGGCCCACATACAATCATACCTCACTTAATGGCAGGGATATTTGATGAGAAATGTATCATTAGGCAGTTTTGTTGTGGTAACATCACAGAGTGTACTTACACAAACCCAGATAGTATATAGTCTATTACACACCTAGGCTATGTGGTTTAGCCTATTGCTCCTAGGATTGCATGTTACTATCACGAATACGTAGGCAATTGGAACACAATGCTAAGGTTTTGTGGGTCTGAACATAGAAAACGTACAGTAAAAATACAGGATCATAATCTTCGGAGATCATTATCATATATGAGGTCCCATATTGACTGAAATGTTGGTCGTTATGCAGCACATGACGGTACTAACACTAGAATACAAGAAGTGGAAGACGGATGGTTTAATTGTAGTTCAGGAAAGGGCAGTAGGTAGGAGATAATTTGGAAATCATTAACATACAGATGGCTGTTGTAGAACTAGGGAAGTTGTCCAGGAGAATATGTAAATTGAGTACAAATGTGAGGCTAAAGAGTAAGAAAACACTAACATTTAAGAGGCATCCAGCAGAACAGTTTCCCATAAAGCAGACTGAAAGAGGTAGGTGGTGGTAGGGGGAAAACCAGCATTGTGCCATGGAAGCCAGGGTCTGTCAGGAGGTGCCGGAAAAAAGCGGCCATTACAGGGTCACCTACCAGAATCCCACCCTTTCCATGCAATGTCCATGTGGAGTCACTTCTTTAGGGATGTGGAAACCCTCAGGAGTGTCATGCCACTGTGGTATGGCATTTGTTATATTCATAAAGTTATTTTATAAATTTTATTGGGAACAAAATTCCAATAGGGTTCTAAATCGAAATTTGAGTGATGGACTCCAAATCAAGAGTCCACATCAGATATATTTCCCTATGCAGTCATGCAATACACAAGATAGTACTTTAAGCCAATAGCTTCATAAGAGAATACTTCGCATTTTATTTCCAGTCTAAATAAAGACAGGTCAATGAGTTCAATAGTTACAACTTGTTCTGTGTGAGTTTTCAGTCTTCTAACAGAATTTCCACTGGGAGGCAAATTAATAACTTAATATTACTTTGAAGACCTTTCTTAAAATATAAGTATTCTTAATACACACACAAATACACATGCTCACGCATGCATGCACATGTGTGTACATTTCACACTTTAAAGTTTTGATGTAGATGGACCTTTTTACCCCTCTATAGAAAACTATGTTAAATTTTATGGTTTCCATGATTTTTAAAAGAAATTTGTCTAAAATTCACTATTTAAAAAAACTATGACTTCCTCTTTCCTTATTTCATAAATTACCTAATCATGCGTCTGGTGGAATAAGGACTTGTAACTGCAGCAGCAGCTGGAAATCTAGTTTTCATCTACTTCCTCTCACTTCTGCATAAAATGGATAATAAAACCAGACTGGAAAAAAATAGTTAGAGAATATTCGTATTTAAACACTTTAGTTTTACAAATAATATATATATATTATATATAATATAATACGTATCTATTTATTTATTTTTAGTTAAAAGCATTTATCATCTTTCTTAATCTGTGCTGCTAGGTATAGGGTACTATCTTAGCCCATTTTTTTTGTTGTTGCTCTAAGAGAATACTTGAGGCTGGGTAATTTATAAAGAAAAGGGATTTATTTATCTAATTGGTTCTGCTGGCTGGAAGTTCATGGGCATGGAGCTGTCATCTACTAGGGTTCTGGTGAGGGCCTTAGGCTGCTTCCACTCATGGCAGAGAACTGAAAACTGAAACAGAGCCAATGTGTGCCAAGAGATCACGTGGGGAGGGAGGGAGCCAAGAGGGAGAAACCGAGGAAGCCAGAATCTTTAATAACCTCCTCTTGAGGGACCATACCCATTCCGCACACACTCACTCCTGAGAGAGGGCATTTGCCTATTCATGAGTGACCTGCTCTCAGGACCCAGACACTTCACTAGGTCCCACTGGCACAAGTTTTGGTGGGGACAAATTATATCCGAACCATAGCAGGCACCAATAAAATAAAAATATTTTTAAAATAGTGAAAGTGTTAGACTCTTGTATATTACTATTTTTTTCTATTAAGAAAAAATAATTTAAATGTATGATTTCAATTATATTTGGAAAATGTACCCTTTTCTTTCAGACTGCTAACAAGTGATTTGTTTCTGCCCCCCACACAAACACTATTCTTCTTTCTCTTCAGATATCTATTCAGTATACATTTTGACAATGGATCCAAAATAATGAATTTTTAGCATTTAAGTCCTTAGTATCACTTTGGAAACAAGTAAATCATATATTGATGTTTTACATTGGCATTCATGTTATTTTATGTCTGTATAATGATGTCCGTAATGTATGGATTCACTATCCGGTTTAATTTAAAAATTAGAAGGAAAAAATGTTTTCCTATGCATATACTCTTTACAGACAATAAAGCAATTGCCTATGCATTATCTCACATGGCCTTGAAAAGCTAGGATAGGTTTGCTTTTGCACCAGTTTTCTAAGTAAAGAAACAGAGATTTGGTAAAAATGAGCTGCCTGATGCAAGTCAGGATGTGGCACAGATGTGGAACCTCAGAAAAAGACTTTTGGATTCAAGATTAGCAGTAGGGTACTGGATTTTTAACAGGCTTGAGTTTTATAATCAGAAAACAATGAGATGTGAAGCCTGAGTCTGCTTTTCATCACTGGCCAAGCTACGTGTCTTCCCTGTTAGAAATTTTGGTTCATTCAGTCTTGATTTTTTTATTTGTAAAGCAATAATAATACATTTACTCCATTGGGTAAGAATTTTATAAGATAAAGTGATAAAGTCAATGAAAATTGCCTAGTACAATGCCTATTACATAGCAAATGTAACAAAGTTATACTTGGTCCTGTCTCTTATTTTTATTTCACAGTAGTTAGTGGAAGGGATACAAGGGCTGATCAAGAAAAAAGGGATGGGATAACCACCAGGTGGCAGAAGAACAAAATTAAGTTTATTTAGGTGATGCTTTGACAGATTTATATGCAGGGAAGGCCCTCATAGCATGAGAACCATGCAGGGGCCACCACCTAGAAGGAGAAGGGAGCAAGATAATTCCTAAGGAGAATGAGGATTGAAGAGGGGGCTCGCATGTCTAGGTGGTATCACTTAGCTTCCCAGGAGGAATCTCTGGGGCAGAGAGCTCTGACAGGCAGCATGTGGTCTGTACAAACCTAGGGTTTTTCTAATCTACGGCTAATAGATGTTGGTAAGTTTTGTGTAGTATGCAAAACGAGTGGGCTGTAAATGGCTGAAAATCTGTTTATTGGGGTTGTATTTTAAACAATTGAATGTGAAAAGTTAGGCTTGGTGCCAGCAGGATTATGAGGTAACAGGTATTGGCCTCCTGGTAAGAAGTAAGCAACATAGGACCAATATACAAATACCATCTTTGCCTCATTTATATATACATCAATCACTACCCGAAGAAAAGTAAGATGAAATAGCAACAGCTTTTATTTTCAGCACTGTGAAGTTCACATTTTGTTTTATATGTATATATACATATGGTTATCTATATGTATATATATTATTTTCATTTGCAAATGACTTATATGCCTTATAATGGAAAAAATGTAATAATGTGGCTTAATAAAATAACCAATACAAAGTAAGGATGACAATAAATATGTATTAGCAGTTCAGATACAAAAACTAAAAATCTCACATGTTGACATTTATTTCTATTTGTAAAAATAAATTTATTAAAACTGAGGCTAGGCACAGTGGCTCATGCCTATAATCCCAGCATTTGGGAGGCCAAGGTGAGTGGATTACTTGAGGCAAGGAGTTCGAGACCAGCCTGGCAAACATGATGAAACCCCGTCTCTACTAAAAATACAAAAATTAGCCGGGTGTGGTGGTGCATGCTTGTAATCACAGCTACTTGGGAGGTTGAGGCAGGAGAATCACTTGAATCTGGGAGGCAGAGGTTGTGGTGAGCTGAGATCATGCCACTGCCCTCCAGCCTGGGCAACAGAGAGAGACTCCATCTCAAAAAAAGAAAAAAAACTGAATTGTACCACTTAAATAGTTTTTGTAATGGAAATATTTGTTTAATTCAATGTTTGACTCACAGTTGAAGAAAATACTGAAAGTAAAGTCTCATCCCCAAAATAGTTAGTGGCCAGTATATACAGGCAAGTGAACATGAGTGATACCAATCCACATCCTCAGCAGTGCCACACCATCTTTCCCTGGTAATGCTTCTCTTGGAAAATGATTGTGTGGAGATAGAATACAGTATCAGTCACACATCTGAAGTCCCTCACATAGTGTCTACTACATATAAAACACTAATAAGTAACAAATTTTAGCATTAATATTGTTAATACAGCATAAAACACTTTTAAACTAACTATAAACAAGAAATCACCTTAGAAATCATAGAAGTTGAAAAAGAAAGTCAAGAACAAAGGAAAAATTTTTCTAAGTTAGAGAAATTTGTGCACGTGGTGTTGTTCCTTCTTTGGTCTTTTGATACCTTAAAAGAACATTAAAGTTCTATTCACTTATTTAAAAGTTCAGAGTCCACAAGAGGTGAGCGTCTCTCTCACTAGCCACAAGACTCTTTATCATTATTTGAATAATTCAGTAAAATACGTCTAAGCCATTAACTTCTTTTGCAAAGTTGGTTTAAAAATTCCCCCAATTTAATAACACCTAATTTTGATATTATTAATTATCACTTTCTCAGTTTCCAAAATGTCATGCATCTCTCCATTTAAACACCATTTTTCTGAAATTTCTGAACATTGTTTAATTTTTTTCCTAACTCTTTATGCTACTTTTTGGCATCTAACTTCTTGCTTTGAGTACCTCTGAGACTAACTCCATCAAGCATGACTTTCCAATAATTCCTAGACATTCTCGTTTATTTTCAGATGTGGCTGCTTATATTCCCTCTTGTCAAATAAAAATAATATCAGTTTGGGCATAATATTTATTCTCTCAAAAATAATCTGCTTCCTGTTTCATAGTTTATCCACTTAGGATTCCACTAGATTGCTTTCATAGTGGAAAGAGAGAACCAGGTTTATAATGCAGTGCAATATAATAAAATCTCATTTCTGAAAAGTCTGCAAAGTGCTAGACAAGGTCAGTGGGTACCGGAATAATTTTGAGCTATGGTATACAAGATAAAATATCCTTTCTAAATTCTTACCTTTGGACAATCAGTCTTTGTAAGGACCTACAAGAGGGTCAGAATAGTAAAATAGAATAATAATAATGGCTGCCCCAAAATGTCACACATTTAATTCAAGAACCTTGGAGAAGCAGTGGTAAGGGACATTTTTAACAGTTACCAAAGTACAATTTGCTTCCTATCATTGCATAATGTTATTTCCCTATAAACAGTGTGGTTGTCTTATTATTTCTGAAACATTGATCACTTTACTGTTCCTTTATGCTAACAGGCAAAGTTTCCATTGAGCCCATGTAAACAGTGTTTTCTTGGTTGATTCTGAGTCTTATGTTAATTTTCATGTTACTTGAGATTGCATTTATGCTAATAATATTCTAAATCTAATAACCATATGTTTAGAGAGTAGCAAGGATGCATATACTGTGAGTTAATAACATAATACAATACTCTGGAAAATAGCTGACAAAATATAAAATATCCACTCACTGTAATTTCCCAAACTTCTCTTGACTGCACTAAGGATCCAGATGCTGACATGGACAAAGCTAACTTCAAACTGCATCTTAAAGGTCATATCATGTTTCATTTGCCTCTTCACATCTCAGTTTTTTCATCATAAAACCTGTGATAATAACCCCTACATTAACCCTCACTGAAATTTTGATGAGGCAGTGAGATGCTGGGTTTAAAATTGTTTTGTGTGTATGCACTGCACACAAGCAAATTTGTTAGACATAATTTTGATCCTCCTTTCTGAAAATTTGACACAATTGTTCAATGAAATCATTGAGACACAAGAATCATAAACTTTTCCTTTATGGCCCTCTTAGTCATGATGTGAACCAAGGCCGATGAAGAGTTACTTCTCATAAAGTGCTGGAGTTAGACAGACCAGTAAGTTGTAAAGGTGCTAATTGAGAAGAACAAGGGGTGATTTTTCTACTTCAGGAGTCTATAAACTTATGAAGATACAAGAAGGTAAGTCATGGCAATATCAACCAATTGCCATATAAGAATACCAACATGAGCAAAGGTGGCAGGAGTAGAGGAGCTCATAGACTTGCCTGAACAGTAAGGGGGGCAAACATGGATGACCTGAAACCCGAAGTTCATTATGAAGATAAGATGACAGTCTGAGCTGTACAAAGACACTCTTGTTCTGAGAGTGGGTTGTGAGCACTATGACTAGGTAGTTCAGGGCACAGGCTGAAGAAAGTAGGACAGGGTTGGGTAATGATGGGTTCAGGATTTACTCTGTATGTGATTGTATGCTGCATAAGAATATTCAGAGTCTATAAATGATATAAAGGCCCATAAAATATCTACGATGGAAGCCAAAGTACATTGTTGATTATAGATGGAGCCAAGACAGGAACGCATGGTGGTAAATTAGGAACATATAAACTTTAATTAGGTACACCACAAATTATGGTATGACAGGGATCTGAAAACAATGGATTAGACCCATATTTAAGAATATGTATTACTCCAAAATAAGTAATTGAGTAGTTTGAACACAGAGCAAGAAAATGAATTTATTTCATAAATTATAACTTATAAAATGAAATCAGTAATTCAGCACACAGTGAAAATTATCCAGGGAATTGTAGCAGGTATACACATACTTCCCATACTATCACTACTGTGTAAAAATTCTAAATGACCTCTTCGTGGAATTCCTACCATGTATGTATATGTGTGTGCACATGAGTAAATGTGCACATGTGTTTTGTGTGAAAATAACTGCTGGATAGCAGCCAATGAAGGAAACCTCCAGAGACCTTGTGTTCATTGCACAATAAAAAGTACAGATAAAATGTGGTATTGACATAAATATTTTATAATTTGAAAACTCTTTCATGGTAGCATCTGGGCAGTTTAACTGAGTGTTTTATAGCTATGATATATTGGGTTTCCTCTGAGGGCACTGGACAGAGATTTACAAACTGCAACAGAACTCTGAAGCATAACCTATCTTACCTGGAGAAGGATAAATGAGAAGGCCCGTTAGTTACTGCTGGTTTCATTTAAAAGGCCAATCAGCTATTTCTGATAACTTTGACATTTTTGTCATTATTTTGCATCTATTTGTGCCCATTTTGCAATATCCCTTGTTACTCTTCTGCAGTTTGCAATTCTCACTTTTTATTCTCCCAGGGCTCAGTTAATATAGAAGAAATGTATTCCAATCCTGTCTATAAAATGTATCTTTCTTTGAAATAACTGCATTCATTCTCAAGTACAGAAAGCACATAACAATATATAGTCCTGATTTTTAACCTTATTAAAGGTATAGCTGGCAAGTTCTATTCTGGTTCTTATCAATATGCTGAACAGCAAAACATTTGGTTTCATTCTACCCAGTCAACCCCCAACATGGTTATCTGAGGTTTTATGGCAGCTCCAGCTTGGAAGGAAGCTTCTTTTAAATTTGTAGAAGAATCAAATAGAAAAGTAGCTTGGAATTTTGTTCTTGACCTCTCCTCTGACAATTCTTTATGACGGTCAGAGCTGGTGTCAGATACTTGAACCAGAGAAAAGCTGAAGCAACCTGGTGGAGACTGTGTAGGTGATTCTTCACCTTCCTTTTGTCCTCTATATATTATGACTTCACTTCTCTAACTCAGATCCTCTTGCATCATCTCTTACTTCAGTCATGACCAGAGTTACCAGCTCTGGGCAGGTTTTCTCCCACTCCACTCTGAAATCATGTTGTCTTAGGTATGGACCATGTGGTTTCTGTCCTTTGGCACATTAGGAGCCTCTACTAGCACCAATTGTTCCATTTACCAATATCGCGATTACGTACTTAATAATATTATCAACTACATAATATCAATATTAGGCTAAGAGATCCATTTCATACATAAGGAGGTTGTACAGGAAAAGGTTAACTCAGCAGGCCTGTGTTGCTCAAACCATGCACATTTGAAGAAAAAGACCTGTCTTCAGGAGAGATCCTTGGGTGACTCCCAGGAGGTAACCTCTGAGCTTTCAAAATTTTCTGCCTAATAATAATGTATCTGTATGCCTATGTCTTTGAGCCACACTATACCAGTGTGACTAGATAAGTTTATCCTAATAATGTGATTTATTGTTGATGCCTATTTGTGTTCTAAGATGCTGTGATCTGAATAGTTGAGGTCAGTTACAGGGCTGCTGAATGTTTACACAATTAATCCCGAATGAAAATCCTGGACACCAAGACTCAGTTGAGCTTCTCTCACTGGTAACACTTTCTACTTGTCAGACATCATCTCTTGGAGAATTAATCATATCTTTTGCAATTTCATTGGGGAATCGACATGTGGATGCTCACAACAGGCTTCTCTTGGATTTCTCCAACCCCCTTTGCTGATTTTAATCTGCAAACTTCAAATGTCATAAACTAAAATTGTGAGTATAATAACTTTTTCTGAGTTCTGTGAGTCATTCTAGTGAATCATAGTCTGCGGGTGGTCTTAGGGACCTCAAAACCAGAGGTATAACCTAAAGACAACTACTAGCTAGTAACATCTGCTCATAGGTGCCACTGGTTCTACCATATACTATCTCATTGGAAAGCATTTGGTCTCATAGAACAGTGGCATGAAAGACTTAGTTAATTCATCAGTCTGGGAGCAACACACCAGTGACTGATGGCAGGCACTGTTATTCCAAGAAGTGGAGTATGTACTGATGTAAGAGAAATGTCCTTTATAGCTACAATACTTGAGTCTAGAAATTTAAGGATGGAACGTGGAATTGCCATTGTAAATGCCTATGCTCTACATGTGTAATTATATCTTCCATTCTTAGGGTCTCCTGGATAATATACTCCTTTTTCCTACTGATACAATATTTCCACTAAATTCACTGAGAGAAATCCCAGTGATATTTCCATTGAGCTTCAGCTATGACTACTACCTAATCATTCTAGGTTTCTCAAAATGTCGGACTATCAGGCTTAGACAGGAAAAAATACGATCATAGAAGTAGTTGACCAAGACTATAATCAGGGACTTGTTAAATAATGGGGGTTCTCTGATGATAACAGAAATAGACAATTACAGCAACCAATGCCAACAAGAGCGAGATACCAAGGCTTTGGTATTTTTCTCAGGGAAGATCTGAGTCATCCCACCAGAAAAGCAATCTAGACCAACTGAAATGTTCATTAAAGATAAAGGCAACTAGGATGAGTGGTGGAGGAGGTAGATAATGGTAATTATCAGTTACAACAAAGGAGATTGTAGCATCTATATCTATATCTTTTTTTTTTTTTTTTTTTTGAGATAGGACTTCGTTCTTGTTGCCCAGGCTGGAGTGCAATGGCGCGATCTTGGCTCACCACAACCTCCGCCTCCTGGGTTCAAGCGATTCTCCTGCCTCAACCTCCCGAGTAGCTGGGACTGCACCACCATGCCCGGCTAATTTTGTATTTCTAGGAGAGACGAGGTTGGTCAGAGTGGTCTCAAACTCCCGACCCGAGGTGATCTGCCCCTCTCGGCCTCCCAAAGTGCTGGGATTAGAGGCATCAGCCACCGTGCCCGGCCATAGCTTATATATTTTAACCATTGTTATTGTTTTAAAGAGACTGCAGCTATACAGTATCAGAGGTTTAATCAATAGAGTGCTGCACTTAAGGTCATGTGAGGATCTCAACAATGCAGGACGTGGACTGGGGCTGACAACTTTGCTGCTTATGTTTCACCCTCTAGGTCTTGGCAGTCTCGGGTAGAATAGAACGTCCAGGAAGCTCTCAACTGGTTTCCTGCCAAGCGTTTTGCCTCAAGTGTGCACAATATATCTTTACTTTCTTACTCCATAGCTACTCAGGATATACTATCACCATGGGGAAAATGAAATCACAGGCCAAAATAAGGGGCAATTCCTTTAAAACAGAATTGACTGACAAGAGGATATAACTGGAATTAAGATTTTCTGGTGAACATTATGAAGTAAATAAGAAACAAAGCAGTGGAAGATGTAGGCAAGGGAATGATTATAACAATAGACTTAGAGTGAAACTGATTAATCAGTATTTAACTAAGGCATGAGAGTGATGAGGCTACCTACCAATTACTGTTTCCCCTCCTCCTCCTCCTCTTGACCATCTTCTTTTTCTTCTTCTCTTTCTCCTTTTTCTCTATCTTTCCCTCCCTTTTTCTCCTCCTCCTTCTCCTTTGCCCCCTCCTTTCCTCCTCATTCTCCTTCTTCTCCCTATAACTCTTTCCCTACCCTTCCCCCGCCCCTTTGGAGAGAAAACACATAAGAACCATGTTTGCTGCAGAGTCTCCATTTTTAGACAATAATTATTTATTAAAATGCTCTAAATCCTCATTTACATCATTAAGAAATTATTAAGTTTTCTGTGTGAGGCTGTCAGTTTAGAAAGTTTTGCCTGAAGATTTGATGTGGCATTAGACTCCATGTTAAATGTTTCCTTCTGACACTAATTATTTTATATGTCATACTGCTAAAGTGATTTGTAATTCATACTTCCCATGCACACAACTAAATTTGTCTGCTTGTGCTGCTGTAAGAAGTACTACAAACTGGGGGGCTTAAACAACAGAACTGTATTTTCCCACAGTTCTACAGGCTGAAAGCCCAAGATCAAAGTGTTGGCAGAGTTTGTCCTTGTGAGGGCTCTCGTCTTGGCTTGCAGATTGCCACCTTCTTAATGTGCCCTCATTTGGCCTTTCCACTGGGTGCAAGACAGAGAGAGAGAGACAGAAAGAAAGAGAGAGAGAGAGATAACTCTCTGAAGTTTCTTTATTTTCTTATAATGACACCAATCCTATTATATTATGGTCCCACCCTTATGACCTGTGCCCTGTACTCCAAATACCATGTAAAAAGTTATCTTATCTCTCCTATCTATCCCGTAGGAGGTGAATGAGTTCCAAGAGGGTGGGAGCTTCACCTGTGTTATTTGCTATTCCATCCAAACCACTTGGCAGAGTTTAGTACATGGAAGTTGACAAATATATACTGATTACGTGAATTGCTGAGTGAATGTATGAACAAATAAATTAATAAGACTACAATCTTTACTTATGAACTCTAAGAAGTTTCCATAAGGAAATATGAAATATCTCAACATAAATGTGAACTTTTGAGTCATGATTCCCTGTCCTGTATCATTAGGCAAGTCTAAAATAAAAATTAAAGGACTTATTCAAACTACAGAAAGTAAAGCAACAATTAATCACAATTTCTTGTTTACAAAAATTAATATATAAAACATCCTGTATACTGTAGAGTTTATATTGTCACTAGGTAAAAATTCAGAATGACAGAGGGCCATAATGTGTCCAGAATTGTTGTTCTTGGTCTCGCTGACTTCAAGAATGAAGCCACGGACCGTCGCGGTGAGTGTTACAGCTCTTAAAAACGGTGTATCCGGAGTTTGTTCCTTCAAATGTTCAGATGTGTCCGGAGTTTCTTCCCTCTGGTGGGTTCATGGTCTCGTTGACTTCAAGAGTGGAGCTACAGACCTTCACAGTGAGTGTTACAGCTCTTAAAGGCAGCGCCTCTGGAGTTGTTCATTCCTCCCGGTGGGTTCATGGTCTCACTGGCTTCAGGAGTGAAGCTGCAGACCTTCGGGATGAGTGTTACAGCTCATAAAGGCGGTGCGACCCAAAGAGTGAGCAGCAGCAAGCTTTATTGTGAAGAGTGAAAGAACAAACCTTCCACAACGTGGAAGGGGACCCGGAGCGGGTGGCTGCTGCTGGCTCTGGTGGCCTGATTTTATTCTCTTATCTGGCTCCACCCACATCCTGCTGATTGGTCCATTTTACAGAGAAGCTGATTGGTCCATTTTACAGAGCACTGAATGGTGCATTTACAAACCCCCACAGCCCTGAGGGGCTCCTTGAGCATGGCCAGAGCAGACACGAGGCCGAGGAGGCACCTAGAGAGAGTGAGGGCTGCTAGCACGTTGTCACCTCTCAATAACAGTACTTAATACTGGGGAAACTGGAGGAATGGTTCTCAGCTAAACTAGATTTTTTCTATAAAGCTCTGTTACTTAAGTGAGGAACACAAAAATATTTCTCTAATATTGATTAATACTTCTCAATAATATGTATTCAAATAATACATATTTCAAAAAATGGTAATGTTGATTGTTGATATGATTAGCCTTTGTGTCCTCACCCAAACGTCTCCAAATGGAGATTATCTCGATAATCTCCACATGTCAGGGGAGAGACCATGTGGAGGTAATTGGATCATGGGGGCGATTTTTCCCATGCTGTTCTCATGATAGGGTGTGAGTTCTCACCATATCTGATGGTTTTGTAAGTGTTTGGTAGCCTCTCCTGCATTCATTCTCCTTCCTCACGCTTTCTGAAGAAGGTGTCTTGCTTCCCCTTCACCTTCCACCATGATTGTAAGTTTCCTTAGGCCTCCCCAGCCACGCTGAACTGTGAGTCAATTAAATCTCTTTCCTTTATAAATTACCCAGTCTTAGGCAGTTCTTTACAGCAGTGTGTAAATGAACTAATACAATTGTTATTGTTCTAAATGGTTTATATGGGTTAATTTATTGAAGTTGATGTTTCCATTTTCTCAATTTTTGTTGATCAAAAAACTGAGTTACAGAAATATTAAATAGCACACCCAAAGTCACACATATATAGCAAGGGATAGCACTGATATTTCAACCAAGGAAGTCCAGTACTAGAGCCAGGTCTCTCAAATATAATACTCATCCTTATAGCAAAGCCAAAATTATGGTTTATTATGTCTTTATTTTGGCATAAGACATAAAAGGTATTCATGTGTACATATACACAAACAATGCTTGTTAGTGGCTTATCTTGGCAGATAACTGATATATTTTATTGCTTGTATAAAATATATTTTAATATTACTGATATTGTTTCTAAAGCCAATATATCATTATTATTTTTGAAAATACTGAAATCACTTACAACCTAGAGGGGAAATAAGAAAAGCAAACAAATACATAGTAGAGTGCAAAATCTAAGATTTGGATGTGCCATGATACATGACCCAAAGCTGTAACTTGGACAGTATTTTTTTATATACTTTAAATTTTAGGGTACATGTGCACAACTTGCAGGTTTGTTACATATGTATACATGTGCCATGTTGGTGTGCTGCACCCATTAACTCGTCATTTAGCATTAGGTATATCTCCGAATGCTATCCCTCCCCACTCCCCCCATCCCACAACATGCCCCGGTGTGTGATATTCCCCTTCCTGTGTCCATGTGTTCTCATCTTGGACAGTATTTTCAAATGAGATTTAGCTTCTTTTCTTAAGTACCTCTTCTTGTTCTACCCTATGTTTTATTGTTATTATTTTGGGTCTTTGTAATTGTTTATAAACATTTATCTTATAATGGAAAATTTAAATAGCGATCAGCTCTGATGCATTGTAAATCCAACAGTCTAAAATTGCTTTGTAAAACTTGGTGATTTATTCAATTAGTTAAATAACACTCTCAGAGGTTTGCAATGATTTATTGACTTTTACTGCTAGAGATATTCATGAAAATAACCTTCAAAAATACCTATTTGTAAACATTTTAATCAAAAGATCTATTCCATCACTTGGTGGTGGTCTGTGGGAGGAATATTGAGTTGCTACACATTAAATCATCCTTATTAGCTAAACACTACGTTTAGCTTTTATCTTCAGAACCAATTTCCTTCTACTATATTTGCAGGGAGAATTCTGTGAAAGGAAATACTAGTTAAGTATTCAGTTGAGGCATGAACTAACTTGAGCTTACACAATTGCTTTAATAATTCCATAGGTAAACAATCACAAGTTACAGAAAATAGGACAACACTTAAGTAATCACAATTTGCTAGTTTTAGAAAACTAATTTTTGTCCTTTTCATAATCTTGGAAAGATTATCCAAAGATGTGGAATAAAAAAAAATGTTTTTGTCAGGAATAATATAAACGCCACAAAAAGATATTATTTTTCTTTCAATTGGTCATATAATTAACTAGTGAGTCAAAAATAAGAAACCCTCAAGTATCTTTGAAGGTAACAGTGACATAAATTAAGTATGCAGATGTGAGTTTAAATCAGCATTGTAAATGTAATCAGTATATTCAAGCAAAAGCCAAAATACAAATCTTGAAGATAAAACAAAATGTGGTTTTGTTTTGTTTTTATTGGAATAAAACATTCTACAATAAGAAGCTGGATGAGTAAACTTAGATTGAAATAAGCAAGCTGGAGAATAGTAGGACTAAGCTTCACTAACATTTTTGTGGTGCTTATAAAAGATTTGAAAGCCACAGGCTTTGTTCTTGACTTTGGTAGGTAACAAAATATAGTCAAAGTATGTACTCGAGAAACTATATTCTGAAATAAAATTAAAGCCAGCTAGCTACTAACAGATTTTTAAAATAAATTTATGGAGAAATCAGGATCAATGTTAAACCCAATGAACATGGAATTATTGTCTTCAGAAGTTGGGAAGTAAATGAAATATCTATTTGGGGACAGCATATTAAATATTTTCTGGGAAAATATTAACATTTGTCTCCAAAATGTATTGAATAGTTTCAATATGCTCTGAAAATTCCTATGAGCTTTGCAATTTTAAGTATATTTTTTAAATACAAAATTTTCAAACATCCCCCACTTGAATGGGTCCAAGCAATTGGCGAAACTACCTAGTGTGGGAGGGGGAGTCATGTCTAGAAAAGAGTATTAGAGCAACACCTCTAGAGGGTAGCAGTATCTGGACAGCATGTTTGGGGCTGTGGAAATGGCCCTGGTGACTAAGAGATTATGTACAGAAATAATACATTCATAAGTAAATATATTTAATATAATGAAAGCCAGGTTATAGAATGCAGTTAAGAACATGGGAAATGAACAAGGCTACAATTAATCCTGTGGTACTTGATGATAATCCAGGGTCTAGATGTAATCTCATGATTAATATTCATATAAAAGATAAATATGTACATAGATACAGATGTGTGTGTGTATGTGCATATACATGCATTTGTCTTTTAGCTCTTTCTGCTGAGGGGCACTAGAAGTAATAACACCCCAGTAATAAAGGGTCAGGGATCCTTGATATCAGGACTGGGCAGAGAAAACACAAGATGAGCCTGAACATTTTGTGCCAGAGTGTAAGAAAGTGCTCCAAGAGTGACAGGGCCTCTCAAAGAGACATAGGATGTAGCTTGATGGGTTTCCCACTAGCCAAGCCTGGGAAATATTGAATTTCAAAATAAATAATGATCCTAACAAATTGTGACATTAACGATTCTACTTAACACTGAGTTAAATAGAAATGTAAGAGTCCACACTGATATAAATCAATGGAAAAGAGAGATTGGTAAGCTCTACCTTATGGTAGAATTCAACTAATAAATATAAATGGAATAGTAGAATTTAAAAGCATCATATGGCTTCCGTAACAGTAACATTAGATTCCTGTGAGGAATCAGCAACAAGTGCTGAAATCAATGAATAAGTTTGATGTGGAATGAGGTATTTATACAGTGTCAAAATATCTTCTATTTAATTTGAATTAATTAACTATTCTAATGTAATTATTAGTTAGCTTTCTAGTTCAGAAAAAAACCTAGATATCATGGTTACAATGTGAAAAGCTTATCACCAATAACAGAACAAACCAAAATCATGTTCTCCTGCTGTTGCGAGAACAAACCATAATTACAAAGATATGCCCAAAATGTATATAATATGAGAAAACATCAAGCAAACCCCAAATGAGGAATGTTCTACAGGGGAAATAGCCTGTAGTTATCGAAATATTAAAGTAATGAAGAGCAGAGAACAAAAAGTATGAGAAATTGTTTCCAATTGACAAACACTAAGAAGACATGACAATTAAATAAAACATCATTATAGATGGGATTGTGAATCAATGTAGAAAACTATTAAGACAATTGGTGAAATTTAAATGTGGTCTGAGGGTTAGATAGTAATATTAATTTCTTAGTTTTTATTTTGCACTATGGTTACATAGGAGAGTGTTATTTAAAAAGTAAATACAAGCATTAAGGAGTTAAGTGGCAACATATTTGCAACTTGCTTTCAAATGATTCAGAAAAAAAGTGTGTGTGTGTGTGTTTGTGTGAGTGTGTGTTTGTGTGTGAAAAGACAGAGGGAGAATTTGCAAATGTACAAAACATAGAAGGAATAATACAAGCCAATGCCCATCACCCAAATTTAACAAATAGCAATATTTTGATACATACGTTAATTGCTTCATCAATCCATTCTAACCTGCTGAATCACTTTACAGAAATTTCTAGGTGTTTTATAATTTCACGTTTAGATATATACATATGTAGATTCTTGTAATCAGGAAATAGGAATTTCCATCACTCCAGAATCCTCACTCATACTACCTCTTTAAAAACATAAATTCCCCCAATCTTTCTGTCAGGGCCACATTGCCTCATTATTTTAGAAATAATGATTTCTCCCACTTTACTGTTCTTTTTCAAAGTTGTTTCAGATATTCCAGGGCTTTCTTTTTCCATTTACATTTAGGATGAGCTTGTTCATAACAACTCTTGCTGAGATGTTGGTAAGAATTGCATTAAACCTGTAGATCAATTTAGAGATAATTGACATCTTTATTATGTTGTGTCTTCTAATTTATAAACACATGATGTCCTGCTTATTTAGGTCTTCTTTCATCAACATTTTGTATTTTTTAGCATACAATACTTGACATTCTTTCTTAAATGTATACTCAAATGTGCAATTTTTGTTAGAGCAATTATAAATGATGTGGGTTTTAAAATTTTGTTCCCACTTCTCTGTTAGTAAATAGAAATGCAATTAAATTGTGTGTGATGTTTGTGCATCCCATGACCTTACTGTACTCTCTTGTTACTTCTAGGTTTTGTGTAGTTAATTATTTGGAATATTCTGTGTATACAATCAGGTCATCATCTGCAATGAGCAAGAGCATTATGTCTTCTTTTCCAAACTATATGATTTATATTTTCGTGGCTTATTACAGGGCCTAGAATTTTCAGTATTATGTTGAATAAGGGCAGAGAGTAGATATCATTGCCTTGTTGCTGATCTTTGAGGAAAAACATTACCTTTTGTTATTATGATGTTAGCTTTTGGATTTTGTAGATTTTTAAAAACAGTATTTCACACATTTCCCTCTACTTCTAGTGTACAGATGAATGGATTTTGTGAAATGCTTTCTGTGCAATTTATGTAAATAATTTCTTCTTCTTTAGTTGGTTAATATGGCGAATTACAGTGATTGATTTCCTAAGGATGAAACAGACTTGCATAACTGGAGAAAATCCCACTTAATTGTGCTGTATGTTTTTATATTGTTGGATTTAGTTTACTAATGTTGTTAATTCTTCTTTGAATATTTTGTTGAATTTTTCAGTGAATTCTAGTGGGCCTGTGAGTTTATTTTTCCTAAGTTTTAAAATTATGAATTTAGTTTCCTTAATACTTACTTATTTGTTTCACACTTGGTCATTATTTGTTTTACATTTGGTGAATTGTGATGGTTTGTGCTTCTAGAGGAATTCATTCACTGGTTGTAAAATCTTTGTGTGTAGAGCTGTGCATTCTATTCTCTTATCATTGTGATATTTGCAGGGTTTCTAATGATAGTCTGTTTCATGCCTGCTACTAGTAATTCATGTTTTTTCTTTTAATGCTACTCTTACTAGAGATTTGGTGCTCTTATTAACAATCTTAAAAACGTTTTGTGTCAATTTTTTTCTCTAGAGTTTCTTTATTTATGGTTTTCTCTTTTTTATATTCTTCCTTCTGTCACTTTGTGTTTATTTGGCTCTTCCTTTCATAGTTTTCTGAAGTAGGAGCTCATTTTCCTGATTTTGGACTTTTCTTCTTTTCCACTATATGAATGTATTGCTATAAAATATGCCCCGACCCCTGCCACCCAGCACTGACTTAGCTGCATCCTACACATTTTAGTTCAATGTAGGATGTATGTTTGAGAGATGTTTTGGTCTTCCTTTGGGAGAGTCTGGCGACTGCAGGCTTTAGTGACTAAACTACTTTCTCTAAAACAAATGGTCAAGATAGTATTTGCCTTTCCCTTCACCAGTTGCCAACAAACTAAGCAAACTGCTCCTGGGAGTTGGGATTCTTCCCTGGGAGGAGCATGAGACCGTTTGCAGAGTTTAAATAAGTACATACTAAATAAACTCCTCTATGAAAAGCAAAGTTTCTTTTCGGTTTTTTTTTTTTTTTGGGGGTTTTTTTTTTTTTTTTTTTTGTCTGCTTGGGAATTAAATAAAGCAATCTCAATATAAGTTTAATCTGATTACAATATTTTAGATATAAAATTAGGCCACCTGGCACTTAGGTTATTCAGTTACTTTTTAATTATAGGATTGTGTGTCTGGATGACATTAAGATTAAAGGGAAGGTATGACCTAATTTTTCATTTTTTTTCAGTGGATTTCAGCATTGGAGAGCTGAAGCCATTCTTCTTATTAAAGCACATCTGTGGAGAGTCCGTTATTTAAAACATGAATAAATATTGAGAATTGTTAATTCTCAGATTAAATAAGCTACTTGCCCTTACATTTTCTCCCCAATCTAGTGAGAATATTTTGGAATTCATGCTAAACAGCCTGCTGACAGCAAAAAGCATTATTATTGTTTTGATCTTTGTATTATGACAGAGAGCTAATATGGAATGAGCAACAATTTATTGCTAAAAACCTCCCTCAGAGACAGCCAATAAAAGAGGTATGATATCGCTCTAATGAAGTAAGCCTCACAAATGATTATTTCTGGTCACTGGGTGAGGTTCAGATGAGACAGATGGAAATAATAAATGATGTCAGGCAAGATGCTCCCTGCCAGATGTTGAACAATAATAAATATTTATCACAGAAGATAAAAGTTTTACTTTATTTTCATATTTTATACATAACCTGCTTGTTTTCTTGCTTGAAACTGACAGATACAATGCTGGTTGCTTTCTGGAAAGAACAAGTCTTTGAAACAAGCTGAAGGGCTATGAATAGTCATTTCCTTAAAGCAGATGCCTGGGTGCTGGTGGCTGCCAGCCTTCCTCCAGAGTTCATTGATTTTATTTCTCAGTACACCAAATAAAAGTAACAGGGTTGTGCTCCTAGCAGAGAAACTAATTTTGTCAGTGGTGACATCAGGTACCCCAGAAAAGGGCTGATTTCATATTGGGGAATAGAAATGTGAGCCAAGTTGCTGTTAAACTAGAAGGTTTCCTGGTCCCAGAGTGCCCTGAACACATTTGCCCTGTGGACTCCCTGCTGTGAAAGAGAAATAGAAACAGGGAAGACACTTATTGGTGGCTCCATTGTCTCAAGGAATACAGAATTGTCCCATTAAAAGTCCCCTTCTGTGTTGCTTTTGAGTGCTTTGAAAAACTTCACAAAACATCTACATGTATTTATTTTAAAATTAAATACTATATACATACTTGGAATCCACTCATGACAAAATATCAAATACACTTACAGCAAAATAATGAAGCTGTAATGAAGAGGCTTACTGAACTAATGGTTTTTTAAAACATTTTATTTCAACAGTTTTCGGAGTACAGGTGGATTTTGTTATATGAATAAATCCTTTAGTGGTAATTTCTGAGATTTTAGTATACCCACCAACCAAACAGTGTACTCTTTACCCAATATGTAGTCTTTTATCTCTCATCCCCCTCCCAACCTTTCCCTTTTAGTCCCCAGAGTCCATTATATAGTTCCTATGCATTTGCATCTTCATCGCTTAGCTACCACTTATAAGTGAGAACATAGAATATTTGGTTTTCCATTCTTGAGTTACATCATTTAGAGTATTGTCCTCCAGCTCCATCCAAGTTGCTGCAAAATACAGTATTGTGTTCCTTTTTATGGCTGAGTAGTATTCCATGGTGTATATATACCACATTTTCTTTATCCACTCATTGGTTGATGGGTGCTTATGTTGGTTCCTTATCTTCACAATTGCAAATTGTGCTGCTGTAAACATGCACGTACATGCATCTTTTTCATATACTGAGTTCTTTTCCTTTGGGTAAATACCCAGGAGTGGGATTGCTGGATCAAATGGTCATTCTGCTTTTATTTCTTTAAGGAATCTTGGTGCTGTTTTCCGTAGTGGTTGTACTAATTTACATTTCCACCAGCAGTGTAAAAGTATTCCCTTTTCACCACATCCATGCCAACATCTGTTTTTTGACTTTTTATTATGGCCATTCTTGCAGGAATAAGGTAGAATCCCATTGTGCTTTTAATTTGCATTTTTCTAATAATTAGTGTTGTTGAGCATTTTTTCATATGTTTGTTGGCTGTTTATATCTCCTTTTGAGAACTGTCTAGTCATGTCATTTGCCTACTTTTTGATGAGATTCTTTCTTTCTTATTTGTTTGAGTTCCATGTGGATTCTGCATGTTACTCCTTTGTTGGATGCATAGTTTGTGAATGTTTTCTTTTGTTCTGTGGGTTGTCTATTTGCTCTGTTAATTATTTCTTTTGATGTGCAGAATATTTTAGTATAATTAGGTCTTATTTGTTTGTTTTTGTTTCATTGCATTTGCTTTTGGGGTTTCAGTCATGAATTCTTTGCCTAAGCGAATGTCTAGAAGAATTTTTCCAATATTGTCTTGTAGAATTTTTATGGTTTCAGTTCTTAGGTTTAAGTATTTGATACATCTTGAGCTGATTTTCGTATAAGGTGAGAGGAGAGGATCCAGTTTCATTCTTCTACATTTGACTTGCCAGTTTTCCCAGCATCATTTATTGAATGGGATGTTCTTTCCCCAATTTAAGTTTTTGTATGCTTTGTCAAAGATCAGTTGGCTGTATTTGGCTTAATTTCTGGGTTCTCTATTCTGTTTGATTGATCTATGTGCCATTTCTATACCAGTACCATGCTGCTTTAGTAATTAAAGCCTTGTAGTATAATTTGAAGCTGGATAATGTGATACTTCCAGATTTGCTCTTTTTACTTTGTATTGCTGCGGCTATGTGTGCTCTTTTTGGTTCCATATGAATTTTCATTTATTAATATTGTTTTTTTCTAGTTATATGAGGAATAATAGTGGTGTTTATATGGGAATTGCCCTGAATCTTTAGATTACTTTTGGCACTATGGTCATTTTCAAAATATTCATTATTCCCGTCTATGAGCATGGGATGTGTTTCTATTTGTTTGTGTCATCTATGATTTCTTTTAGCAGTGTTTTATAGTTTTCCATGTAGAGAAATTTTACCTCCTTGCTGAAGTATATTCGTAGGTATTTTGATTATTTTTGCAGCTATTGTAAAAGGGATTGAGTTCTTGATTTGATTCTCAGCTTGGTCATTGTTGGTGTACAGCAGTACTACTGATTTATGTATATTGATTTTATGCCCTGAGGCTTTCCTGAATTTGATCACTGGAGTTAGGAGCTTTTTGGACGAGTGTTTAGGATTTTCTAGGTATACAATCATATCATTGGCAAACAATGACAGTTTGACTTTCTCTTTTCCAATCTGGATGTTCTTGCTTGATTAATTTCTCTTATATAATTGCGCTGGCCAAGATTTGCAGTACTGTATTGAATGGAAGTGGTGAAAATGAGTATCCTTGTCTTATTCCAATTCTTAGGGGGGAATGCTTTCAACTTTACCCCATTCCCTACGATGCTTGCCATGGGTTTGTCAGATTTGGCTTTTATTACTTTGAGATAAGTTCCTCTTACTCTTATTTTGTTGAGGGCTTTTTATCATAAAGTTATGATGGCTATTATCAATTTTTTCTGCATCTGTATGATCATACGTTTTTGTTTTTAATTCGGTTAATGTAATATATCACCTTTATTGACTTGCATACGTGAAAGTATCCCTGTGTTCCTGGCATGAAATCCACTTAATCATGATGTGTGTTATCTTTTCTATATGATATGATACTGAATTTGGTTAGCTAGTATTTCATTGAGGATTTTTGCATCTCTGTTCATCAGGAATATTGTTCTGTAGTTTTTTTGTTGTTGTTATTATATCCCCTTTCTGGTTTTGGTATTAGAGTGACACTGGTTTCACAGAATAATTTAGGGAGGATTCCTTCTTTCTCTATCTTTTGAAATAGTTTCATTTGGATTGGTACCAATTCTTCTTTGAATGTCTGATACAATTTAGCTGTGAATTCCTCTGGTCTTAGGCTTTGATTTTAGCATTTTTTTTCATTACTGATTCAATCTCACTGTTTGTTATTGGTCTATTCAGGGTTTCTATTTCTTCCTGATTTAAACTAGAAGGATTGTATATTTTCAGAAATTTATCCATTTCCTCTAAATTTTTTAGTTTGAATGTGTAAAGGTGTTCATAGTAACCTTGAATGATCCTTTGTATTTCTATGGTATCATTTGTAATATCTTCAGTTTCATTTCTAATTGAGCTTATTTGGGTGTGCACTCTTCTTGGTCAATCTCACTAATGGTCTATCAATTTTACCTTTTCAAAGACCATCATTTGTTTTATGTATTTTTTGTCTCAATATTATTTAGTTTCGACCATTGTTATTTCTTTTTTTCTGCTGAGTTAGGGTTGGTTTGTTCTTGTTTCTCTAGTTCCTTGAGGTTTGACCTTAGTTTGTCTATTTGTGTTCTTTCAGACTTTTCAATATAGACGTTTAACACCATGAACTTTCCTCTTAGCACTGTTTTTGCTGTATCCCAGAGGTTTTGATGATTTGTGTCACCATTATTCATCTCGGAGAATTTTAAATTTTCATCTTGATTTCATTGTTAACCCAAAAATCATTCAAAAGCAGATTAATTTCCATGTATTAGTTTAGTTTTGAGTGTTCCTTTTGGAACTGGTTTCCAGTTTTATTTCAAATGAGATACTTGATATGATTTCAATTTTCTTAAGTTGATTGAGACTTGTTTTGTGGTTTATTATATGGTCTATCTTGGGGAATGTTTAATGTGCTGATGAGAAGAATGTATATTTGGTAGTTGTTGGGTAGAATGTTCTGTAAATATCTGTTAAGTCCATTTGTTCTGTAGTATAGTTTGAGTCCATTGTTTTTGTTGTTGTTGTTGACTTTCTGTCTTGATGATCTATCTAGTGCTGCCAGTGGATTATTGAAGTCTCCCACTATTGTTGTGTTGTCTATCTCATTTCTTAGGACTAGTAGTAATTGTTTTTTAAATCTGGGAGCTCTAGTGTTAGGTGCATATAAATTTAGGATTGTGATATTTTCTTCTTGTTGGATTAATCCTTTTATCATTATATAATGTCCTTTTTTGTCTTTTTTTTTTTTTAGCTGTTATTGCTTTTAAGTCTGTTTTGTCTGATATAAGAATAGCTATTCCTGATTGCTTTTGGTTTCCATTTGTTTGGAATATCTTCTTCAACCCCTTTACCTTAAATTTATGTGAGTCTTTACATGTTAGGTGAGTCTCTTGAAGACAGCAGATACTTGGTTGATATTTTTTTAATCCATTCTGCCATTCTGTATCTTTTAAGTTCAGCATTTAGGCCTTTAACATTCAATGTTAATATTGAGATATGAGGTATTGTTCTATTCATCACATTAGTTACCTACTTTGTTTTTTTCATTATTGTTTTATAGGCCCTATGAGATTTATGCTTTAAGGAGTTTCCATTTTTGTGTATATCGAGCTTTTGTTGGTTCTTATAATTGATTTTGATATTTGTTTGGCAGGTAAAACTTTGACAGTTTCTGAGTCATGTTTGTTTTTGTTTACATTCCAAGGATTAAAACAGTTGCTGATATTAAAGCTAGTTCATTTAAAATAATCATTTATTTTTTTTTATTTTCTATAAAAACATAATTATTACAATATATCCAAAAGCAAATGTAGTAGAAAAAGATAACCTAATCTAATAAAACAGAAATGAACTTATTGCACACATAATTCCAGGAATTTCATTATGAATACATACATATGAGTGTGTGCATATGTGTAAGTTATTTTAACTAACCAAAATGGGATCTCTGTTACTGTACTATACAAAGTTGGAACATGACTTATAATGCCTTTTTTATTCATGAAACATCATTCTGTTTCAAGATCCATGAAGATGTAGTAGAGTGTGTTTTTAGACTAATTATCACAGTGTTTTATGGTGCTGACAAAATGCAATCATTCAGAAATTTAATCTATATATCATGAAACAGAATGATTTTATTATTTCTTATGTTCCATTAATATTTCAGGATTATCAGATATAATATTATCTCTTCACCTCTTGATATTAATTATTCTTCCTCCTTTTTAACATTTACTTTTTTGTTTTTAAAATTAAATGAGATAAAAATTTCAGAAAAATGAAATAATGATTATATAAATTACAGAAATATGGATATAAGTGAGATATCAAGTCAGTCCAATCAGAAGGAAAATAATAATGAAACAGTTTAATAGCAAGTTTTTGAGTGCTTAGGAAAAACAGGTCTGGTGATACACAGATGACGGTAATGTAAATGTGTAGAATATTTTGCTGAATAATTTGGTAATGCTAACTCTATCTCATCATCTCTGCAATGTAGATTTTTCACAATGTATATTTCTGAAATGAAGATCATCTAACAATTGAATGCAACTTACAATTGCAGTCAATCAAGGGGTAATTGTAACATAGAAAACTTATGAAATCCATAAAAAAACCTCTTTTTGATATTTTCTGATAAAACCAGGATAGTTCAATGAACTATCCAACTATTTGTCCCTATAATGTATCCACTAGAAATTTAATATTTATATATGTTTTCATATGCACAGAAAGAGGATATAATTTCAAGAATAAAATATTAAAAATCTATTAGAAAGTGGCTCTGTATTTGTGTATTCCTAATTAAATAAAAATTGCTAGCCTTCTCATTTACCAGAGTGTCAAACTGAATAGATTCACAAATTATGACTTTAAAAAACACTTAAAAATAATATAAACCATGGAAAGCTTTTTCCTCACAGCATCAGCAACAATTTGCATTCTCTACCTTAATAACGTTTGCAATGCTGCTGATAAAATAGTGCCATCTTGTTGTCTTCATTTATCTGAATATTTGTCATTTCGAGAATATCTTCATATATTCCTCAATTATTTGAGATTTTTCTTAATTAATCTGTTTATTTATATGCTTTGTTCCAACTTCTTATTGGGTTGTTTGCCCTGAACTTGATGATTTATGGATATTCTTGATGGTTTTGGGTGTTTTAAAAACAGTAATAGTAAAAGTTTAGGGTAGGTGTGGCAGCTCACAGTTGGGCAGATCACTTGAGGTCAGGAGTTCAAGACCAGCCTGGCCAACATGGTGAAACCCCATCTCTATTAAAAATATGAAAATTAGCTGGGCGTGATGGCAGACATATATAGTCCCAGCTACCGGGAGGCTGAGGCAGGAGAATCACTTGAACTGGGAAGCGGAAGTTGCAGTGAGCCAAAATCATGCTACGGCACTCTAGCTTAAGGGACAGAGCAAAGACTCCATCTAAAACAAACAAACAAACAAAAAAAAACAGAAAAAAAAAGAAGTTTAGATATCTCAAAATATTTGGAAACTAAGCACTAAGCACTATATACATTTTCAAATAGCTCAGGGAACAAAAATAAAGTTATAGTGGAAATTAGACTATATCTTAGTTGAATGAAAATACAAACAGAACACAGGCAAACCTGCAGGTTGCAGGTGAAACTGTACATAGAGGGAAGGTTGTAATCTTAAATACATATGTTGGAAAAGAAAAATTGTTATCAATTTCTGAAAGTTAGAAGCAACATATTAAACCTAAAGCATAGAAGGAAAATAATAAATATAAGAGGTAGAATTTAATAAAATAAAACACAATTGTAGAGTAGAAGGAATCCAGAAAGGACATCCACACCAAAACCCCATGTGTACGTCACCATCATCAAAGACCAAAGGTTGAACCACAAAGATGGGGAAAAAACAGAAGAGAAAAACTGAAAATTCTAAAAATCAGAGCGCCTCTCCTCCTCCAAAGGAACGCAGCTCCTCACCAGCAATGGAACAAAGCTGGATGGAGAATGACTTTCACGAGTTGAGAGAAGAAGGCTTCAGACGATCAAACTTCTCCGAGCTAAATGAGGAAGTTCGAAACCATCACAAAGAAGTTAAAAACCTTGAAAAAAGATTAGATGAATGGCTAGCTAGAATAACCAATGCAAAGAAGTCCTTAAAGGACCTGATGGAGCTGAAAACCACGGCACAAGAACTACATGATGAATGCACAAGCTTTAGTAGCCGATTCGATCAACTGGAAGAAAGGGTATCAGTGATTGAAGATCAAATGAATGAAATGAAGCGAGAAGAGAAGTTTAGAGAAAAAAGAATAAAAAGAAATGAACAAAGCCTCCAAGAAATATGGGACTATGTGAAAAGACCAAATTTACGTCTGATTGGTGTACCTGAAAGTGACGGGGAGAATGGAACCAAGTTGGAAAACACTCTTCAGGATATTATCCAGGAGAACTTCCCCAACCTAGCAAGTCGGGCCAACATTCAAATTCAGGAAATACAGAGAACGGCACAAAGATACCCCTCGAGAAAAGCAACTCCAAGACACAAAGTTGAAATGAAGGAAAAAATGTTAAGGGCAGCCAGAGAGAAAGGTCGGGTTACCCACAAAGGGAAGCCCATCAGACTAACAGCAGATCTCTCGGCAGAAACTCTACAAGTCAGAAGAGAGTGGGGGCCAATATTCAACATTCTTAAAGAAAAGATTTTTCAACCCAGAATTTCATATCCAGCCAAACTAAGTGTTATAAGTGAAGGAGAAATAAAATTCTTTACAGACAAGCAAATGCTGAGAGATTTTGTCACCACCAGGCCTGCCCTAAAAGAGCTCCTGAAGGAAGCACTAAACATGGAAAGGAAAAACCGGTACCAGCCACTGCAAAAACATGCCAAATTGTAAAGACCATCGATGCTAGGAAGAAACTGCATCAACTAACGAGCAAAATAACCAGCTAACATCATAATGACAGGATCAAATTCACACATAACAATATTAACCTTAAATGTTAATAGAGACAGGTTTCACCATGTTGGTCAGGTTGGTCTTGAACTCCTGACATCATGATCCACCCCCCCTCAGCCTCCCAAAGTGCTGGGATTAGAGGCGTGAGCACTGCCTCATTTTTTCTATGGCTGAATAGTATTCATGGGGGGGGTTGCAGTGAGGCAAGACTGGATCACTGCACTCTAGCCTAGCCGACAGAGTGAAACTCCATCTCAAAAAAAAAAAAAAAAGAATGCATATTGCTGCAGCATTAAGACTTGTCCTCTAATGCACATCTGAGATTCACATTTCAGCAACTTATTCCACATATAATTAGTCAATTGATCTTATTAGTTTGATTCAAGAAATAATCTGTTCTGGTCAAGAGAATATGGTTAAATTACATGCTTCAGTCAGAAAAATCCCAGATTGTATCTCAGATAACTTGCATAAGAATGTGGAGGAGGAGGAGGTATAGCAGGGCAGTGTTGGAAACAGGCCCCCAAATCTGGCCATAAACTGGCCCCAAAACTGGCCATAAACAAAATCTCTGCAGCAGTGTGACATGTTCATGATGGCCATGATGCCCACGCTGAAGGTTGTGGGTTTACCAGAATGAGGGCAAGGAACACCTGGCCCACCCAGGGTGGAAAACAGCTTAAAGGCCTTCCTAAACCACAAACAGTAGTATGAGTGATCTGTACCTTAAGGACATGTTCTTATAAAGGTGTCTCTTCTCTATTTTCTTCCTATTCTCACCCTTTTTACATTGTCCCTAGCCTGACAAGAGAATACTTTGATCCAGCTCTTTCAGGCAGCAGCCTCCACTGGAAATCTCTCATATTTGCCACCATTCTCCCACTACCGGTCTTAGCAGGAACTCAGATCATATTGTAATCCCTGTTTCTGACTTCTTTACAGTTTCCAACTTCACTGTGACACACCATAAGGTTATAACACCACCTATGAAGACCATATTTTTCACTGGACAACAAAGACACCATGATTCAAGCTGACTCCATATATACACACAGCCAAGTCTTGCTTCAAGAAAGGGGAGATGGCTACTGCAACCCATCTACCAGCATTTATAATAAAGAAAAAAAACCCCACCTTACTCTTCATGATAATTAAACTGTCACCACCTGTAAGATAAACACCAGCCACATTTTCAACCACCTATCACTTTCTTTTTTGCAACAACATTGTTACAATCAGTCCTATGCCAATTATTATTCTACTATCTGCCAAAGGCACAAAACTGCTCTAATATATTAAACTTTTGCTAAAAAGTAATCAATTGGCCATTCTTGATGGGTTGCCCTGAAGAGGTCAAAAAGCCACATTGCTTCCAGAGCATCCCCAAAATTAGGGACTACTGATGCATATCTTCTATCTGTGTAATCTTTGCAATTTTATTTTCCACCTATTGACATGCTGTATTTAAGGTAATCAATTCTACTTGCTGAGCTAATTTTGTTTCTGGAAAAGGGTTGCCTTTTGTGATTTCAGCTAAGGAGACAATAGCATAGCCTTTGTAGTATTTTCCCGAATCATTCCAAAGTTATGAACCATCTATAAACCAGATTATGTCAACGTTGTGGATATGGGTCTCTTGTAAGTGCTGTCTGGGTATAAGGATTTATTCAGTCAAGACAACACAGTTGTGAGGTATTTTATGGGAGGGTAATGGCAGCAGGGTGGCAGAGTTAAGGTTGCTGTACCAAGAAATGGTAATGTTTGGGGGAGACAAGAGGAGAATTTCATGTGAAGCAAGTGTGCTGACAGAAAAATGCTGGGCTAGTGAGAATTTAGCAGATTTTTCACACAGGGGCACATAGACAGTGACCAAGGAACCCATAATAATTTCTTCTATTGCTTTGGGGAGCATGATAGTAGCTGAAATTGCCCTCATGCAGAATAGCAAACTCTTGCTACTGCATCTATTGTCTGTAGAAACCTATAGTATCCTATAGGTCTATTACTGTCCCTATGTTTTCGAGTTAGGATCTCCAGAGCACTTCCCTTATCTTCAAGTACAAATAAGAAAATAGGGAGGTTGTAATTAGGGTGCCTGGGTTAAAGACAGTCATAAGACTACCCTTAATGCTTTCTGTTGCTAATAGTCCTTCTGGGATCCACATAAGAGGATCTAGTTGGATTCCCTTTAGCAAGGCACACAGGGTCAGGGCTAGTAAATAAAAATTGGTTATCTCATTCTAATAACATCTGGCCAGACCTAGAAACCCTCTGAATTGTTTTTTGGTAGAAGGCTGAGGAAAGGCCAGAATTCTTTTGATTCTTTCTGGATTTATTAGCAACCTATCTTTGAAAATTAAACATCGTAGGTGTTTTAATTGGTTTTAGGAGAACTGAAGTTTTCCTTAAAGAGCTATTTCCCTTTAGGGCCAATTGCTTTTATATTGTTATTTCTAAGAACCAATAAGCTGTAGGAACAGAGATGGACATTATCTACATATTGTAGGCATCAGAGTACAGACTCCTCAGAAGTCCAGATCAGCTAGGTCAAATTTCAACATTTGGGAAAATTAGTTGGACTTTAAGTATATCCTTGGAGAGTCCAGCTACACTGGTGGTCACGCTTGGTGAAAGCAAACAGGTATTGGCTGTCTGTATCCACTAGAATACTAAGAAAGCACTGCATAGGAAAAAATTAAAATAAAAATAAATAAATAATAAATATCTGACTCCTGGTGGGCATTGTTTTGTTTTGTTTTATTATTATTATTATTATTATTATTATTATTGAGATGGAGTCTCACTCCAGGCTGGAGTGCAGTGGCAAGATCTCAGCTCACCGCAACCTCCGCCTCCTGGGTTCAAGCAATTCTCCTGCCTCAGCCTCCTGAGTAGCTGGGACTACAGGCGCACGCTGCCAAGTATGGCTAATTTTTTCGTATTTACTAGAGTAGAGGTTTCACTGTGTTGCCCAGGCTGGTCTCAAACTCCTGAGCTCAGGCAATCCATCCGTCTCGGCCTCCCAAAGTGCCAGGATTACAGGCATGAGCCACTGCGCCCAGCTTGGTGGGTATTATTGATAAGAGGGTATGGGAGTTACGTAACCATAGGATGTCTTGAAATTATAATATTATTTGTTGCCCTCAAATATTGAACAAAATATCCACCCTTTTTATTCGGTTTTCTAAATTGAAGAATTATACTGTTTCAGACATTAATAGAAAAAGATAATTACGTACCTTTTTTTTTTTTTTTTTTTTTTTTGAGACGGAGTCTCGTTCTGTCGTCCAGGCTGGAGTGCTGTGGCGCGATCTCCGCTCACTGCAAGCTCCGCCTTCCGGGTTCACGCCATTCTCCTGCCTCAGCCTCCCGAGTAGCTGGGACTACAGGCGCCCGCCACTGCGCCCGGCTAATTTTTTGTATTTTTAGTAGAGACGGGGTTTCACCGTGGTCTCGATCTCCTGACCTCGTGATCCGCCCGCCTCGGCCTCCCAAAGTGCTGGGATTACAGGCGTGAGCCACCGCGCCCGGCCCGTACCTTTTTATATAATCTTGCATTAGGGGAGTTATTCCTTCAATTGTATCTGGTTTTAGGTAAAGGTTTATACTCTTTACCTAAAACTAGATTATTTTAGGTAAAAGTTTAGGTGGATTTACTCCAACCTTAATAGGAGTGGCTGAAATTATTTTTCCAATGTTTGTGAATGACTGTGGCCATAAATGATCTGGTAGTGTTGTCAGTATCATCCATTGGTTCTGAAATGTTTCATTGGATTTGTATAGGAATATTTCCAGTGTCTGTGCTTTCATTATCTGTAGGTTGAGTTTTCTATCCCTTTAAATTATGTTCCACGTTCACAACTATTTCCCTTTTTGAAAGAAGGAAATGTGTGCATTGGAAATTTCTAAAAAAAAAAAAAATTCTACTAAGATGATATATGGGAGCTGAAGGAACAAGCAAAACGGAAAGAATACCAGCTAATATCTCTTGTTGAAATTCCAAAAGTTGGAATTGATAGACAATCTTAGGTTGTCTACATACCCCCACCATTGGACAGTATTTGTTACTCTGAGGAAGGAGACAGTTTTAAGGCAGTGGGGTTGAGAACAGAGAAAGTGGCATGGGATCAATGAGGTCCTAGGTCTGGTCTCCATTTATTAACATGTCTATTTTCCCAAGAGTGTTTGTAAGTAGAAATAGAAAAGCCTCCTTTTAATCCTCAAGCAGCCTCATTCTTCCTTGGAAGACAGCTTTTGCTGGAGTTGCCATTTTAAGTTTCGGCAATCCCTCTTGAAGTGATCAGGCTCTCTGTAACAAAAGATGCCCTGCTGGTCATTAGGGGTTGCTTGCTTTGTCTCAGGGGGGCTTATTCTGGCATGTTAGCTGCTGGAACTGTACACTCATGACCTTTAAAGCCTTGTTTTTCCCCTTCTTTGGAGAACTTTAGAGAGTTGGTCAGCTAGATAGGCAAGGTCATGCATTTCGGTTGTGACCCAATTATTTTGGTGCCAGTTTACTAAAATGGCTAAGTTTTTAATTAGCCCATTAAGGAAGGCAGAGTTTAAAAGGATGCCATTGTGATAATTCTAAAGGCTGGCGTTGGCCACACCAAAATTTTGCTCAAAGCTTTTCTTAAATTATTTACAATTATCAAGGATGGGTTCATCTGGCCTCTGTTTACATTGCCAGATCTTATTCCACTCAACATTATTATGGAAAATTTGCAGTATAGCCCAGTGGAATGCATTCCCTAAGTGACAAACCCATTCCTGACCCTCCTCTGCATATTTTAAAAATCTTCTAGTGGATTAACCCAATTAGCTCACTTCAGCCATTCTGTGGCCTTTCATTCTGAGACTAACATTTGAATTAACAGGTAAAAATTTAAGTATCCAGGATCATAAGTGCAGACAATGCAATGACATTATTATGACAATATTATGACAATTTCAAATCAAATTATTTTGCAAACCCCAAAGCGTCTTTTGCAGGGCTTGGGAAATTCTTGTCATGACACTTATTATGACAATTTCAAATCATTTTTTTTAGAAACCCCAGGGGTCTTTTGTAGGGTTTGAGAAATTCTTGACAGTATTCTTAAGTTCAATTCCAGTCCAGGTTGTATAGATCTGACCTGGCTCCCCTCACCTCATTATATGTTTTGTTTCAAAGGGAACCGCTATGACAGGGGATTTGGAATTACTTTCAGGAAGGGAAAGAAGTTTAGTTGAAGAGGAGAGGGAGGAGAGAGAGAAGGTAAGTCAGGCAAGAGAGTTCAGGAAGATCAGGATCATGGGCAGATAAGCAGATAAGATAAGGAATGGTTGTGGGAGAGAGAGAAGGAATTTCTGAGGTTTTCTTAAGTTCAGAAATGGCTTCAGAAAGTTTTTTGTTAACTTCTTGGAGGGAGGCAATCTTGTCTGTCCCTCACTTGGAAGCATCAGCATAGCATTGGAAATAAGTTTCCCATTCACTTCGTCAGATTCTGAACCCAGTGTTTTATAATTGTGCATGCAATTAAACTAATATGGGAATTTAAAGGGACGTCTATTATGGCTATTGTAATTTGTGGTGATCTCGTTATGAGGGAGCATTTGTCCAATATTTACAAGACAAAGCTCTGTAGATGTTACAAATAAATCCAGCTTGTGTCTCCAAATGGAGCTGCCTCCTCAGAAAGCCCTAGGACTTGGATGATTGTTACCCATAATTTAGAGGCCTAAATCACTCACAATCAAGCTCTAGGAAATGTGCCGCTTATAAGTGTGGCTCCTCAGTGTGTCGCCACTGATTCAGATCCACTCTTGGACATGTCTCAGAAACTCTTGTGTCCCCAGAGGGTCACAGAGGCTCACAAGTGTCCAGAAGGTCATAGAGGGCTCACAAGTGCTGAGTGTCCAGTCTTTATGTGCACTGGCTGGCAGAGTGGGAGAAATTACAGAAGTTCCTCTGAGAGTGGAAGCACTGTAAGGCTGCTGCACGTCATGGACAAAAGTCCTGACATAGCTATCAAGTCTTTAATTATGGAGAGTGCCCTAATTAGCCAGAGGAAGCAAGTACCTTTTATCTTTGGAGTGAATAATCCATTCTCATAAATTAGGGAAAGAAAATCCAAGAGAGGTTCATCATGAGTGAAACAAGTCAGGTTTCCAAAATGAAATGCCACAACACAACGAGATCTCAGCTGGGGATGAAAGCAAACTTCTGACTCAAAACATAAATGTTGGTGGGAAAATAGCCTTATCTCCTAACATAAGTAGGGAAGTCAGAGACAGAGACCCTCATTCTGAAAGGGTCGAAAGAGAAACTACCCAAGTAAAATCTAGACCTCAAGCAAAGGAAGGGAGGTCTGAAATCAGGAGCACTCACCCACAGTGCCCAGTGGGACTTCTGAAGATGGAGAACACAATGGGTCCATGCTAGCTTTAAGCATTACTTTCAAAGAAAAATCCTATGCTGACTCCTACTGAGTATGCCAGAATGTCAATCTAAAAGGAAGAACAAAGGGGAATGCATATAAACAAAGAGTTTATTTGGACGAAATTTGAGGATTGCAACCCAGGAAACAATCTACTAAACTAAGCTTGAGAGGTGCTCTGAGTTAGGACAGTTACAAGCATGTTTTAAAAGACAAAATGAGAAGGTACAGCAAGGCAGTCTCAGACTGCTCACATAGAAATACCATTTGTTAACAGAGATAAGCTGGCAGATGATTGGCTAAAGCCTACAGTGTTTTTTGAAATAGTCATTATCAATATGTGATTAGGTCAGTTCTTGGATTTTCTCACATAAGCAGGAAGGGTCCAAGAAGTTCAGAGAAGTAACTGGGGGCTCATGTCTCCTTTCCTTTGATCATTTTAATTTAGGTCACCTATCACCATCCAATTTTGTTTTCAGCTGTTACCTACAGTCCTCCAAAGTCCTTTGCCCTCTTTTCTTTCCTCTGGACAAACCTAATGCAATGTCCTCATTATGTTTGGCTTCTATAAAAACAAAGGGTGAGGAATTGTTTGATGTCCTTCATGCCATGGAATCTTACTTTCCCTAAGACAGAGGAACACAATATGAATGACTGCCTGACGGGAAAGAGGAATGGAAAGTATGGGGAAACCACACATGGATAGCTCAACTGATTGTCTTCCACCATTTGTTGTAGTAAAAAAATGCTGTGCAGGCCGGGCACAGTGGCTTACGCCTGTAATCCCAGCACTTTGGGAGTCTGAGGCAGGTGGATCATCTGAGGTCAGGAGTTTGAGACCAGCCTGGTCAACATGGTGAAACCCCATCTCTACTAAAAATATAAAAATTAGCTGGGCGTGATGGTGCACACCTGTAATCCCAGTTATTAGGGAGGCTGAGACTGGAGAATTGCTTCAACCAGGGAGGCAGAGGTTGCAGTGAGCCAGGATCACGCCACTGTACTCCAGCCTGTGCAACAGAGTGATACTCCATCTTAAGAAAAAAAAAAAAAAGTGCTATGAAATGGGGTATCAGACCGACACTCAAGTTCCGTGAAGCCTGCTCTCATCAGTGTGCTATGGAACATGATTTCTCCTCCTAGATCCTCAGGTTTCTCACCCATACAAAGTAAAGGGTGAGAATTTCCTTCTGGTCTTTCTCTTGGACATTCTCAGTCACACAAATGCTCATATTATCTCCAATGTTAATATCCGGATGGAGACCTCAACAGTTTAGCCTCCCTCTTGTCTTTTAGTGTGGCCATGTCCCACTCTTCCCATGAAGGTGTGGAGGTTCTTCTTCTTGTCAAACTTACCTTTGAACTTGAAGCCCTTTGCATGACTGCTAAGTACCATGCAGAAACAACAGGGGTTAGGATGAACAGCATGCTTGGAAGATTTACCCGAAGTGTATGATGGTGGTGGTCCCTGTCTACATATATTGATTCTTTCTTAGATGTTAGTAAATAAAAGTTACTGTGGGCTCCTTTCTTTTACATTATTTCTCATGGAAGGAGTGTATCCATCATTCTTCCCTCCTTTATGAATTTTTTTTTTTTTGAGATGGACTCTCACTCTGTTGCCCAGGCTGGAGTGCAGTGGTGCAATCTCGGCTCATTGCAACCTCCACCTGCCGGATTCAAGTGATTATCCTGCCTCAGCCTCCCAAGTAGCTGGGACTACAGGCACATGCCACCATGCCCAGCTAATTTTTGTATTTTTAGTAGAGACGGGGTTTCACCATGTTGGCCAGGATGGTCTCCATCTCTTGACATCGTGATCCACCCACCTGGGCCTCCCAAAGTGCTGGGATTACAGGTGTGAGCCACTGCGCCTGGCCCTTCCTTTAAGATTTAATGAAAGCTGTGTGGTTATGTATATCAGTCAAGTGTATTCCTAGGATTTGAAGATAGAATTTAACTGAAGAAGCCAACAGAAAAAAACACAAGGGAGAAGGAAGGAAAGAAGAGAAGGAGGGAAGGAGAAAGGAAGGAAGCCACTTGCTCTGTTTGCTACAGGTAAGCAAGCTGTTGCTCTTAGGCCATAGAGATTCCATGACCCTCTGGCCAGCTTAGATATGAACTCCTCCAGACATTCCCTGGAAGGTGGTTTGGTCTTTGCCATCCTGATGGCTCTTGAAAGTCTATGATAAATGCATAAGAATAGCCACCACACTGAAAGTATTTTTAAGAATCCTTCTCTAAATAGAAAATTTTACTTTGTTCTCTCAGTTTATACCTGTCACCTTATAGTGTGTTATTTTAAGATTGCTAAGTTAATAGTGTCCACAGTTACCAAATAATAGAGAAAAGTAAGCCTCTATAAATGATAACAATCAAAAAACAGTACAAAGGCACTTTTTGCTGATAGTTTAAAAAGTTACCTCGTCATATTTGGAAAGACATCATTCTCCCCTACTTTTCCCCGAATATTCTGAAACTACAGCCTCTATCAGTCTTGCTACTTGCTGTATGTTTCTCTCTCACTAGATTTTTGTGTTCTCAGAGAAGGCTGAGGGCAATTTAGTTATAAAAAAGCACAGGTGAAGGAATAAAAATGTGTTTGATTTTCTAAAATATATCAATTTACTTTGAAAAGAAGTACTCATAAACTTTTTGAACAAATCCTGGGGTTGACTAGAGTTTGATTTGGAGAAATGTGATGTCATTGTTGAGTATAGAAGTAGAAAATCACATGCGTTCCTGCTTCAAGGTTAAGAGGGACTGACTCCATGGTACCACTGGGAGCAGAATCCACCAATGGAAATATCCCTAACTGTCTATTTTGTTTCAGAGTGCCATCCTGCCAGAATATTAATGTGCTGTAGTAATAATATACCACACCTAAAGGAGACAGCAGATAAGCAAATATTCGGTGCTTATCAAGTAGGAAAAGGGGACTAAAGTTCCTATTTCAATAACAAAAATCTTTTAATTGATTGCTACATGTTTGCATTGGTCAAGAAATTCAAGGTAATGGACATAAAGTTATGAACATGATTCATCCCCACATCTTTTCAACTGTAGAAATATGCACTACTATAAAAAAGAAGAGCAAAGTTTTAGTGGCACAGCTGACAAACAACTGGAGAAATTTTTATCAACCAAGACTCAGTGGTACCCTTAACCAAAAAGTGGAACTCACTCAGCAAAGATAGAAGTAAGCAGTGCTCTCCCAGGAGTTTGGGCCATGTACCCACCCCAGCGTATTACGTCTGTAGATAATCCTCCTTCAGCACTGGTTCAGCTACTCAGATTTCGAGAAAAGTAATGAGTCTGCTGCTGAACCTAGGTAAATTTCCTGAATTCCTGGGTGAAATGAAGATGAAATCACAGAGCCTGGAAGGATAAAGTAGATGGTGTGATTTGTGTTTACAAGGGGTGTGTGTGTGTGTGTGTGCAACTGTTTATGTGTGCCTAACCCACTGTTTTTCAAGAGGTGAAATTACTTACCACTTAATAGTACTTTAAGTTATGCAGTAATAAACTAGATTCTTCATGCTGAGTGAATCAGATAGTAGGATTAAGGGGAATTCTTCCTTAGGTAGATGGAATTACAAGCAGTAAAAAACTGCAGAACATCAGAAATGTTAGCAGGTACAACATCAAACACTTCATATTAGATCTGATTATATATATATAAACAATAGATAAACTATAGGATGAAATTTCAACTGTGTAACCACAAATATGAAGCAGGCATCAAACTCTCAGGACGTGTTTCAGGTTCCATAGAACATAGGCTGTCCTTTGCTATAGCTTGATGGGAAGGTTCTGGGTCCCCTCAGTCCTCCAGGCTGCTGTCCTGATCAAAGCTGAAGAGCCCATCCCCTTGCCTGTGTACAGTAGATTGTGAGCTCACCCAGACTCCTCCTAAATAGTGGATAAAGAACAAACAAACAAAAACAGATCATCAATTTAAAAGGATAATGCCTTAAACTCACTTGCATGGGAATAACATTTTTAGGGGGAAATAATAATGCTAATAATAAATTCCTGCAAAAGACAGAAGAAAGAACAATTCCCTGTGAGCCCAGCATTGAGTATCGTAGTAGTTGAACATCCCAATATTGAACACTTGGTTTTTAGCTAAGAATAAATAGGAAACAAATGCCATTTTAGATGGGATTAAAATGAGGTTCTCTTTAAAATGCCATCTATCCAGTCTCTCGTTCTTTCATCTGTCTTTGCTACATCCACTGACTTTTCTCAGCCCCTTCAACCCAGTTCTCATGGGACTTCAGCAAATTCACTTTTCCTTCTTTCTTTTATTCTAGAAAAGAATGCAGCACTGGGCTAATGCATCTGTCCTGTTTTGACTCTTACCCCATCTCCCAGGCCTCCTGTGCTGGCTTTTTGTCTTCTCCCAATTCCAAAGTTTCAAGGCCCGGTTAACAAATCCCCACCTCTATGAGGCCTTCCTTGATTTCTTTAAGTGCCACTGACCACTCTGCTCTGTGCCACTGTGTCATTCAACTTGTTGCATTTTCCTAGAAAATTATAGCATTTTGTTTCATAATGTAGTGATTTATTTCATTGACTAGAAGGTAGTCCTTCAATAGCAGGAACTTCCTTAGTCTCACCAATGCCCTCTCATATTAGAAATTATAGCAATAACATATTTGTTCCATATATTATATTCTAGTAAAAAGCATGCAAAATTGAATTATTAAAAATTGAAACCTGGATCTGTCATCAAATACTTGTCTTTGGGGTAATCAGCTTCCCTCCTTTATTTCTTTTTTTGTCCTTATTTTTCCTAGCACAAATCTGCATGTTACATATTTGTTTATACCAGCCATTGTTGTTAAATGATGGAGTGTTAGCTGGCTTTTCTTGTTTTCATAGCTGACTTCCTCACTGTGTTGAAATGAGCCACTTCTTTGAAAAGAGTAATACTCAGTAAACTTAATTTCTTATCCTGTAATTGTTACCTTAAAATCCGTAAATGACACTAATTGTAATTTAAATAATTAGTAATTAAATCATAATTTAAGTAGGTCATTTGACAAAGTAATATGGTTTTTCTTATTGTCTATATGTAAAAATAATGGTGTGCAATTTAAATGTCAAACCAAATTTAAAATATGTCTCCAAGTTTCTGAGGATGTGCTATGCCCCGATATTAATCACAAGAGTTATTAAAAATAGAGCTATTTATTTTATCAAATATTTTATAATGGCTTATGCACATTACATTTTAAATTGCTTTATCATTGCAAAGGATATGACAAAGATTGGACTTTGCTTCAATTTTTCTTTTTAAGGAGCTTCAAACACTGACATTGACAAGTTTTCTTTACTAGCTAATACATTCTCCCCTCAGGGGTGAATTTTGCAGCTTGCCAATTTTGAATGAAATTGTTGTGATTTTACAAAGTAGAAAATTTTTATACAAATAAATTTGAAATTCTGGAGCAATTAGAACAATAAAATCATAGTATTAAGTTATTGTTATTCAGAAAACCCAAGTATGTCTCACAGGTTTAAAAGTGCTTCTGCTTTAATGAAGCAGGAAATACAATGTAGAATAAGACAGTATTTTAATTAGTAATCTCGATACACCGTTATTCTCTAATAGTCTATCCAGTTACTGAATCGTTACTAGCTGGTAAATAAAAGATTGATAAAATCCCCTGTCTCAGTGCTGTGACTCTACATAAATTGGCACGTCCCATACACCTGAGAGTTGAACCTGCTCAAATTGTTGAAGGTTCAGATTACATTTAATAATGAAATTACACCACCTGCCACTTTTTCTTTTCTTTTAAGGACCTGTGTTAAAAGGAAGTCACACATACACAATTATCAATAGGCAAATATAAAATAAAGATGGCTTTATAAGGCAGTCTAGATGGTGTTTACTCTGGAGCCCCGAGGTATATATTTTCTTTCTTATTGGGCAGGGAATGGCTGAGTATCTACTTTCTTTTACTGACATTGCTAGCGGGGAAGCAGGGCTGGCCAGACCAATGAAGGAGACTCACTTATTGCACAGGGACCAGAGTGGGAAGGAGAGATTGCCAAGAATGGCTGCAGACCTGAATCACTTGCCTTCTTCCACCTGAGAAGTGAGGGTCCAGGAAGGCTCTGGACTCTGGGCAGTGGAGCCCAGGGGAGGAGGCATTCTGTCTATCAGGTTCCTGTGTAGGTAAGGAGTTTAAACCTTCCATTGCTGGACAGACTGCCCTGCCAATGAGGCCTAGGCTTCAGAGCTTCTGCTTTTGCCTGCACCTTTCAACCTTTCAAGGCTCTGGGAGGCACCACAGTAATTGTTCACTAGTATATATATATACACATAAACACACAACACACATATACACATATTGTGTATATGCATACATAAACACAGATGAGTATGTATATACATGTATACATGTATGTGTGTATACATATATGTATACATATACACACATATATGTATATATGTGTATATACAAACCTACTGCAACACCAGGATGTATATATGTATATGTATGTATATATGTACATGCATATACATATATACATACATATTTACATACATATTTGTGTATATATGTATATGTGTGTATATATAAATATGTATGTACCTGTGTGTACATATATACACATATATACATTCCTGGTGTAGCAGTAGGTTTGGATATTTGGGGAGCCGCTATGAAACATTTAAATAGGATGCATGTATTCTGGTTTTATTGTTTTTGTGCTTTGCTGTTACATACTGAATATTTAGGTCTTTGCTAGCTGGGTTCCAGAGGGATAAGGTCCAAGAATACTCACCTATCCCTCTGTGGATTCACCTGGTTTTGAATCAGGTGAGGGTAGGGCACTGCACATATAGGATAAAGGAAAGAAAACAAGATTTGAAAGCAGGATTTGGTTGGGGTTTTTCCCAAATTAACACGGCCTTTGAAATTTATATAACTACCAATAAAAAATTGTGTGGCTGGAAAAAAATTCAAGTTATCAATAAAAAATAATATTTTTGAACAACTATTCTACAGGAAGACTGATTTTTTTAAAGTCTACCCTACAAAGAACTATATTCCAAAATAATTGCATATGAAAAAACTATCAAAGTGTACGCAACCCAAAAGAAGAATACTAAAACAAGGTTTCAAATACTATAAAATATTTTCAGATTTTGTAGTGTTTTTAGTTTTTGTCAGGTTAAAAAAGTTTTAGTTTATTATGGTATTTTTTCTCATTCTGAATTTATATTTGTTTTTTATACCTAAGATTATTTTATGTGTAATTTTTTTGTTATTTTTCTTAAAGGGATTATGTAAACTTCTTAAATGTCAATACTCAGGAAAACTTCATGGTTTGAAGTAGAAATATGAGTATGATGAAAATGAAACCTCTTTTAATCCTGTTTTTGTGGTTGATGATGATGATAGTGACTGATTATGAAGATGATGATAACAACAGCGACAGGGAGAGAATTTCGAAAAGTTTTTCTAGCCCCATGAGAAGGTTAGGTAAGATTTTGCAAGGAAGTACACGGCAGACAAAGAGGCACTCTGTCCTCAGCCATAATTACACAAGACATCCACCCTGAGAAGGGCAAGTTTCTCTTAGTAATGGAAATTAGTCAGGTGAGACTGGAAGTGGGGATGTCTTAGAAAGAATGGAGTGAGGGGAAAGAGCTGTGATTTAGTTGAAGAAATAGCATGGGATCAGGTTTGAGGTCAGACTTCAAATCGCCTTGAATACTTTGGAAAGAGAGAGGCTTTGCACCGTTAGTAATAGGGCACCTTTAAACATTTTTATTGAAGATGTGATGTGAGTATCTGTACTTTTGGAATAAACCAACTATGCCCAGAATTGCTAATTATTGTATTTCTAAAATATTCTGATTTGCCCCTTCTAGAGTATACGAGTAAGTCCTATAGTAGCTACATCAGTTTAAAACAAAAAGAAAAGCAACCTGCTTTTAAAAATATAAAACTAAAAAGAAATCAGACACACTAAAGATTGTTCTGCAAATGTTTCCATAAAGTCTAGTTTGAGGAGCTTATTAATTCTTACTAACTAGTCTTCTGCCACATTTGATAAGGGCGATTAGAGAATGAACTACTCACTAAGCATTATTTTTACATGACATAAATAAGCATAACTTTTTTTCTTTCTCCTTTAGTTTGTGGCCCAAGTTTAGTCTATTTCGTCTCCATCTGTTTATCTCCTTTGCTGTTCTCAGTAATAAGTGATAGTCACTTGGGTCTCTCAGCTATGATTTGCACAAATAAAACCTGACACAGCTTTCATAAAATAATGTCAATACTATATCAAATTTCTCTCAACATAGTCCCACACAGCTGCAGCAACTGAGAGAAACAAAAACTGCCTTCAACCATAATTTATACAATCATAAACGGAGTGGAATATTCCCCTTAAAAACTGCCTGGATATTCCATAAACAAGATGATAAATCACCAAAGTTGTCGTTATTTGCTTTCTTTCCTTCTTTCGAAGTCATTGGAAAGTTCTGTTGCTTTGCTGTGTGTTTGTTTACTTTTTGCCTAACTTTTGGTAAGCTCTTTCTATAAAGGTGATGCGTATTTGTTAAGACGTGCTTTTGAAACCATGTGGACCAGATGGAACTACATAAACATTTGGAAAGGAAAAAAAGGTATTTATTTTTCTATTGCCATGACAAATCATCTGTATTTTATTAATACTTTAAGATTGAAATAAACTACTTTTTTTTTTTTTTTGAGATGGAGTCTCACTCTGTCACCCAGGCTGGAGTGCAGTGGCATGATCTCAGCTCACTGCAAGCTCTGCCTCCCATGTTCACATCATTCTCCTGCCTCAGCCTCCCGAGTAGCTAGGACTACAGGTGCCCCCCACCACGTCCAGCTAATTTTTTGTATTTTTAGTAGAGATGGGGTTTCACCGTGCTAGCCAGGATGGTTTCGATCTCCTGACCTCTTGATCTGCCCACCTCGGCCTCCCAAAGTGCTGGGATTGCAGGCGTGAGCCACCGTGCCTGGCCAAAATGAACTACTTATTATCATTTATAACATCCAAAAGACTTGAAGACAAAGTTAGACATAAATTTACTCTGGTTGGGAAGGTAGAAAGGAAGTGGCTATACCACAGTACAAAACTAGATTTATGTAATCTGAAGGAAAGAAAGTGTTAAGAAATGAGTCTCATTCATTTATTCTCTTAACTTTGTAGAGGGAATCTGGATATAAGGTCATTTAACTACCAAAATAAGAAGCTCTGAACCTCTCATTACTCTGAAATAGAGAGAGGGTGCTAATCAGAATTAACAAAAGAAAACATAACAGAAGCTCTGTGTTCAGGACTAGGAATACTGAGCATCACAGGCATAGGGTATCTTCACTGTCGAGAGGGTGCCATGCTAGGATGGTACCCAAGTTAGACATCGATGAGGAAGTCCTAAACATGCCGCAGATGTGATGGCATTATGAGAAATACATATGTTTAGGTTAACCTCAGAGAGTAGACAGATAGATAAGAAGAAATATAGAGGTGAAGGATATAGGCAAGTGGATGTAGAAAAGTCTTAACCTGTTTAGGAATCAGAGTTTGCCTTGGAATGAGAGAAGTCAAAATAGTAAGCTCAAGAAGTGATCTGGAAATTTGCTTCCTAAATAGGTCTCAGAATACAATTCTTGGCCTAATAGTTAATGGATTACTGGGTAATCCATCACAAAAATTTTAACAATGTTGGTTTCAATGAGTTAAACGTGTTTTTCTTCTGCAAAATGTATTAATGTCTTTAATATACTAATAGGCATTGTGACTTTCCTAACAAACTGATATCATGCAAACTTTTGCAACCCTTTTGATGACAGAGCCACTTTTTATAAATGCCTGTTTCTAGAACTATTATAGTCAATGCATACAAACTTGAAAGAAAAATGGTTTATAGGAATATCGTAAGTTCCAATTAATATTTGGTTTAGACAGCAGTTATAAAAAATGGAAGCAAATTTCGTTAGAATGTATCATAATGTAGAGTTATTAAAATTCCACATAGATCCCTAGGCTAAATTCTTGGTGTCCCTAACCTACTAGATGTGCATTTTCTTCTTAGAAGACAAAGTTCATCCAAAGAGTAAGCATTTTGCTAAGAAAAGTTTACAAACCTTAATCTTGAGTGCTAAATTAAAGGCAAGTTGACTACTGTCTGCAAGGATCTCAGCAGAGTTTAACAGAGTTCAGGGAGATGGCAGCCCTGAGAGTACAGGCTCCTGACTCCTTTAAATAACAAGGATGGGAGACAAGGCAACTGTGGACACACGGTGTCTGGGAAGTTCTTGAAGGCTATCCAAGGCCATAGTTTGCAGTGGTGATTTTTTTTTTTTTTTTTTTTTGCCCCCGGATTTGGACCACATGGAGGAGTTTCTTCTTGAGTCTTGGTGAAGACTGACTCTTGCTCAGGTACTGAGAGGCTTCAGAAGAGGGTGAGTGAGTTGTTCAACACTGGCCTGAAATCAGGGGATAAAGATGATAGACAATAGCATGAAGATTACAGTTTGGGAAAAGAAACATTTCCGAACAGACAAGCTTGCTGGACGGCTGAAAAGGGCTGCCCCTCCTCCTACAGCCTCCTGCCTCTGTTTAAGCACTCTTGCCTGGTAAACTTGATCTGTCCGAGATGAATTAAACAGTGTTTTTCCTTGAGGCAAGAAAGGGGTTTTCCAAAATCCCCTCATGGACATAAACTCTATAACAAGTGTCCATCGTTTTTAGAAGTTATTCATGTGTACCTTCCTTTCCACCTCATACAGAACATCATAAACATAGACAAAATTGTTCTAATACATATGTAACAAACCTGCACATTGTGCACATGTAGCCTAAAACTTAAAGTATAATAATAATAGAATTTAAAAAATTGTTATAAAAGTCTTCTCATAAACGATTAAACACTTAAGTCAGAAAGAACAATAGCATTATCTCACTGTTGCTAATGAATGTAAATACCTTGGCATTATTTTATATGCTGATTCATAGGATGTTTATGCAATGTCTCATTCTTTTAACTTCACTTTTCTTGTGATTTATAATCTCTTCATTAAACAGTCTTCTCATCCTCCCTGGCAGGATGTGGATGCTGAACCCCGCTATATGTCCATTCATCAAGAACCTTAGTCTTCCGATAAGATGCCTCAAGCACTGTGTCCAAAAGAGCTCTCATTGTAATTGGGTCTGAAATTTACATAATAATGTTATCTTTAATTCTGGAAAATGATAACCATAGAAGCGAATTAATGATGGGAACAATTATCAAGAAATGTGCACATGTACCCTAAAACTTAAAGTATAATTAAAAAAAAAAAGAAGAAGAAATGGGATTCAATAATATTAGAGTTTAGAAACTGTTGAGCAGAAAAATGCTAATGCAGTTGTTTGTTTGGGCTTTTGTTCTCAGTAGGATTGTCAAAGGAGGAGAATGTGAGAAAATAGAAGGAATGGCCCTGCAAGTGATTCTGCTCAGTGGTCCATCCTGGAAACACAGTTGGAGCTTGATGCATAGTTCAGGAACATGACATATCTTATACTCCACTCTCTGTCCTCTCTACACAATTCAGCAATTGTTTTTAGGTAGGAGCACAAAAGTCTCTCTCTGTTTTTTTTTTAAATATTTGTTATGAACATCTTGACTTTGAAGAAAAAATGTCAGGTCAACTGGGTACTACTTCTGTGTTATAATCTGTTTTTTTAAATTCATTTTTTATTTTAATAGGTTTATGTGGAACAGGTGGTATTTGGTTACGTGAATAAGTTTTTTATTGGTGATTTCTGAGATTTTCATGCACCCATGACCCAAGCAGTGCACACTGTAGGTAATGTGTAGTCTTTCATGCCTCACTCTCCTCCCACACTTTCCCCTCAGTCCCCAAAGTCCATTGTATAATTCTTATGCTTTTCGTGTCCTCATAACATAACTCCCAATTATGAGTAAGAACATGTGGTGTTTGGTTTTCCAATCCTGAGTTGCTTCACTTACAATAATAGTCTCCAATTCCATCCACATCCAGGTTGCTGCAAATGCCATTATTTCTCTTTTTTATGGCTGAGTAGTATATATATGTGTGTATATATATATATGATATGTATATATATATATGGTATGTATATATATATACACACACACATTATATATCACATTTTCTTTATCCACTTGTTGATTGATGGGTGTTTGAGCAGGTTCCATATTTTTGCAATTGTAATTGTGCTGCTATAAATATGTGTGTGCAAGTATGTTTTTTATGAAATGACTTCTTTTCCTCTGCGTAGATACCTAGTAGTGGGATTGCAGGATCAAGTGGTAAATCTACTTTTGGTTCTTTAAGGAATCTCCACAGTGTTTTCCATAGTGGTTGTACTAGTTTACATTTTTGATTTTTTGATTATGGTCAGTCTTGCAGGAGTGAGGTGGTAGGGCATTGTGGTTTTGATTTGCATTTCCCTGATAAGTAGTGATGTTGAACATTTTTCCACATGCTTATTGAGTCATTTGTATATCTTCTTTGGAGAATTGTCTATTCATGCCCTCAGCCCATTTTGGTGGGATTTTTTTTTTTCTTGCTGATTTGTTTGAGTGGTTTGTAGATTCTGGATATTACTCTTTTGTTGGATGTATAGATTGTGAAGATTTTCCGTCACTCTGTGGGTTCTGTGTTTATTCTGCTGATTATTTCTTTTACTGTGCGGAAGCTTTTTAGTTTAATTAAGTCCCATCCATTCATTTTTGTTTTTGTTCCATTTGCCTTTAGGTTCTTGGTCTTGAAGTCTTTACCTAAGCCAATATCTAGAAGGGTTTCTCTAATGTTATCTTCTAGAATCTTTATGGTTTCAGGTCTTAGATTTAAGTTTTTGATCCCTCATGAGTTGAATTTTGTATAAGGTGAGAGATGAGAATCCAGTTTTATTCTTCTACATGTGGCTTGCTAATTATCTCTTCACCATTTGTTGGATAGGGCATCCTTCTCTACTTTATGTTTTTATTTGCTTTGTTGAAGATCAGTTGGCTGTAAGTATTTGGCTTTATTTCTGGGTTCTCTACTCTGTTTGATTGATCTATGTGCCTATTTTCATACCAGTACCATGCAATTTTGGTGACTATGGCCTTATGATATAGTTTGAAGTCAGGTAATGAGATGTCTCCAGATTTGTTATTTTCGGCTGGTCTTGCTTTGGCTATGCTGACTCATTTTTGGTTCCATATGAATTTTAGGATTTTTTTTAGTTCTATGAAGAATGATGGTGGTATTTTGATGGGAATTGCATTGAATTTGTAGATTGCTTTTGGCAATATGGTCATTTTCTCAATATTGATTCTACCCACCTATGAGCATAGGATGTCTTTCTATTTGTTTGTGTCATCTATGATTTCTTTCAGCAGTGTTTTGTAGTTTTCCTTGTAGAAGTCTTTCTCCTCCTGGCTTAGGTATAATCCTAAGTATTTTATTATTTTATTTTTTGCAGCTATTGTAAAGGGGGTTGAGTTATTGATTTGATTCTCAGCTTGGTCACTGTTGGTGTATAGCAGAGCTACTGATTTGTGTACATTGATTTTGTATCCTAAAACTTTGCTGAATTCGTTCACCAGTTCTAGGAACTTTTTGGATGAGTCTTTAGGGTTTTCTAGCTATAAAATCATATAGCCAGCAAACAGCGACAGTTTGACATCCTTTTTACCAATTTGGATATTCCTTATTTCCTTTTCTTGTTCAGTTGCTCTGTCTAGGACTTCCAGTCCTATGTTGAATAGAAATGGTGAAAGTGGGCACCCTTTTCTTGTTTTCAGGGGAATGCTTTCAACTTTTCCCCATTCAGTATAGGGTTGGCTGTGAGTTTGTCATAGATGGCTTACATTACCTTAAAGTATGTCCCTTCTATGCCAGTTTTGCTGAGGGTTTTAATCATAAAGGAATGCTTGATTTTGTCAAATGCTTTCTCTGCATCTATTGAGATAATTGTGTGATTTTTTAAAAAAATTCTGTGTACGTGGTGTATCACATTTATTGACTTGTGGATGTTAAACCATCCCTGCATCCCTGGTATGAAACCCACTTGCTCATGGTGGATTATCTTTTTAATATGCTGTTGGATTCAATTAGCTCGTATTTTATTGAGTAATTTTATATCACCCTGAACTCTCCCAATCCCACCTGGTTTACAATCTTATGGAAGTTTTGAAATTAACAACAGTTTTACAGGTAAAGTGTTAAGATAGTAACTATACTGTATATAGCCCTTTACATGAAGGATGGTTTGATAGCATTGGGGTCACGGGATGCTTTTGGATATCAAAGGAACATTTTGTGACTGCATTGCCATGACTACATCCCCAAAGCAACAATGCCCTTATGTTATAGACAGGACCCAAGAGGCCATCTCCACCTGGTGGGAGAGAATGTACAGCAGACAACAAAATGTGGATGAAAGTATGCAATTACCAAAATTAACTTAGAAGGAAAAACAGAATAAACAAACTTGATATTCTTGTTATTTTCCTCCCAGGAAATAATTAGATGAGATGTTTACATTTATTCTTTTCTTGATTGCATCACATGCCATATTCATAGGTTTACAATCATCATATTGTAACTGGCTGTCCCTCTATAAACTGAGATGCAAATATCTTTCTCAGTCAATTATTGAAGGCTCTGCTCTATGACAAAACAAGAAGTTTTGGATGCCCAGACTGGATGCCCAGTCTAGCCCTGTCTCCAAGTTGGTGAGATTATCAGCTGTCTTCAGTTCTACTTCAGTTTTCTGGCTGCAGCCGGGTACCAAGCAGGCTGGCACACAGAAACCAGGACACATCCCTGAGCACCTCTGATAACAGTTCACATGCTTTATATGCTCCGCGTGTACCAGATATTGACAAGGTTGTACATGTATTAACTCAATGAATCCTCACTGCAACTCTATGAGATAGATATTATTATTAAACCCACTGACAAGTGAAGAAACTAAGGCATATAGACAATAAGAACGTTGAACAAGGTCACAAACTATTAATTAAAAGAGCCAAGATTAAAACGCAGGCTGTTGGACTTTAGAACCCACAATCAATCATTAGGCTCTATGGCTCTTTCAGTGGCTATTGATGCCGAGGTGGTTTCTTTCCCAACAGCACCAAAGCTTCACCTCCTGCCAGCTCCTGCATGTTGTTCTCAGGGAAGGCTTTCCAGTAAAGCGGACTGGAGCTTCCAGGGGTGAAACATTTTCAATCTGTTGTCTGAGCTACTTCCCTGAAATGCCAGACCTCCAGGTTGGAGGGGTGTGGAAGTAGACTAGGGGCAGCCCCAACTGTCATTTGGCCTGAAGTGAGACAGCACACACCCACTTTGTGAAATGGGGCAGCTTCGTTACCACCCAGTTTTTGAGGGTTCATGGGGGTGGGATGATTCTTTATGGACCGATATGTATGGATTTCTTGAGGCAGAGGGTATGGGAGTTGGAGAAGAGAAGCCACGGTCTGATCTCTGTGACAGAGACTCTGCATGTTGCTGAGGAACTGTGTTAGTCTGTTTTCAGATTGCTCTAAAGAACTAACTGAGACTGGGCAATTTATGAAGAAAAGAGTTTTAATTGAATTACAGTTCCACAGGCTGAACAGGAAACATCACTGGGAGGCCCGAGGAAACTAACCGTCATGGTGGAAGGCAAAGGGGAAGCAAGGACTTTCTTCACATGGTGGCAGGAGAGAGAGAGAGCAAAGGGGAAAGTGCCACACTGCAACGTTTACACCATAAGGTCTTGTGAGAACTGACTCACTATCATGAGCACAGCAAGGGGGAAAGCAGCCCCCATGATCCAATCATGTCCCACCAGCCCCCTCCTCTAATTCGACAGGAGATTTGGGCAGGGACAAAAAACCAAACCATATCAGGAACACATAGGGGTGGGATGCATTTTGAACTCTTCCCTAGGGGCACACCCTCAAGGGGCTAATGCCACCATGTGGCATTGGGGCTGAGTACTCCATGCCAGTGGCTCTCCAGGGTGGGGGAAGGGGCCTAAGTTACCTACAGCTGCAAAGCAAACCAGCCAACTGTTAGTGGTGCAAATGACACCAGTGTGCATGTAGGAATTCTCCCAATCTGATGGGCTTTTCCCTGTGTCTGTATTCCCTCATGCTGCTGCTGCTGCACACATGGCCTCAGGGCAGCACACCACAGGGTGAGTCCCACAGCTCAAGCACTCAAGTCCCTGTCTGCATCAAATTTGCAAATTTCCTGTTGTTTTGAGCCATGTGGTCAAACTCTGGTCAGGGAAGGAAGAGAAATCTTAACTCACGGAAGGCTCCCTGCAGCATGCTCATGAATCCTTTGCAGGCATTTCCGCAAGGAAAGCAGCCAGCACAGAAGCTGTGCATCCTCTTGGGCCTGAAGTCCAAGTGTTCCAGCATGGGGACCTGTTTGCGACATCTCTCCCACAGCTCAGAACCCTTTCCCTGGGTGACTCGGGCACAGTCATATCGGCCACCACCTCAGGGACCCCAGAGCAACCTTGCCGGCCACTCTCCCTGGCCTGGTGAGAGCAGGCTTGCTTTCTCAGCCACACTCCAGCTGTGTGCTTACTTACTTGCAGTTTCACTGGGTCTCTGTTACCTAGATTGTACAAAATTAGTTAATTAAAATATACATTACCTCAGATAGTTATCATTTTTATAGGGAGAACATTTAAGATCCAGTCTGTTAACATTTTTCAAGAATAAAATATACCATTATTAACTACAATCACTATGCTGTGTGACAGATCTCTTGAACTATATACTTCAAAATATCATGCTGTACTCAATAGATACATAAAATTATATCTGACAATTTAAAATAAATACGTGAATAAATTTGAAAAAAGACTATATTATACATAGAAAAAAGATTTGCTTTCATGTTATTAAATGTTGACATCATAAAAGAGTAAAAAGTAAATGAAAACATAAAAAAGTAAGTTTGGTTAGTTTGGCAGGTAATTTTCTCAGTCACGCTTTTCTCTTTATGTGACCTGCCCAGCCCCCTGCACGTTCTTGGCTCAGAGGTCCTGTTAGAGAATGTTTTCATTCATGGAGCTCTCCAGTGGGACACAGGGAGTGGCCCTGCTTCACATGGTGCAGTCACAATGGTCTGAACCATTAGGGAAGGGGACAGTGAGTAGAGGCACAGTGCCTTGCTTCTCCTCCCTCCAGAGTCTCAGACAAAGTCTCTACTCAAACACCTTCCAAGTGTTCCATATCCTTCTGGGATGCAAAACACCGGGATAGTACCACAACTTTGTCTTGACCATATCTATGTCTTCAGGGATCTTACTGGCGCTTCCCTTACTGTCAACATTTTCTTCAATTTCATTAGTCAATTCATTCTATTCATGCCAAAAATAGTCAGCTTTCTTTTTTTTTCTTTTTATTATTATTATACTTAAGTTTTAGGGTACATGTGCACAATGTGCAGGTTAGTTACATACGTATACATGTGCCATGCTGGTGAGATGCACCCATTAACTCGTCATTTACCATTAGGTATAACTCCTAAAGCTATCCCTCCCCCCTCCCCCCACCCCACAACAGTCCCCAGAGTGTGATGTTCCCCTACCTGTGTCCATGTGTTCTCATTGTTCAATTCCCACTTATGAGTGAGAATATGCGGTGTTTGGTTTTTTGTTCTTGCGATAGTTTACTGAGAATGGTGATTTCCAATTTCATCTATGTTCCTACAAAGGACATGAACTCATCATTTTTTATGGCTGCATAGTATTCCATGGTGTATATGTGCCACATTTTCTTAATCCAGTCTATCATTGTTGGACATTTGGGTTGGTCCCAAGTCTTTGCTATTGTGAATAGTGCCGCAATAAACATACATGTGCATGTGTCTTTATAGCAGCATGATTTATAGTCCTTTGGGTATATACCCAGTAATGGGATGGCTGGGTCAAATGGTATTTCTAGTTCTGGATCCCCGAGGAATCACAACACTGACTTCCACAATGGTTGAACTAGTTTACAGTCCCACCAACAGTGTAAAAGTGTTCCTGTTTCTCTACATCCTCTCCAGCACCTGTTGTTTCCTGACTTTTTAATGCTGGCCATTCTAACTGGTGTGAGATGGTATCTCATTGTGATTTTGATTTGCATTTCTCTGATGGCCAGTGACGGTGAGCATTTTCTCATGTGTTTTTTGGTTGGATAAATGTCTTCTTTTGAGAAGTGTCTGTTCCCGTCCTTTGCCCACTTTTTCATGGGGTTGTTTGTTTTTTTCTTGTAAATTTGTTTGAGTTCATTGTAGATTCCGGATATGAGCCCTTTGTCAGATGAGTAGGTTGCGAAAATTTTCTCCCATTTTGTAGGTTGCCTGTTCACTCTGATGGTAGTTTTTTTTTGCTGTGCAGAAGCTAAAGAAGGCCATTACATAATAGTAAAGGGATCAACTCAACAAGAAGAGCTAACTATCCTAAATATATATGCACCCAATACAGGAGCACCCAGATTCATAAAGCAAGTCCTGAGTGACCTACAAAGAGACTTAGACTCCCACACAATAATAATGGGAGACTTTAACACCCCACTGTCAACATTAGACAGATCAATGAGACAGAAAGTTAACAAGGATACCCAGGAATTGAACTCAGCTCTGCACCAAGCAGACCTAATAGACATCTACAGAACTCTCCACCCCAAATCAACAGAATATACATTTTTTTCAGCACCACACCACACCACACCTATTCCAAAATTGACCACAGAGTTGGAAGTAAAGCTCTCCTCAGCAAATGTAAAAGATCAGAAATTATAACGAACTGTCTGTCAGACCACAGTGCAATCAAACTAGAACTCAGGATTAAGAAACTCACTCAAAACCACTCAACCACATGGAAACTGAACAACCTGCTCCTGAATGACTACTGGGTACATAACAAAATGAAGGCAGAAATAAAGATGTTCTTTGAAACCAATGAAAACAAAGACACAACATACCAGAATCTCTGGGACACATTCAAAGCAGTGTGGAGAGGGAAATTTATAGCACTAAATGCCCACAAGAGAAAGCAGGAAAGATCCAAAACTGATACCCTAACATCACAATTAAAAGAACTAGAAAAGCAAGAGCAAACACATTCAAAAGCTAGCAGAAGGCAAGAAATAACTAAAATCAGAGCAGAACTGAAGGAAATAGAGACACAAAAAACCCTTCAAAAAATTAATGAATCCAGGAGCTGGTTTTTTGAAAGGATCAACAAAATTGATAGACCGCTAGCAAGACTAATAAAGAAGAAAAGAGAGAAGAATCAAACAGACGCAATAAAAAATGATAAAGGGGATATCACCACTGATCCCACAGAAATACAAACTACCATCAGAGAATATTACAAACACCTCTATGCAAATAAAGCAGAAAATCTAGAAGAAATGGATAAATTCCTCGACACATACACCCTCCCAAGACTAAACCAGGAAGAAGTTGAATCTCTGAATAGACCAATAACAGGCTCTGAAATTGAGGCAATAATCAATAGCTTACCAACCAAAAAGAGTCCAGGACCAGATGGATTCACAGCCTAATTCTACCAGAGGTACAAGGAGGAACTGGTACCATTCCTTCTGAAATTATTCCAATCAATAGAAAAAGAGGGAATCCTCCCTAACTCATTTTATGAGGCCGGCATCATCCTGATACCAAAGCTGGGCAGAGACACAACCAAAAAAGAGAATTTTAGACCAATGTCCTTGATGAACATTGATGCAAAAATCCTCAGTAAAATACTGGCAAACCGAATCCAGCAGCACATCAAAAAGCTTATCCACCATGATCAAGTGGGCTTCATCCCTGGGATGCAAGGCTGGTTCAATATATGTAAATCAATAAATGTAATCCAGCATATAAACAGAACCAAAGACAAAAACCACATGATTATCTCAATAGATGCGGAAAAGGCCTTTGACAAAATTCAACAACCCTTCACGCTAAAAACGCTCAATAAATTAGGTATTGATGGGACGTATCTCAAAATAATAAGAGCTATCTATGACAAACCCACAGCCAATATCATACTGAATGGGCAAAAACTGGAAGCATTCCCTTTGAAAACTGGCACAAGACAGGGATGCCCTCTCTCACCACTCCTATTCAACATAGTGTTGGAAGTTCTGGCCAGGGCAATTAGGCAGGATAAGGAAATAAAGGGTATTCAATTAGGAAAAGAGGAAGTCAAATTGTCCCTGTTTGCAGATGACATGATTGTATATCTAGAAAACCCCATTGTCTCAGCCCAAAATCTCCTTAAGCTGATAAGCAACTTCAGCAAAGTCTCAGGATACAAAATCAGTGTACAAAAATCACAAGCATTCTTATACACCAACAACAGACAAACAGAGAGCCAAATCATGAGTGAACTCCCATTCACAATTGCTTCAAAGACAATAAAATACCTAGGAATCCAACTTACAAGGGATGTGAAGGACCTCTTCAAGGAGAACTACAAACCACTGCTCAATGAAATAAAAGCGGATACAAACAAATGGAAGAACATTCCATGCTCATGGGTAGGAAGAATCAATATTGTGAAAATGGCCATACTGCCCAAGGTAATTTATAAGTTCAATGCCATCCCCATCAAGCTACCAATGACTTTCTTCACAGAATTGGAAAAAACTACTTTAAAGTTCATATGGAACCAAAAAAGAGCCCACATCGCCAAGTCAATCCTAAGCCAAAAGAACAAAGCTGGAGGCATCACACTACCTGACTTCAAACTATACTACAAGGCTACAGTAACCAAAACAGCATGGTACTGGTACCAAAACAGAGATATAGATCAATGGAACAGAACAGAGCCCTCAGAAATAATGCTGCATATCTACAACTATCTGATCTTTGACAAACCTGACAAAAACAAGCAATGGGGAAAGGACTCCCTATTTAATAAATGGTGCTGGGAAAACTGCCTAGCCATATGTAGAAAGCTGAAACTGGATCCCTTCCTTACACCTTATACAAAAATTAATTCAAGATGGATTAAAGACTTAAACATTAGACCTAAAACCATAAAAACCCTAGAAGATAACCTAGGCATTACCATTCAGGACATAGGCATGGGCAAGGACTTCATGTGTAAAACACCAAAAGCAATGGCAACAAAAGCCAAAATTGACAAATGGGATCTAATTAAACTAAAGAGCCTTCTAAGTATTCAAATGATCCATGATCATAATATGTAATATCTTATTACCTTACAATTTCTAATTTTTTTCTGTCTGATCTGTTTTTGTTTCGTTTTGTTTTGCTTTGTTTTTGAGATAGTGTCTCAATCTGTTGCCCAGGCTGGAGTGCAGTGGTGCAATCTTGGCTCACTGCAAGCTCCGCCTCCTGGGTTCACTCCATTCTCCTGCTTCAGCCTTCCAAGTAGCTGGGATTATAGGCACCTGCCACCACACCTGGCTAATTTTTTGTATTTCTAGTAGAAACGGGGTTTCACTGTGTTAGCCAGGATGGTCTCGATCTCCTGACCTTGTGATCCTCCCATCTCGGCCTCCCAAAATGCTGGGATTACAGGCATGAGCCACAGCGCCCAGCCACTCTGATTTGTTTTAGTAATCACTTTACACCTGAAATCTAGACCATAAAGATGGATCTAAGTGGCTTAGATGATAGACCATAAGAGGGGAATACAATTAGTTAAATGATCTACAGGACTACACAATGAAAATAAACTTGCTAAACAAAATATACATATAATTTTCTGTTACTGAGACCTCAGTGAGTTTTCTCCCCTGGGAATAATGGGAACACAGACTTATTTAAAAAATAAAAGGGAAAAATACGGCATTCCCAAGAACAATATTTTATTTGCAGATATATACTTTAATGCTCAAGGAGTTCATGAATGTCTCATTATAAAAGGTTTAAGCAACACCAAAATGCATAGGATAAAACAGTTAAGGCCCTTCCTTACCCCTAACCACCCTGACTACACTCTCCCCATCCATACAGGTGGCATGCTGCATTTTACAGCTGGTGGGTACAATGTCTTTCTCATCCAAGTACACATACAGAGGTACATGTGCACATTATTGTTTTATATCTACTATGTCTAGTATTTTTCCTAAATAGCAAATATTAATACATGCATCAAGATAAAATACCTTTATGACAGTACATTTTCCCTTAGATCATAATAGTTTCATGAGTTTCTTTCTCTTGTAAAAAGCTCTAAGATATTGTACACATTTGTACACATTGTGTATATATTGCACATATTTGTGGCCAGCTTTATTCATACCTTTTTTTCCCTTCTTCATACTTCTGAACTTTGGGTTTGGATTTATAAATATGAAATTATTTGTTTAAAGTTTATTCAAAGTGTTTGCATATTTCAAATTTTGATACCTATTATAAAATTTTCTTCCAAATAATTTCCCCATTCTCTGTTTCCCCCAAACTGGATTGTCTCCTGTATCCTGTCTACCTTTCTTCCTCACTAATAAGTCATCAAATGTTTTACTAGGAAAATGGTGGTGCCAAGTTGGCGTCACCAATCTGAGCTTCCCTTCTCTCTCAAACTGTTGCCCTGAAAATCTTTGCCGGAGTGATAGTTCTGTAATTCTTTCAAAAGTACTTATTTTAAATATATCTGATTCAGTTTATATTTGTTGTCAATAGAAGGTTGAAACAAAGCAAGCGATCAACCATTTCTGGAAGCAAACTGTTTTACAATTTATAATCATAGGGAAGGTAAAAAGATATATACCTATATTCATTATACAGGGCTGGGGCAAGGAAAGAGTAATGGATATATTATAGATTGGACAGTAGAAAAATATGCATAATATAATATCAAGTGAAGATGTACACTGCCACGTAATCTCTAATTTCCTCTATGTTTAAGTATAATATGTACTTCAATAATCAAGAAAGAAAGATGCAAATAATTTTAAAATATTTGTGATGAGATTATTAATGTAATTGCTATAAAATTGCTCTAAAATTATGCAGATTTTTCTCTAAAATATTTGATAGTTGAATAGGGTGTCTGAAATAACTTAAATAGAGATAACTTACTTCTCCCTTTTGAAATATAGTTGGCTGTATACAGAACTGTCACAGATGCAATACAAAATGTCTGCTAAAATAAATTAACCATTGGATTGAAGTCAATGGAGAATAATGGAGAGAATTGGAACCGAACAGCTAATTCTCTGAAGAGCAGAACTCAGCAAGATAAAATGGCTTCTGTGGCTACTCTCACCCTGGGAGCATTTGCTATCTGAGCAACAGGCAGGCGGCTGACAGGCTGGAAGTTATTGCACATACTGCAAGGAGACACAATTCAGAAGAGTTGTAGGCATACGGGTGTCGACCGGAGAACTTGGGCACATGATTTTAAAAATAATTCTGGAATTGTACAGCATAGGGAGATTAAAAACTTCAGCAGAAAGTCACAGTAAAAAAAAATACATCTCAGAAATATTGTGAAATGCATATTATAATTCCATATTATAAAACCCACCAAGAGCAACAAAAGAAAACTGATATATCTTCTGGTAATAGTTTAGATGCAGAAAATTATTTGATGGAATCCAATAGTTCAGTATAAAAATTCTCAGTGAACTAAAATAGAAGGTTCTTTCTTTAATCTGATGTCTGGCCCCACAGTCATGCTCCCACACACGCAGTGTTGACAGGGTGGCAGCTATCCCTGTGACTACCAGGGACAACACAGGGAGGCTCCCTCTCAGGCTTGTATTCAACAGTGCACTGGACGGCCCAGCCAGTGCCATGAGGTGAGGGAAAGAAGGAAGAGGCATGCAGATTAGAAAAGAAGAAATAAAATAATTATTATTCACAGGCGACAAGCTTATACACAAAGAAAATCCAAAGAAGCACATAAAAAAATACATGTGTAAATTTAAGCCAGGCGCTGTGGTTCAAGCCTGTAATGCCCGCTATTTGGGAGGCCACCGAGGCGGGTGGATCGATGAGCTCAGGAGTTTAAGAACAGACTGGGCTACATAGTAAAATCCCTTTTCTACCAAAAATAAAGTTAGCCAGACTTGGTGACCTATTAGCCTCCCAGCTACAGGGGAGGCTGAGGTGGGAAGATCGCTTGAACCTGGGAGGTGGGGGCTGCAGCAAGCAGAGATCATACCACTGCACTGCAGCCTGGGCAACAGATCTCATCTTAAAAAAAAAGCAAAATTAATTCAGTACAATAAATGCTGACATGGCAAAATAAATCAATTATATATATTGCAACAAATAAAAAATGGAGAGTATAAAACATTATTTAACATAGTTTAAAAAGCATCAAATACCCAGGGATACATGTAAAGAAATATACAAAATTCCCACACATGGAAAAATACAAAACATTATATAAGAAAATTAAAAATAAACAAATAAATGGAGGATATATCACATTCAAGGTTTGGTAGATTTCATATCATACAGATATCAACTCTTCTTAAAATATAGATACAATGTTATTGCAGTAGATATGCAGGAGGTATTCTTTTAACTCTAAAATTATTTTTAAAAATCTGTTTTTTATGAAAATCCAAATTAAAAAATAGTGTGTCTAGAGCAATTCTGTACAGGAAAAATAGAATAAGAAGGAAGAAGAGGAGAAGCAGGAGGAGAGGAGGGGAAGGCATAGGAAATGAAGAAAGAGAACAAAACTGCAGGACTCATAAAACCAGATATTAAATCTTATTTTGAATTTGTGGTTAGTAAGAAAGTCTAGTATTAGTGTGTGAATTGACAAATTGACCAGTAAACACAATAGAATCCAGAAACAGGCCCAAACACATATAGTCACCTGATTAATGGCAGTAATAATACTGAAGTGTCATCAAGAAAAGATGGTCCTTTCAATAAGTTAAGCTGGGTTAATTAGATATCCATCCAGCAAAGGAAAATGACTCTTAACCTCTATCTCACACCATATATAAAAATCAGTTTTTGGTGAGTGTATATCCACATTTAGAAGATAAAAATAAAACATATAATAATACATAGAACAATGTATTTATGCCTTGATATAGGCAAAGATTTTTATAAACAGTTCACAAAAACCACTGACCATAAAGGATAAAAAATTATATATTTCTCTGAACTACTATAAAATTCTATTAATCAAGGACACCATTACAAGAGTAAAAAGCCAAGCACAGATCATGAAATTATTTCTATATCAGGCTCAATTCTTATTAATCAAAGTAGTTATGTTTTATTAAAATGTTGCAGTTAGTGAATATTGAACAATTACTCTATTGTTCATAAATTCATATTATATATATATATTTATAATATCTCACATGCATTATAATCCTAAATCCTGGTAGATGCTATTTTCTTTATTTTACGACAAAAGAAAATGATGTTCAGCATGTTTAAGTGACTTGTTTGAGGTCCCATGCTAACACCTGTCAGAATTGCAATTCACATCCTGTCCAACTTACCCAACATCCAGATTTCCTTGCACTGCACTGCCCTATACCCTCTCCATCTTCTGCTCATCTCTGTATGAAGCTGAAACAGGAAGAGAGTGCATCACCTTTTTCAAGCTCAGCTGATAACATGTGTATAAGAAAACTCCACTCATATTTTTTACCACCATGCACATGTATGTGAATGATCACAAAGATGCCGTAAGTGTTGATTTTGTAGTTACTGATAAATTTTGGTGAGTTGATGAATGTGCCAATACAGAATCTATGAGTGAAAGTTGACTCTCTTTATATCTTTACAAAGGAAACATCTCCAAAATATATAAAGAGGTACTCAAAATCGGTAAGTAAAAATAATTTAACTCTATTTAAAAATAGACAGGTGTTTTGTATCAGCACTTCACTAAGTGGATATAAAATTTCCTAATAAACACAAAGCTTCTCAACTTCATTAATCCTCAAGAAAATGCAAGTAGAAGCATGAGGAGAAGATCACGTTATTGTTGGAGGATACTGGTGGGAAGACTCTCACAGTGCAGTTGAAAGTACAAACACTTTGGTTAAATGGCAGCATCTACTTTTGCTGAACATGCTCATAGTCTATGTCCTAGCCATTCCCTTGCTAGGCATGTATGTGTAGATTTGTTCATCAGAAGAAACACAGAAGAGTTTAACTGGAAATGGCCAAAATTGTGGGAGAAAACAAACATCAACAGTAGAATAAGTAAACCATAGTATACTTATATTTGTAATACTATAAAGTAACAATAATGAGAAAAATAAAATTATAAGAGTAAAGTGTTCAGTAGAAATAAAATTATCTAAACACAGATAAATGGGATCTATCTTTGAGGAAAGATTAAGACAGTGAAAATGAATACTGTCTCCTAGGTTTCATACATATATTTTTAGTTGAAAGGTTTTGTACAAGCCTATTGGTTTAACCACAGCAATTAATAACATGTTCTTCTGCCTTTCTCAGTACAATATACAAATAATCTTTATGTCATTCAAGAGATAATTTCTTTAAGGGAAAAACAAATGAAATGGAAGTAAATTTTATAAGCAAAAATTAAGTAATGGATTTTTTGAAAAATAGAAAATAATATGAAAGATTTAACAACTGTCTTCAAAGTTCAATCGAAGATAACATGACAAATAAGCTGCCAATATTTCTCCTAGCTTCAAAGAAGTGATGGAAGAATTTGGCTTATTTGAATGTAGAAGTTTAAACAATGCAGCAGTTTAGTGACAAGGTGGCCTCATATTTGACAGTTTTGAGAGCTCTCCTACTGGCCCAAGAAATTGGAAGTACCCCCTCCATGACCCCTTCCACACATAAGGGAGCCACATGTAAACCTGTAGCAGAATGTCTAAAATTTATTGCAGCTTTATATCTCATTGTGTGATATATCCATTTGTTACAGTATATTTTAAGTAATCTAGTTAATTTTTTCTTAAAAATCTTTGAAAGGAAAAGAGTAACTAAAAAAAAATGTACCGTTCTTTTCCCTTTTGGATATTCACATCCCAGTATGAGAAACATTGGCTTGAGTGATCTTCAGTTTTGAAAGGAAAGATTTTAAAAGACAGCTTATTCTGCTGTATAACATAGTGCCTATAGTTTACAATGTAATGATGCACACTTCAACATTTGTTAAGAGAGGGAATCTCATGTTAAGAAGTGTTCTTACCACAAACAACAACAATAACAACAATACAACAAAAACAAAGGACACAAGTGAACTTTGGAAGGTTCTGGCTCTGTGTATTACCTTCTGTGTTAGTCCTTTTTGGAGCTGCTAATAAAGACATATCTGAGACTGGGTAATTTGTAAAGAGAAAGAGGTTTCACAGACTCACATTTCCATGTGGCTGGGGAGGCCTCACAATCATGGTGCAAGGTGAAAGGCATGTCTTACATGGCAGTAGACAGGAGAGAAAATGAGAGCAAAGTGAAAGGGGTTTTCCCTTTAAAATCATCATATCTCATGAGACTTAATCACTACCAGGAGAACAGTATGAGGGAAACAACCCCCATTATTCAATTATCTCCCAGTGGGTCCCTCCCATGGGAATTGTGGGAGCTACAATTCAAGATGAGATTTGGGTAGGGACACAACCAAACCATGTCATTCCAACCCTGGAGCCTCCCAAATCTCATGTTTTTACATTTTAAAACAATCATGCCTTCCCAACTCTTCCCCAAAGTCTTAACTCATTTCACCATTAACTCAAAAGCCTGTAGTCCAAAGTCTCATCTGAGACAAGGCAAGTCCCTTTTGCCTCTGAGCCTGTAAAACCAAGAGCAAGTTAGTTACTTCCTAGGTACAATGGGGGTACAGAAATTAGATAAATATTCCTATTCCAAATGGGAGAAATTGGCCAAAACAAAGGGGCCAAAGGCCACATTCAATTCTGAAATCCAGTGGGGCAGTCAAATCTTAAAGCTCCAAAAAGATCTCCTTTTACTCCATGTCTCACATCCAGGTCACACTGATGAAAGAGGTAGACTCCCATGGCCTTGGGCAGCTTCACCCCTGTGGCTTTTCAGGGTATAATCCTCCTCCTGGCTGCTTTCACAGGCTGGCACTGAGTGCCTGTGGTTTTTCCAGGCACATGGTGCAAGCTGCTGATGGATTTACCATTCTGGGGACTGGAGGACGGTGGCCTCCTTCTCACAGCTCCACTAGACAGTGCCCCAGTAGGGACTCCATGTGGGGACTCCCACCCCACATTTCCCTTCCACACTGGCCTAGCAGAGGTTCTCCATGAGGCCACCACCCCTGCAACAAACTTCTGCCTGGGCATCCAGATGTTTCTGTACATCCTCTGAAATCTAGGTGAAGGTTCTCAAACCTCAATTCTTGACTTCTGTGCACCTGCAGGCTCAACATCAAGTGGAAGCTGCCAAAGCTTGGGGCTTGCACCCTCTGAAGCAACAGCCTGAGCTGCACCTTGGCCCCATTTAGCTGTGGCTGGAGTGACTGGGATGCAAGGCACCAAGTCCCTAGGCTGCACACAGCAGGGAGGACTTGGGCCTGGTCCATAAAACCATTTTTCCCTCCTAGGCCTCCAGGCCTGTGATGGGAGGTGCTGCTGTGAAGACTTCTGACATGTCCTGGAGACATTTTCCCCATAATCTTGGTGATTAACATTTGGCTCCTCATTACTTATGCAAATTTCTGCAGCCAGCTTGAATTTCTTCTCAGAAAATGGGTTTTTATTTTCTATTGCATTGTCAGACTGAAAATTTTCCAAACGTTTATGCTGTGTTATCCTTTTAAAACTGAATGTTTTTAACAGCACCCAAGCCACCTCTTGAATGCTTTGCTGCTTAGAAATTTCTTCTGACAGATACCCTAAATCGTCTCCCTCAAGTCAAAGTTCCACAAATCTCTAGGGCAGGGGCAGAATGCCGCCAGTCTCTTTGCTAAAACATAGCAAGAATCACCTTTACTCCAGTTCCCAGTAAGTTCCTCATCTCCCTCTGAGATCACCTCAGCCCAGATTTCATTGTCCATATAATTATCAGCATTTTGGTCAAAGCCATTCAACAAGTTTCTAGGAAGTTCCAAGCTTTACCACATTTTCCTATCTTCTTGTGAGCCCTCCACACTGTTACAACCTCTGCCTGTTACCCAGTTTCAAAGCTGCTTACACATTTTCAGGTGTCTCTACAGCAGCACCCCACTACCTGGTATCAATTTACTATATTAGCCTGTTTTCATGCTACTGATAAAGACATACCTGACACTGGGTAATTTATAAAGAAAAAGAGGTTTAATGGGCCCACAGTTCCACGTGGCTGGGAGGCATCACAATCATAGCAAAAGGTGAAAGGCATGTCCTATATGGCAGCAGACAATAGAGAAAATGAGAGCCAAGCAAAAGGGGTTTCCCTTTATAAAACCATCAGATCTCGTGAGACTTACTCACTACCAGGAGAACAGTATGGGGGAAACAACCCCCATGTTTCAATTATCTCCCACCAAGTCCCTCCTACTACACATGGAAATTGTAGGAGCTACAATTCAAGATTAGATTTGGGTGGGGACACAGCCAAAACATACCACCTTCATTGTGGTAATATCATTCATATTTTCATATGTCTAAACTCATCAAATTGTACACATTAAATATGCACATCTCTTTGAATATTCACTATATCTCACTAAATCTATTTTTGTTCAAGACCTAACTACTACCAGTAGCTCAGAATATGATCTTCTTTGGAAATAGGGTCATTGTAGATGGTAATTAGGTAGGATGAGTAAAATGAGGTCATGCTGGAGTAGGATAAGCCCTTAATCCAATATGACTGGTGTCCTTATAGAGAGCAGACACACGGAGACAGAGACACACACAGGAGAATCCACGTGATGACAGATGCAGGGACAAAAGTGTTGCTGCTATAAGACAAGGAATGGCAAGGTCTGCTGACAAACATCGGAAGCTGTGGTGAGGCAAACAGGGACTCTCCTCTACGTGTTTCAGAAGAATCCTAGTTCTGTTGACACTTTGATTTTGGATTTCTGGTGTCCAAAAATGTGAGACAATACATTTCTGTTTTTTTTTAAATGAAAAATAAAAAGAAACCTTAGTATAAGGTTCTCTTGTGTGAAGAATACTTGCAATGTAGCTGGAATGTGTTTTAAGTGTCAACACCAGGAACTTCAACCCATAAATACTCAGAAACATGCAATAATACAGTGGAAAGGTTTAGATTCAGCAGCGATAGTAAATTTCAGTTGCCCAGAGCCTGGGTAGCTTTTTCTGGCACAGTATCCCCAGAAGAAAAGTGCCAGGTGCAGCTCATTTGTACACCGTTGTCCACAGGCTTTCAAGTCGACAGGAGCTCAGTCAGAGATAGACATGGCTTACTGAGAGAGGGGATGTCTGTGGAGATCATTTAATCACTTTATTTTTTTTCTCAAAACTACTGTCTTTCAAAGTGCATCATTGGTTCTCACTTATCTGATTCTGGATTATATAATAGTCAGATCCCTTAGCTATTTTAGACATAGTTTAATTATTAATGAACAATCTCACCTTCAGAGAGCAAAAAACCCAGTCTACATAACATCAAACGTTCAAAACCTCATCTGTTTTACAGCTCTGTCTCTTCCCTCAGCTCAGGTCTCACTCAGCCTTGAATCCTGCAGTTTGAAGAGGCACCATTTATCTCCCTAATTTCTTCACCTCCTAGTATTTGAGGTGTTTATTATATAGTTGATAAAGTCTGAGAATCACAATCTTTGAGGGAAATATGTGTTTCAATGTTCATCTTTGACAATGAGTTGTCATTGACAGAAAATTGACCACTGACACATCTCGTAAAAAACAAAAAGAGCAAATTTTGAAAACAAATCATGAGTCAATTTAAATCAGGGGCCAACTTGGAACCACACCTACCCAGCCATAGACCCCTCTGATATACACTGCAGCACGTGGGGCCTATGAAAAGAGCAATGTGCAAACAAGATCCAAGAAGTGTCTTATCTGAAATATGTTTATTCTCTACAACAGGACATATTAGGAAATGGTCCCAGTATATTCTGGTATAAATAAAAGTGTCATTAATAAGATATGAACATAACTGTATACATTAAAAGTACAAACACATCAGAATTACAATACAACAAAAGACTTACAACAAAGAACAATGAAAAAATACATTCAAGGCAAATGATGATAAATTCAGGAAATTGGCTCAGATGTGAGAGTAATGAAGAAAGGATGAAGACAATAAAAAGGAATGCAGAACAGACACTGTATTATTACAATTAACTAACAATAATATATTATCTTCAAAATTATAATTAATAGAAGATAAAAGTGGAAATAAAAACATTAACCAAGATATGCAAATGAAGGACCTTATCCTAAAAATAGACTGTCAAAATAAATTATATTAAGTGAAATTCAATGCACTTGATACATGACAACTTTAAGACAGACATATGAAATGACTTTGGTTTAAAATGTTTCTCCTTTGAATTTGTTAATAATTCAGACTGCAATGATCCTTAGATAAACAGATGTAAATAAAATGCACTCATATATTTGAAGAGTAGATCACGCATATGCTCTGTTTGAATTCACATCATCTATTGTGAATCATATTAAATATAAAATGATTTTACCTTTAAATGGCAAAGGGTTGAAGATATCTCAAAGAACTGATTGAAGTCTGAATGAAAAAGCTAATTTTCTCACTTACCGTATGTGATAGTTTGTAAAGTAATGCATCGGTTAAAACCTTGATTCCCTCACCTTTCAGCAGCATAATACAAAGGTTATCATAATAAATAATAAATGTATTGTATATATACACTTTATATATACAGTAAATAGTACATTTATTTTATATGATTTATATACAATAAATAGCACATTGATTGTATATTTTATATATATATATATAACAAATTCCCTATCAGTGAATCAAATATAGTAGGGATAAAACTAATGATTATTGCATTGTTAATTATTGTTGTCATTACCAGTATATCTACTTGCATTTTCTGAAAAAGTATTCCAAGGAGTTGCATTCTTAAATGTTTATGTAACTTTGTTGTTAGCATTTGGAGTAAATATTTTATCTTCTCTAGATTGAATAGGATTATGTCTTGCTCATTAATATGACCAATAATTATTTGACACTTTGTGCATTGCATTCTGTCAGAAAATATATTTAATCTATTTGGGTTTTTGAAGATAATATTTATATACTTTCAGTGCTGGACAAAGTAGTATTTTATCTGAAATGTGTGGATCAAAGATGTCTCCAGAAAACCAGCATTACATTCATTAATTTGAAGTAAAATCATGGAACCATCAGAAAGCTTAGCTTAAAAACTAATTGCAATCAGACATTTGGATATGAACAGAAAATAAAATATTTCTTAGTAAAATTAATAAACATTTGTAATTGTATAAATGAAGAAATGTTGAATAATTAATTGCACTGATCCAAGTAAATAAGTAAAATATGAATCCTACTATGTATTAAAAATCGTATCAAAAACTAGGTCCCAAATTTTATGTTAAGAGTCTCAGTTTTTGAGCTAAGCGGCAGGTATTTGGCATACTTTGAGCAGTGCATTTGTAGTCTGAGAATTGTTTCTTAAAATGGCACTCAACATTTTATTGCATTAGAAATTTGTGTTCCAGCTCTTGCAATGTGGATTTTTTCCTTAACATTAACCTTCATAATTTCATTAGTTAGTTGTAGACTTTCTGGAGAAGTCTGTCACTAGGAGAATGCTCACAGCCTTAAATCCTGTAATACAATATTACCTAAAATTATCTTTGTGATTGTCAGAAAGAAAGGCATCAAGTTATGATAGTGCTACAAATTGATCAACAACAAAGGTTTGTTAGGCATCTTCTATTTGGTGGACTTTGTGCTAATACATCATATTTCATGCTCAATGTATACACAATTTTTCTTTAATTACTTAAGCAATAGCCAAACAAGTTTAGATAACTTTGAAGTAAAATTTGGGTTTAAATTTACTTTAATATAGTTCATCTGACGCTATTGATTTCATCTTATATTATATTCATATAAACTGTATTTTTTCCCATTGATTCTCAACATACCTGTAATAGTAACATGTTTCTAAAATACAATAGTGATTAAACTAATTTCATAATTAAAAGATTTTGAAGACTCACGGAAACATATAGCCTTGTTACCATATTAATTACGGGTATATTTCTCAGGCAGTTTTCTTCTATATTTGTTGAGATTCTATCTGACACAGTCTTGAGGCATAGAACTAACCATACCTTCTTTAGGGGGGAAAAAGTGAAGAAATTCTCAAGCAGAAAGTAGAGGGTGAACGGGCTGCTTTTTTTATCACATATATGTGAAAGTTTTTTAGAGAAAAAAATAATTCCACAAAACTATTTTAAGATTAAATTGAAGAAAAGCATTCAGAATAACATTGCAGCCATTATAAGTGGCATTGTAACCTGCATTTTCAAATGCAGGCATTTCTTTTAAAGCAGGAATATTTTCAAAGGAATTGAATCACACCCACAACTCACTGGGTGCATACCATTACTGGTTCTATGGTAATGTGAAGAAAGCTCTTCTTTCTACCCTCAGGAATAAAGAAAAAGCTTTTATAAAATATGTAGAAATACTCAGATCTCTTTGCTAGTCGACTCCTCTATTTGAACTCTCTTCTAAAATGAAACACTGTGTTTTATTGTTTATTGTTTATATTCTCTATTATGTATTGTGATGTGAGAAAATTACAAGACCAGGAAAAGTGTCAGAGAGAAAAAAAAGATTATTGAAAGCAATTTTTATTAACAAACGTGTAGCTCCAGGTTGAAATTAAGATATACAACTATATTAAAATCTGTTTTTGAATTAACACTTACATTTGAATATCTTATGGAAAATTTAACTTATTCTTTTAAGTGTGACACACCTTGTTTACTACATCATTACTTTTCTATTAAAATAGTTGTTTTGATATGTTGACTTTTGACTATTTGCGGGTTCTTAGGTATGTAGATATTGTAGTATAAAAGCCTATATAGGAAATAAAGAAAAGCCCTGTTTTGTTCACCATTACTAGTGAAAGCATCAGGTGAAAAGAATTTGTTTTAAAGAATCTTATTATACGACTTTGAATAACTTCCTAAAAATCTCTCAAAAAATAGTTCTTCGATCTACAGATCTCTTCTTTTGATCATGATGTAAGATTAAAAACCAATTAAATGCTTGGGATTGGCAAAGATTTTTTTTAGAAAAGACACAAAATATATTGACTCTAAAGGAAAATTGGTAAATTGGACTTCACTAAAATAAAAAAAAAATCTGCTTTCTAAAAAACAAAAGAAAATATGAAGTACAAGTACAGATTGGAAAAAATACTTGTAACACATAACATCTGACAAAGAACTTGCATCCAGAATAAAGAAAGTTATAATTAAATAATAATAAGACAAATAATGTACTCAGCAATAGAGGGGCAAAAATTTACAGGGACATTTTAGAAAGGAAGATATATAAATGGCCAATAAACACATAGAAAAATACTCACTGTCATTGGTCGTCAGATTGAATTAACTCACAATGTTCTGCCTGTGCATATTCATGAGATGTGGTAAAATTTTAACAGGCTGACTTTCATGTGCGTCCGTGTGAAGAGACCACCAAACAGGCTTTGTGTGAGCAATAAAGCTTTTAATCACCTGGGTGCAGGCTGGCTGAGTCCGAAAAGAGAGTCAGCGAAGGGAGATAGGGGTGGAGCCGTTTTATAAGATTTGGGTAGGTAAAGGAAAATTACAGTCAAAGGGGGGTTGTTCTCTGGCGGGCAGAGTGGGGGTCACAAGGTGCTCAGTAGGGGAGCTTTTGAGCCAGGATGAGCCAGGAGAAGGAATTTCACAAGACAATGTCATCAGTTAAGGCAGGAACAGGCCATTTTCACTTCTTTTGTGGTGGAATGTCATCATTTAAGGCAGGAACCGGCCATTTGGATGTGTACATGCAGGTCACAGGGGATATGATGGCTTAGCTTGGGCTCAGAGGCCTGACACTGACAATAACAATTTTGATGAGGATGTGGAGCAAATAGAACTCATAGATTACTGGTGAATATATAAAATGATACATCCACTTAAAAGAACAATTTAGAAATTTCTTACAAAGTTAAACATATCTTTACATAAGAATAAGCAATTCCACCCCTACCCCAAAAAAGGGAAAACATATATTCACAAAAATAATTGTACATGAAACTTCACAGTGGCTTTATTCTTAATACCCTCAAACTAGAAAGAACTCAAATGTCTGACAACTGAAAGGATAAAAGCATTGGAGCAAAGTCGTACAATAGAACACAAATAATAAGTCTAACAGGATTAAACTACTGATTCACAAAACTACATGGCTGTATGTTAGAGTTTTTTTTTTTAATTTTGTTGTACATGTACCTACTTTCTGCTTGATACCAATCAGAGGAAATAAACAGTAGTTCATCCTTGAATGACAAGGAGAGTAATTCACCTTCACCATCTTGCTATAGAGCAGTGTTAACTCCTGATCTCCTGTTACTGTAGAAGCTACAGAGACTTTGTGTATTTTTTATTTGAAAAAGTATCACATAAGTCCATATTATAATAAAGTCCAGCTAATTGGTGAACTAGGAGTAGCAGATATGTACTCTACATGACTCAAAGATTGATACACCTGAGAATCAGTCAGGTGTTTGGAATCTAGTGCTCTCCTGCATTGCCAGTGTAACCCTTGTTCAGGTAAAGAACAGGTTGTTGCAGCTTGCAGTAAGAAAGATAGTGGTGTTTATCAGGCTTCAAAAAGTTATGGAAGCAGCATAACATTTGGAAATATTGAGGCAACCTATTCACTGAGAGATGCTTTCAGCCTCAAGAGGGTCCCAGTGCAAGAGAATGCTCTGCAGCATACCTAGGCTATAGAGCAAGTTGCTCTGCCACTTGAGCCTAATGGCCAGAAGATAGGAAAATGCTAACAATGTTGTAGGAAATGATGTTAAGTGAGTCTCTGACAAGCCCCAGTGAGACAGGCACATACTCCTCGAGTTCTGGTGCAAGGTTATGCTCTGCTTGAAAATCAGCTCCTTGTGTGTCACTGACACCTAGTAGAAATTAAGCTTCTGATGGAAAAAATGTTACTTTTCCCTGAACTGTCTTGTCCATCATGAGCTGTGTGTTTTTGAAACTTCTGAATCATACTTTAGACAGGTTCAATAGCAATCTGCTGTATAATGAAATACAGTGTCAGGCTCTAGGCTTGAGCTGGTTCAAAAGACACAGGTAAATTAAATAAATAGGTATACCAGACTCCTACGCCACCTAGAGAGAGCTGGAGTCACTGCCTCTTGTTCACCCACTTTTGTGGCTTTATAGTTAACTGATAGAGACTAAGGGATGGCCCTAAATGAAGTGGTAAAATAAAATCTTCTCAAAAGGGAGATCTAGGGGACAATACACTTGGTGTCTACTCTGTCTGGAATGTTAGGTGACCTGCAGCATGCAAACACATTGGTACAGCAGTGAATTGTTTGGCTGGTTGGTCAGGGGTATAGAAAGGGCAAGATCAGAAGATTGGTGGCAAGAGATCTATAGAAGAAGCATGGATGGCCATATGGTGGAAAAGGTGTGGCTCTGAGTGTCCCTTGACAATGTCCACCACAGGGCATACCTAGCAGATAAATCATGCGGTGACCCAAAGTACAGAACGGCCCGTCTTGTGGATGTTTTCTAGCCTCTCTGCTCAGCTACTCCATGGCTTTTGCAATGCATCCATGAGCACGGTGGTCATAATGAAGAGATCCACAATTCTCAACAAGTATGTCTCCCCAGAAGTTTGGATTTGGGTCTGAGACATTTCAAGTCTCGATCCATGTTAACATCTTCTGCCTGTCACTGACTGAGCCTTAAAGTACAAGAAAAGATTGTGAAATTGGCATGCTTTCAAAAACAATCAGAAGTGGCAAATGGACAACTGGCCATTGTGGCCATAGTGTTTTCAATAACTTTTGTTTACAAGTTCAGTTTACCTCTCAGGCTATGTTTAATCTCTTCCCTTGTGCACCATAAGAATCTCTTTTGTAACTATGATAATACATTCTTGTTTATTTTTAACTTTTCTTACATTGTAGTTGTATATATTTATGGAATACTTGAGATGTTTTGATATGGGCATGAAGTGCATAATTATCACATCATGGAAAACGGGGTATCCATTCCCTCAAGCACTTATTTTTTTGTGTTATAAACAATCCAATTATACTCTTAGTTATCTAAAAATGTGCAATTAAATTATTATTGATTATAGTCACCTGTTGGGCTATGCAACTATCTCTTCAGTATACTGATTTCCTTTCCTTTGGGTGTGTACCCAGCAGTGGGATTGCTGAATGATATGGTAGCTTTTAGTTTTCAGAAGAACTTCCCAACTGTTCTTCATAGTGGTTGTGCAAATTTACATTTCCATGAATGGTGTGGGAGGGTTACCATTTCTGCACATCTTTGCCAGCATTTATCATTTGGATATAAGCTATTTTAACTTGGGTGAGAAAATATGTCACTATAGTTTTGATTTGCATTTCTCTGATGGTAAATGATGTGGACCACCCTTTCATATGTCTGTTTGCCATTTGTATGTTTTCTGTTGAGAAATCTCTATTCAAATCTTTTGCCCATTTTTGATCAGATTATTAGTTTTTTTTTCCTATGGTTGTTTGAACTTCTTACATATTCTGGTTATTAATCATTTGTCTGATGGGTAGTTTAAAAATATTTTCTCCCATTCTGTGGGTTGTCTCTTCACTCTGTTGATTGTTTTCTTTCCTGTGCCCAAGTCTTTTTTTTTTTTTTTTTTTTTTTTTTGAGACAAAGTCTCACTCTGTTGGCCAGGCTGGAATGCAGTGGCGAGATCTCTGCTCACTGCAAACCCTGCCTCCTGGGTTCATGCCATTCTCTGCCTCAGCCTCCCAAGTAGCTGGGACTACAGGCACCATGCCCGCCACCATGCCTGCCTAATTTTTTGTATTTTTAGTAGAGGTGGTGTTTCACCATGTTAGCCAGTGTGGTCTTGATCTCCTGACCTCATGATCCACCCACCTCAGCCTCTCAAAGTGATGGGATTACAGGCATGAGCCACTGCACCCGGCCGCTGTGCCCAAGCTTTTTAACTTAACTTTTTAAGCCTGAGCTCTATGTTGGCCCCTTTTAGCCATAGCTGAAGCTAGAGCAACTGGAATGCAGGGCACCATATCTCAAGGCTGCACAGAGCAGCAGGGCTTAGGCCCTGCCCACAGAACCATTTCACCCTCCTAGGCCTCCAGGCCTGTAATGGGAGAAGCTGCCCTGAGGATCTCTGAAATGCCTTGGAGATATTTTCCCCATTTCTTTAGCTATTAACATTCGGCTCCTTGTTACTGATGCAGCCAGATTGAACTTCTCCCCAGAAAATGCTTTTTTATGTTCTACCACATTGTTTGGGGGCAAATGTTCCAAACCTTTATGCTCTGCTTAAGACTTAACCTGATTTGTCCATATTTGCTTTGGTTGCCGGTGCTTGTTCCTTTATAAATTACCCAGTCTTGGGTGGTTCTTTATAGCAGTGTGAAAATGGACTAGTCCACTACCCCTTGCATCAGCATGCCCTGAGCGGGAGACATGGAGTCAAAGGACATATTTTGGAGCTTTAAAATTTAATGAGTGCCCTGCCATGTTTTGGACTTGCATGGGGCCTGCAACCCTTTTGTTTTGGCCAATTTCTCCCACTGGGAATGGGAACATTTACCCAATGCCTGTACCCCCACTGTGTCTTGGAAGTAACTAACTTGATAACTTGATTTTGATTTTACAGGCTCAAAGGCGGAAGGGACTTGCCTTGTCTCAGATGAGACTTTGGACTTGGACTTTTGAGTTAATGCTAGAATTAGTTAAGACTTTGGGGGACTGTTGGGAAGGCATGATCGATTTTACAATGTGAGAAGGAAATGAAATTTGGGAGGGGCCAGGGCAGAATGATACAATTTGGCTCCATGTACCCACCCAAATCTTAGTTTGAATTGTAATCCCCACTTGTCCAGGGAGGGACCTGTTGGAAGGTAATTGGATTATGGGGGTGGTTTCTCCCATGCTGTTCTCATGATAGTGAGGGAGTTCTCATGAGATCTGATGGTTTTAAAAGTGGCAGTTTTCCCTGCATGCATTCTCTCTCCTGCTGCCATATCAGATGTGCCTTGCTTTCTCTTCACCTTCTGCCATGATTATAAGGTTCCTGAGGCCTCCCCAGCCATGTGGAACTGTGAGTCAATTAAACCTCTTATATTGATAAGTTAATCTATAAATAGCAGGGTGAAAACAGACAAATACATCTTCATTTTCATTTGTGTTTCTATTTATTTGTATATTTCATTTTTTATCTTTGTTTATCTGGCAAAGGTTTTTCAATTTTGTTTAACGTTTTAATAAAACCAACTTTTGTGGCATTGATCTTTTGTATTGTTTCCTTAATTTCAATTTCATTTATTTCTGCTCTGATATTTATTATTTCTTTTCTTCTACCAATTTTGGGTTTGATTTGCTCTTCTTTTTCTAGTTCCATAAGATGAGGCACTAGGTTGTTTATTTGATTTTTTTTTTTATGTAGACACTTATAGCTATAAACTTCCCTCTTAGTACTGCTTTTTCTCTACCCCATAGTTTTGGTATCTTGTGTTTCCTTTATTGTGCAAAAAATTTCAGTTTCCTTCTTAATTTTTTCAATGACTCACTGGACATTCAGGAACATTTTGTTTAATATCTGGGTATTTCTATAATTTCCAAAATTTTTCTAGTTATTAATTTCTAGTTTTATTCCATTGTGATCAGAAAAGATGCTTGATATTATTTCAGTTTTTTTTGAATGGTTAGGACTTGTTTTATGACCTAACATACGGTCTTTCCTTGAGAATGATCAATGTGCTGAGGAAAAGAATGTGTATTGTGTGACCATTGAATAACATGTTCTGTAAATATCTATTATGTAATTTGGTCTATAGTACAGATTAAGTCCAATGTTTCTTTGTTGATTTTCTTTCTGAAAGATCTTTCCAATACTGAAAGTGGGATGTTGAAATCTCCAGGTATTATTATATTGGGGCCTATCTCTCTGTTTAGATCTAACACTATTTCCTTTATATATCTGGGTGCTCCACTGTTGGGCACATATATATATTTAAATTTATATATCGTCTTGCTGAATTAACCTCTTTATTATTATATACTGTCCTTCTTTTCCTCTTCTTAAAGTTTTTGTCTTGAAATCTATTTTGCTAATACAATTATAGCTACTTTTGTTCTTTTTAGGCTTCTACTGGCATAGAATATCTTTTTCTATCCCTTTATTTTCAGTCTTTGTGTGTCTTTATAGGTGAAGTGTATATCCCATAGGCAACAGATCAGTAAGTCTTGCTTTTTCATTCATTCAGCCACTCAATGTCTTTTGATTAGAGAGTTTAGTATATTTACATTAATATATTATTATTGATAAGTAAGGACTTGCACCTGTAATTTTTCCATTTATTTTTCAGGTCATTTTGTGGTCTTCTCTTTCTTATTTTTTTTCCTTCCTATCTTCTAGTGAAGATGATTTTCTCTGGTGATATGATTTAGATTATTATTTTTTATTTTTTGTGTATTTGTTGTACGTTTTTATGGTTTGTGGTCATTACGAGACTTGCAAATATTATCTTATAACCCATTATTTTGAGTTAATAACAATTTAACATTATATGCATAAACAAAAAATACAAAAACTCTATACTTTGACTCTTTTCACCTGCTTCTTAACTTTTTGTGTTTCTATTTATTAAGATATTAAAATGTCTATGTCTTGAAAGTTGTCATAATTATTGTTTTTGATTGACTCATTGTTTAGTCTTTCTACTTAGGATAAGAGTAGTTTACACACGAAACTTAGTGTTATAATATTCTGTGTTTTTCTTGTACTTACTATTATCAGTGAGTTTTGTACCTTCAGATGATTACTCATTGCTCATTAATGTCTTTTTCCTTCTGATTGAAGTACTCTTTTTAGCATTTCTTATAGGAGAGGTCTGATGATGAAATCCCTCAGCTTTTGTTTGTCTGGGAAAGTCTTTATTGCTCCTTCATGCTTGAAGGGTATCTTCACTGGATATACTATTCTGGCATAAAAAGGATTTTCCTTCAGCACTTTAAATGTGTCATGCCACTCTCTCCTGGCCAGTAAGGTTTCCAATGAAAAGTCTTCTGCCAGAGGTAATGGAGCTTCATTGTATGTTATTTGTTTCTTTTCTCATGCTGCTTTTAGGATCATTTATTTATCCTTTATCTTTGGGAGTTTGGTTATTAAATGCCTTGAGCTAGTCTTCTTTGGGTTAAATCTGCTTGGTGTTCTGTAACCTTCTTGTACTTGAATCTACATCTTCCTCTAGGTTTGGGAAGTTTTGTGTTATTATCCTTTTGAATATATGTTCTACTTTTATCTCTTTGTCTGCCTCCTCTTTAAGGTCAATAACTCTTATATTTGCCTGTTTGAGGCCATTTGCTAGATTCTAGAGGCATGTTTCATTGTTTTCCATTCTTTGTTCTTGTGTCTCCTTGACTGTGTATTTTTAAGCAGTCTGTCTTCAAGACCACTAATTCTTTCTTCTGTTTGATAAATTCTGCTATTAAAAGACTGACACATTCAGTATGTTGGTTGCATTTTTTCAGTTCCAGAATTTCTGCTTGATTCTTTTTAATTATTTCACCATCTTTGTTAAATTTATCTGACAAAACTCTGAATTACTTCTCTGTATTATCTTGTATTTCTTTGAGTTTTTTGATACACCTATTTTGAATTCTCTATCTGAAAGGGCACATATCTGTGTTTCTCTAGGATTGGTCCCTGTGTCTTATAGTTTATTTGGTGAGAACATATTTTCCTGGTTGTTAATACTCATAGATGTTTGTCTGAGTCTGTGCATTGAAGAGTTAGATATTTATTGTAGTCCTCACAGTCTGGGCCTGTTGGTACCTGTCCTTAGAAAGGCTTTCTAGATATTTGAAAGGACTTGAGTGTTGTGATCTAAGCTGTATTTTCTTTAGGGGGCATCTCAAAGCCAGAAATGTGTGCTTCTTATAGATTCACAGAGGTACTGCCCTGTGATCTTGGACAAGATCTGGGAGAATTCTCTGGATTACAAGGAGAAGACTCTTGTTCTCTTTTCTTACTTTCTTCCAAAGAAAGGGAGTCTCTCTCTCTCTCTGTCCTGTGCCACCTGAAACTGGAGGTAAAGTAACACAAGCACCCCTGTGGCTACCACCATTAGGACTGTAGTGGGTCAGAATTGAAGCCAGTATAGCTCTAGGTCCCACCCATGGCCTGCTATAGCTATTCCATGTCTACTGCCTGTGTTCAATCAGGGACCTGGGGTTCTCTAATCAGCAGGTGGCAAAGCCACCCAAGCCTGTGTCCTTCCCTTCAGGGTGGCGAGTTCCCCTGGTCCCCAGGTGGGTCCAGAAGTGCCAATAAGGATTCAGGAACTAGAGTAAAATACCTTAGAAATGTAACTGGTGTTGCAGCTGGGCTGGCACTCAAACCACAAGATGCAGCCCTTCCAACTCTTTTCTCTCCTTTCCAAAGGCAGAGGGGCCTTATCTCATGGCAACCACCACAGGCCCATGGGAAGTATTGCCAGGCTACCGTCAATTTTCCCTTAAGGCCCAAGGTCTCTTAAGTCAGTTTTCTATGAATGCTATCTGGCTTGAGACTCGACCTTTAGGGCAGTGGGCTCCCCGTTGGCACAGGGCAGGTTCAGAAATGCTGGAATCAGGGACTTCAAGAGCCCACCTGTTTCTCTACCTCACTAGTAAGTCTCACCCAAGGCCCTTGATGTAGTTAGTACCTAGGTATCATTGCTGGTTATTCAGGGACCAAGGGCTCTTCAATTAGCAGATGATGAGTACTGCCAGGACTGATTCCTTCCCTTCAAGGCAGTGGATTCTCTTCTGGCCCAGGGAGTGTCTAGAAATGTCACCTGGGAGCTAGAGCCTAGAGCACAGGCCTTGCAATTCTGACCGGTGGACTACCCTGCTGTGGCTGACAGCTGGTATCCAAGATGCAAAATAGTCTTCCACACTCTTCCCTCTCCTCTCCTCAAGGGGAAGGAAGGAGCCTAGGGTTAGTGGAGGGGTGTTGCCAGCACTCCCTTAGTCTCCCCAGCTGGTGTCTCAGTAGATCACGTGCCCCTCCAGTTCACTGTTGTTGGGCCCAGTTCAGCACTAGGACTCATCTAAGAGTTGCAGTTTTTGTGGCCTAAACCGTCTTTCAAGTTTACTTAAAGACCCAATCACTTTAGCCCTTGGTGGTGAGTTTTACAGGAACTCAAGTTCAGAACACTGGTATCTGGGATTGTGCCCTGGCTAGGGCTAGTTTAAATGCTCCCTCCACAGGTGGGCAGCAGCGGAGTTTTGTCCTACTTTCCTTTCTATTCTAACAAGACAGCACTGAGTTTAATGTCTCACAGTTGCTGTGCCCTCCCTCCCCCGACTGCTGAGAAATGCACTCCACACCACTGCAGCTGTTGCCCAGGGGTAGAGGAGCGGTGGCATCAGCAATTCAAGACTTTTTTATACCTCTTTAGTGCCTCTATCAGAGATACGAAGTTAAAATCAGGTACTGCAAGTGCTCACCTCATTTTTGGTTCTTATGAAGGTGCTTTCCTTGTGTAGATAGTTGTTATATTTGTGTTCTTGCCAGTGGGGGGAGGAGTCATTAGTGAAGTTTTCTATTCTGCCATCTCGCCCTGCCTTTGCCTATAAAATACTCTTAATCCAAGATAGCATTTGCTTTACAGAAGAATTACAATAGGTCATAGAGAAGATTATCGAAATATGTTCTCAGAATTGTCATGTTTTCCATATCTGTGGGTATAGTATTTATTATACTTTTCTGAAAATGAGAGCAGCCATTTTGAAAGTAAATGTGAAGCCTATTAGGATTATACCCAGAAAAATGAATCAGTCAGGAGGCATTAATTTTAAAAAACACTTTCATAAGAATTTAATTATAAAACTAATACAAAATAGGAAATGGTATTATTTAATTGTTTTAGGTGGAAGGTTATAATTAATTTTAGAAGAGAGAGAGAGATTTTAAGAAATATTTTGTTGATCATGTCATTATCAGCTCTGCATTCTGTGGTCCCAGAAAGGCCTATAGCTTTTCACTCAGCCTAATCTTGCATTGTGACCAGGGAGTTCAGCCAGCATGGATGCCAGAACATGGGGTTCCCCACTGAAGCAGGCTTGCCTGGCTCACCAATACAGTCTTCCTGCCTTTGTGTTCCCATTTCCCTGTGTCCCTGTAAAGACTTGGGCTTCATGGATTTGAGTCTGTCTAATATCTCATCCTTCATCTTGCTGATGCTCAATTCTTACACAAATAGCGTCCTATAGCTTGGAATCTACTTATAGCTCAATTCATAAATTTTTTTCATCTTATTTAATTTTTAGAGATGTGGTTTTGCTATATTTCCCAGGTTGAACTAAAACTCCTAGACTCAAGGTATTCTCTTGCCTCAGCCTCCCAAGTAGCTGGGACTGTTATGCCCAGACCGTTAATTCCCCAAAGAAGACCACCAGAGTCCAGAGTCAAAGCCAAGCGGCAAGGATCTTTACTACAAGTTCGAACCTGGTCCCTCCATTCCACAGCATACAAGAGGGCCCCGAACAATGCGAGTGTTTGCTTTTTTATAGCCTGAAAGTTACAGGGGAACAAAGGAATTCTTTTGGTTCCCGCTCTTTCAGTAAAACTTTGAACGGCTGTCCCCTCATCTGTCCCGTTATCGGAGACTTTCCTGGTGGTGTTTGTACTGGGCTTGTTTGTTTTGAGCCCGGGGGAAGTTTAAGAGATATATGGTGATATGTGGTGGGATGGGAGGATGGGATGTGTTTGTACTGGGCTTGTTTGTTTTGAGCCCGGGGCTGAGGAATGTGCCCGGCTCTTTTCATTTCCCCCCTTTCTTTTCAGGTATTTTTTTTAGAGCCAATCTTGGGTCTTATAAGTCTGATTCTGTTTCAGCGTTTACAGGTTGGTATTGGGCTCTGAGGACCATGAGTTGTACAGTGTTAAACCTTTCTTTAACGAACCGCAAAATTCTGTTAACAACACAAGGTCCTACGGTAAGCAGAAATAGTAGACTCAGCAGGGGTCCAAGGAAGGGGGCTAACAGAGAAAACATAGATGAGTTCCACCATTGGTCTGCAGCTGAAGCAAACTGCCGTGTTCTTACTTCTGTGCTTAACTTGCGTAACTGTTGGACTCGGTCTTCCACGAGTCCTGATTCATTTATGTAGAAACAACAGTATTCCTTTAGAAACATACACGTTCCCCCTTTTTCAGCAGTGAGTAGGTCTAAGGCCCTCCGGTTCTGCAAGGTTACCTGTGCTAGGGACGTGAGCTGCCGCTGGAGGGAGGCAAGGGACTCAGCTGACTCCTCCATAGCAACGGCAAATTGTTGGTACAGCTTGTTACTTTCTATAAGGGTGTGACCTAGGGCTCCCCCAGCCAGTCCGGCCGCCATGAAGGATGCGGTGAGGGAGATTCCTGCAATGAGGGGGAGAAATATGGCTCGTGCAGGTCTCGGTCTAGGGTCTGGGTGAATAACAGCACTAGTCCAGTTACCGGTATACCCTAGGAACTCGCCGGCAGTAAGTAGAGTTAACCGGGGAACTAATGTGACAGGAAGACACAGTAGGTTGGTAACAGAGGGGCTTGATAGGTTTTTAGATAATGTTCCATTACACCAGAAGAATATGCCTGACGGAGCCCTTAAGGTGATGTTAGGGGGCGTTGCAGTGATGTTGCAGAGGCTGGAATTAGTTCCTGAGAAACAGTAGGGAAACTTCTCTTGACTGGGGTTTAGGTATAGTTTAGGTTTAGGGATAGGGGCATATGAGAGGTTTTGGTGGTTGTTAGCTTGGGCAGAGGTGGATGATCCCCATGGCAGGGGGACAGCGGTTAGCGGTGGACGCCCTAGAGTGGCACATAGAAAGCAGCCAGACAGGCTGTGAAGTCCTGTAAGGTTGGCAAGTTCTAATCCTTCTTGCAATAATTTTAACCAGGAAAAAGGACGTAAATCTTGTGTCAGGAGGTTTTCTTGTCGCTGGATATTTCCATGGACCAGGGGCCGTACCTGCACTAGACCCCACCACAGATAGAGGTGACTGCTAGGCCATGTGGAGGCGGAGGAGTAGTATACAGCCCCGTGTTGAGGCGTGGTCCAGCGGGAGTTCCAGGGGTCTCTAACCATCCATGTATATGAAAGGTCTCTATCTCGTCTGCGATGGAAGGGCCATCTGGGATCTATCTGTTCTTCTCCACCCCACCATTGGTATTTATGGATGTTACAATAGTTATAAGGGCAGCCGGCACTTTGGTGCCACCAATAGTGCTTACAATTGTATTCAGTCTGATCATACTCGAAGCATATTATTGGTGCCACTGGTTTGGCTACTGGGAAATCGGTAAAATTTAGTAAAATTGGGCTATTGCACCCTGAGGAGGGGCAATCTGCACTGGCCACTAATTTCCCGGGCTTATGAGGTTGCCCAGGGTGGGTTTGGTTTTCATAAAGCCAGAATCTCCAGACAAAGGGATTAGGAGCTGGCTTTATGTTTTCCCCAGCGGCCACTAGGGCGACTAATGTTAGAGTTAGACTACCTAACTGCATGTTTGCAGTGAGTTATGCTGCCGGCGCAGGGTGAGTTTTAAGGGGTTGTTCTTAGCTGTGTCCACAGTCCACGTGTCCAGTGCTTCAGCCGCCGCCGCCGTGATTGGCCCCAGAAGGTCGGAGGTTGGGTCCACTGGCTTGACGTGGGTGTAGTGGATCCACGACGCAATGCCTTCTACCTTCAGGGCGGTGGGTGTGGTCAGGAGTACTTGGAGTGGTCCTTTCCACCTGGGCTCTAGGGTCTCTTGTCGGTGTCGCTTAACCAGGACCTAGTCTCCCGGCTGGTACGGATGGGGTGTCGGTTGGGGACTGGTCTCATATAGCTCTCTCAGCTTGGGCCAGATTTCTTGGTGAATTTTCTGTAAGGCTTGTAAGGAAAATAAGAATTTAGAGACATTTTCTGTTTCAGACTTAAGCAGGTCATCTTTTAAGCTAGGAACCAGGGGTGGAGGTCTGCCATACATGATTTCGTAAGGGGTGAGGCCCAGTTTGTAAGGGGTATTACGGGCCCGGAACAGAGCATAGGGGAGAAGGACTACCCAATTAGCGCCAGTCTCTATAGTCAATTTAGTTAAGGTCTCTTTTAAGGTCCGATTCATCCTTTCTACCTGTCCTGAACTCTGGGGCCTGTAAGCGCAATGTAGCTTCCAATTTGCCCCAAGGATTGAAACCAAGTCCTGACTTACCTTAGCGACGAAAGCGGGCCCATTATCTGACCCTATCTGGATGGGGACGCCATACCTGGGAAGGATATCTTCCAGAATTTTCTTTGCTACGACCTGAGCAGTTTCTCTTTTGGTTGGGAATGCTTCAGTCCACCCTGAAAAAGTATCTACAAAGACAAGTAAGTACCGGTACCCGTACTTTCCTGGCTTTATTTCAGTAAAATCTACTTCCCAGTAGATACCGGGCCTGGTTCCCCTGAGCCTTGTTCTTGTTGCAGCTTGAGATTGGGGGTATGCGTTGTTAAGCTGGCAGACTTTGCAACTTGTCACGATACTGCTGGCCGTCTCAGCTATATGTCTGATTTTGAGCTTGGAGCGTCTGATCAGGTCTATCATCCGCCGGGCCCCCAGGTGGGTGGTTCGGTGGATGTGTTCTAACACCTGTTGTCCTAATTTTTCTGGTAGGATGGTTTGGTCATTAGTATCAGTCCACCACCCATTCTGGATTTGTTTCAGGGGAAGTTTGTCAATCCACTGGAGATCTTGTTCTGAATATTCAGGGAAATATGGCAAGTCCCGCGGGCCCGGGTCAGGGAGCTGGAGTGCAAGCAGTTGGCTGGGAGCCTTCGCCACATTCCTTGCAGTTTGGTCTGCCAGAAAGTTGCCTTGAGCAGTTGGAGTAGTTAGCTTCTGATGCCCTGGGCAATGTACAATGGCTAATTTTTCTGGCCTCCATAGGGCTGTTAGCAGGGCTAGGATCTCTTGCTTGTTTTTTATCTCTTTTCCTTCAGCCGTCAGTAACCCTCATTCCCTGTAAATGGCCCCATGTATATGCGCTGTTGCAAAAGCATATCGGCTGTCTGTATATACTGTCAGCTTTTTCCCCGCCCCTAAGGTAAGAGCTTGGGTGAGCGCTATCAGTTCGGCCTTCTGGGCCGATGTCCCCGGGGGCAGGGGTTCCGCCCAGATTACCTCAGTCTCTGAAGTTACTGCCGCTCCAGCGTACCTCTGGCCTTGATGCATGAAGCTGCTCCCATCAGTGAACCAGACGAGGTCGGTGTCAGGAAGTGGGCGGTCCTGCAGGTCTTCTCGAACTCCGTGCACCTGAGCTAGTATCTTGGTGCAGTCATGGAGTGGGGCGTCCAGGTCCAGGTTGGGCAGCAGCGAGGCAGGGTTTAAGGTCGTTGGGGGCAGGAAAATTATCCTGAGAGGATTTAGTAGTAGTCCTTTGTAGTGGGTGAGCCGGGCGTTACTCATCCATCGATTAGGTGGCTGTTGGAGTACACCTTTGATGGCATGTGGAGTAACGACCCGCAATTCTTGCCCCATGACAAGTTTATCAGCATCTTGCACCATCAGTGCCGTGGCCGCAATCATTCGGAGACAAGGGGGCCACCCGGCAGCTACTGGGTCTAACTTCTTTGACAGGTAGGCAACTGGCCTCTGCCAGGGGCCTAAGTTCTGAGTTATTACCGCCTTGGCGACACCCTTATTCTCATCCACGTATAAGTGGAAGGGCTTGGTAACATCAGGTAGTCCTAGTGCAGGCGCGGAGAGTAGGGCGGTTTTAATCTGTTGGAAGGCCAACTCGGCTTCGTCTGTCCAATTAAATGGCTGTTGCCCCCGTGTTGCCTGATACAAGGGTTTAGCCAGTTCTGCGAACCCAGGTATCCATAGTCTGCAAAATCCCACCGACCCCAGGAATTCTCTCACTTGTCGGGTGGATTGTGGCCTGGGGATCTGCAGAACAGTTTGTTTCCGGGCGTCTGTTAGCCAGCGCTGCCCTCCCTTAAGCAGGTACCCTAGATATGTTACCTCTGGCTGTAGATGCTCTTTCTGTACCACTGCTGCCAGGACCTTGGTCATTTTTTAGTGGCCTTAAATTGCTTTTCCTCTGGAGTGTCTCTGTTATTGTAAACCCGCTGGGCTATCTGAAGGAGGTCCTGAATCCGCTTTCCCTCCAAGTCTTCTAATTTCTGGAGTTTTCTCTTAATATCTGGGGCTGCCTGATTTACGAAAGACATTACAACAGCTGCCTGACTTCCTGGAGCCTCTGGATCTATGGGGGTGTACTGTCTAAAAGCTCCCATTAATCTTTCTAAGTAGGTAGCTGGGCTCTCTGTCTTTCCCTGCAGAATAGAATATACTTTAGCCAAATTAGTGGGCTTACGAGCAGCTGCCCAGAGACCCGCCATTAGAGTCTGGCGATAAAGGTGTAGCCGTCCCCTACCTTCTGCCGTGTTGTAGTTCCACGCCGGCCTGGTCAGAGGAAAGGCTGCATTTATGAGGTCGGGGTTGGCAGTCGGTTGACCGTCGTCCCCCGGGACCAGCTTTCTAGCTTCTATCTGTATTCTCTCTCGCTCTTCCGTGGTGAACAAAATTCAGAGGAGCTGCTGACAATCATCCCAAGCGGGCTGGTGGGTGAACATGACACTATCTAGTAAAGCCAGTAAATCTTTGGGGTTGTCTGAAAACCGAGCACTCTGAGTTTTCCAGTTATACAGATCACTGGTGGAGAATGGCCAGTACTGGAGCCTGGGGATTCCTGTGTCATCCGGGGGTCCTATTTCCCGAAGGGGTAAAGCCACCGTGGAGTCAGGCGGCTGAGGGGGGCTAGTCTGCGAAGTGCGCCCTCGCATCCTCCCCGCCGGCCCTTCAAAGTTACTTTCCCTTTCAGCGGGCCCGTGTGTGCCGGCTGCCTCCTGTCCACCTGCTCCCTCCCGCAGCTCAGCCAGGGGGGCTGGGGCCTGGGACCCGGAGGGGTACGGAGGGGGTTCTGTGAACAGTGGGTCCCCGCTGTCAGGTAAAACAGGATGGGGGGGGCAGTTGGTTGCTTGGATTTTAGTGGTCGAGCAACTAGTGCCTTACAGGGTTCAGAGGCCAATTGGAAAGGGGACAGCCAAGGAGGCGGGTTCTCAACAAGGTCCGGCCATATGAGGATATATGGGATATGATCTAAGTGGCCCGCATGCCCAGGTAGGAAAATCTTGGACTTTACCCTAGTGATGACAGCAAGTCGGAAGGTCCCTTCGGGCGGCCACCCCACATCAAAGGCAGGCCATTCGGAGCGACACAGAGTAATTAGCTTTCCTTTCCTGATTTCTATACCAAGATCATGGCCCCTTGCTCTAACTTCTTTGAAATTACTCATAAAGAGAGATAGAGGAGTGCTCTGGGTATTACCCATCCTGTAATAATTTGTAGTCTCTTCCTGTAAAGGAATGTGGGTTTGAATCCCTGTAAAGGAAATCTGATCTGACTTATTAATGATATCTAATCGCAGGCGCACTTTGGCAGCCCTGGTCAGAGGCAGCTGCTGCCCGCCAAACCGGGGCAGCTCAGATCAGGCCAAACCGGGGCAGCTCAGATCAGAGACAGATGCTGCCCGCCAAACCGGGGCAGCTCAGATCAGAGACAGCTGCTGCCCTCCCAACCGGGCAGCTCAGATACGGCTGCTGCCCGCCAAACCGGGGCAGCTCAGATCAGAGACAGATGCTGCCCGCCAAACCGGGGCAGCTCAGATCAGAGACAGATGCTGCCCGCCAAGCCAGGGCAGCTCAGATCAGAGACAGCTGCTGCCCGCCCAACCGGGCAGCTCAGATATGGCTGCTGCCCGCCAAACCGGGGCAGCTCAGATCAGAGAGAGCTGCTGCCCACCCAACCGGGCAGCTCAGATACGGCTGCTGCCCGCCAAACCGGGGCAGCTCAGATCAGAGACAGCTGCTGCCCACCAAACCAGGGCAGCTCAGATCAGAGACAGCTGCTGCCTGCCCAACCGGGCAGCTCAGATACGGCTGCTGCCCACCAAACCGGGGCAGCTCAGATCAGAAACAGATGCTGCTCGATCAACCGGGCAGCTCAGATACGGCTGCTGCCCGCCAAACCGGGGCAGCTCAGATCGCAATATAGATCAGATGAGAGCCAGGGGACGTCTCCCACCGGTCTCCACTGGCCGTCCTATAGTGCGTCCGCCAGGACTGTGCCAGCTCCAGTTTCAGACCTCGCGAGTCACAGATTCGGATTCAGAACAGACACAGACAGACAAACGGAGACGAGCCAGCTCACCTATCAGTAGATCGATCCTAGCAGATCCGTTGACCAGGGGTCTGGTGGGCTTGGGGAATCCTGGACGGGCCCCCAGATGTTATGCCCAGACCGTTAGTTCCCCAAAGAAGACCACCAGAGTCCAGAGTCAAAGCCAAGCGGCAAGGATCTTTACTACAAGTTCGAACCTGGTCCCTCCATTCCACAGCATACAAGAGGGCCCCGAACAATGCGAGTGTTTGCTTTTTTATAGCCTGAAAGTTACAGGGGAACAAAGGAATTCTTTTGGTTCCCGCTCTTTCAGTAAAACTTTGAACGGCTGTCCCCTCATCTGTCCCGTTATCGGAGACTTTCCTGGTGGTGTTTGTACTGGGCTTGTTTGTTTTGAGCCCGGGGGAAGTTTAAGAGATATATGGTGATATGTGGTGGGATGGGAGGATGGGATGTGTTTGTACTGGGCTTGTTTGTTTTGAGCCCAGGGCTGAGGAATGTGCCTGGCTCTTTTCAGGACTAAAGGAGTGCGTCACTGCATCCATCTATTCAACTTGTAAAAATTTGACCCCGCCCACTAGATGTATCTTGTAAGTGTGATGTCTCAGTCAGACTCATGTGATAGGCCTACCTCATCTATTCTTTTTAAAATATTTAATTGACAAATAAATATTGTATATACCTAAGGTGTACAATGTGATGATTCGATGTACATATACATTATGTAATGATTATTACAATCAAATTAGTTAACACATCCATCACCACTATACTGTATATTAGATCCTCAGAATGGATGTATAAGTTACAGCAATGTGCTGGTAATTACTCAAAAAGCAAAGGAGTAAAGGGATAATTGCAAAGAGTCAAAATATGGTCAATGAAAAAAATACTATACAAGCTTAGAGAACTAGTAAAGGTTAGGAGTAATTTAAGAAGTAAAGAAGAATATTTCAGCCTAAAGCAAGATCAGATGTATGTGAATCGTGAGAATAGAATGGCTGCAGCATCCAGTGTGACTGCAGCACAGCCCTGAGTAATTCAGTGGAAGCTGACAGATCAATTATGGCCTTGTAAGTTTCCTATACACCTATCAGGAGATTAAGGACTCTCTGGTTATATATTTAACATCAATTCACTGGGTCTTTGCTGAGGCTTCTAAGCTTGAGAATCTATTACAGACAAAAATTTATTTAGAAATGTGTTAAAACAAACACGAGGACTTTACGGGGAGGAATTCAAACTTTCTGATGTTGTTTCCTATGCTTTTGTCAGCAGAACCCTATTTGACGCCACTCTAGTTCTCTAAGGCACAGTCCTGACAGTTTATTAGCTTGGTGTAAAATAAGTTCAAGAACATCTGTGAAATGTTTCAAACTGTTAATTCTATATCATTTATTTGCGGAAGTAAACAAAATGCATTAAAAGTTCACTTACCAAGGAATACAGGTTCCAAAACTATTAATTCCATGGAGATGCTATGTGAAGCTAATACCCAAAATTAACAAAAAGACTCCATGACATTGTAGTTAACACTCTCTTACCATGTATTTTTGAAATACGTTTTATATATATATATATACGCACACGCATATAATATCTTATATATCAATTAAGATATAAATATATACTTGTATACATATTTTTTAAAAATTTAAACAATTAAACATAAACTCAACATGACATCTTGCCTTCAAGTGAGCCCTAAAGTCTAGATTTTGTCTGTGGTGATCAAGCTTAATCTATGGAGTTCTGACACTTCCTAGCTGTGTGATCCAGTCCACTTAACAACCTCACTTTGCCTTCATTAGCTCACCTCTCTAATAGAGGTTAAAATCCTAGGACTATTTTGAGATTAAATGAATTAATGAAAGTGCAGTGCTTAAAATAGTGTCTGGCACATAAGTGTTTGGAGTGACTGGTGTCGTCCCCAACCGTCCTTTGCTGTGGTAATTCTACTGAGCTTGTAGTTGCCTTCTTCCATTTTCGATATTCTCTATTCTTATCTTTCCCAGGACAAGAGTTTCTTCAGACAATCTAGATAAGATTTATTCTACTATTGCTTTCTTAAATAAAATATTTTTATAACATAGAAAAATAAAATAGACGATCATGTACCTAGTTATAAGGTATAAAGATTTTAAATTAGATTTCAATTTGCTTTTTTAAAGATTTTTCTCTTCATCTCTGTCCCCCATCCAGAGATAACAACTTTCTGAAATTTCTCATTCCCATGCCATTAAAAAAATTCTGCTACTTATAAATATGCACTAAAAACAAATATTATTTTTGCAGGCATTTGGCATATAAAGTAGTTCATATAATAATTTTTAAATTCATGTGATTTTAGGAGTTTAAATCCTAAATTTACAGCCTACAACATTCTCAGTTTGTGAAAATGTAGCAAGTATGTTAGAGGGCGCACCATTTTTTCTCAACATTTAGGTAAAAGATGTTTTATACGTGCAATGAATAAAGTTACTCATTGTTTTTTAAATGCTGTATATTTTTGCTACTTTTTATGTTTGACCTATTAATAATTGAAAGTTTCAAAATTTTGGAGATCATGTTGAATTTGTCAGTTTCTCTACATAGTTTTATAAAATGTTCCTGGTTTATTTCAAGGCCCTTTAAAATATAAACAGCAAACTTACTGTGTTAAATTGAAATCTATATAATATTTAAAGAATCTCTTTATATCTCATGTCATGAAATCTATTTTGCCTCCATCTTATGTTGGGCCATCATTTCCTGAAATTATTTTTACCATCCCGTTACTTTCAGCATTTCTGTGTTCTGTATGTTAGCTCTTATCAAAGAGGACATTATATTTATTTTCAGTCTGACAAGCTCTATTCTTTAAAAGGTATGTTCAATTTACTTGCATGTATGGTGACTTTGGACATTTTTTGAATTCTATTGTCTTATTTTTATCACTTATATTTGCTCATCTTTTTCATGCTTTTGCCTTTCCTTGCATAGTTTCAGAAATGTATGTATGAAGTGCAACAAGTATACAAATAAATGCTTATCTTAAGTTTACAGCTTGATGAATTTCTACTCAGTTCTAGAAAGAGAATCATGACAGCACTGTAAAGCTTATATATGCTGTGCTCATCTCTAAAATGTTTCTCACTTGCAAAGATTTTATACCAGTATCCAAATATTCAACAAATTTGGGTCCATTTTGCCAGTTTTTGAAAATTTTATAAATGCAATACATGATATTTACTCTTATACCTGGCTTTTATTCACTCAATATTATGTTTGAGAATGCTTCATTTTGTTGCATGCAGGTATATAATTCACTCATTTTCATTTTATGAATAAATCACAATTTATATACACATTCCACTATTGATGTTTGTGAGTTGCATCATATGAGTTGGGATGCATATGAATTGTTCCCAGTATGGGATTCTTATGAACAATTCTGCTACGGACATTTTTATATTTGTTTTGGGTTTTACCAATTTACAGTCTCATCTAAAGTGAATGAGTCATCTACCCTAACACTTTCAGGCAGGAAGGTGAATCTATCATTATTACTTCATCGTGTCTGGAAAAGGAAGTTCTCTTGGCTGAATTAGAATCTGAGCAGCCTTTCCTGTGCTAGTTTTGTCCCACAATGGAGGCAGTACCTTTCTGTGTACTCCACACAGTGTTCCTTGAATTATGATGTTATTCATCCTGACTGATTGGTGAGCTCAGGATTGTTCTCTCTAATCCTTTAGGGTGATTCCTTTCTTAGCTTCAGATGCTTTACTTTTATGCATGTGCTGATAAGTGATTATATTCGCTAAATGAAATCAAAGGAGAGTCTTGCCAATCTTCAGAGCTCTCGTGGTGTACTGTCTGCAAATTACAGACTTCTTTGTCTCATTGGACTTTCAACTCCACCTCTTGAACTCACAGAGATCTCTGGGTTTCTTCATCGTGCACTGCTTGACAATTCTTTCTAGAAAGTAACTTAGGCAATTACAGGGCTCACTTTGTATGCTTCTCTTCTATCTGTAAGCATGGTTCTGCACTGGCTAATGCCCAATGTCTGAAAAGCATTTCATACAGTTCATCTGGTTGACAAGTTCTTTCACTAAAGATAATTAATCTGGAACCCCCACTCTCTCTTTTATAGTAGCAGAAGTATATAATAATTAAAATTCATATTTTAAAATAATGTTGATTGTGCATATATTATAACCAAAAAGTTTGCTGACATATTTTATTAGATTGTATAGATTGGTTAAGAAAATATTTGAATTTTCTCTGGAAAATTTCTTTGAAAGTGATGAAATATTATTTTTTTTTTTACTTTTAAACATTTTACAAGCATCTATAATATACTGGCTGAGATTTCTAGAATATTATTGAATATTACAAATGAAAATACATTAAAGACTATGCTTCTATTGTCTTTTGTTACTGAATTTTGTGCTTCTTATATAAATTAGTGTATATTAATCCTTCTTCAAGCTAAATGCGTTTTTAAATTATCAATTTACTGTTAATTTCCTTTAGTTTGATCATTAAAATTTTCAAATGGCTCTAGAATGGTAAATTATATTGATATATTTTATGATTTTCATATGTATTTTAATAAGTTCTTCAATTTATATTATTTAATCATTTATAAATAATATTAATTTTTTTGTTTCTATTCTTTATTCTTTTTGCCTTGTTGTGATCCTTTTAAGTAAACAGGGTGCTTTTGAGATTCTTCTTCGTCCTTAATATTCAGCAATTTTACTTAAATTTTATTTATTTATTTTTTATTTTTATATTGACAAATAATAATTCTGTATATTTATGGGGCACAATGTGATGTTTTGATCTTTGAATATATTATGAAAAGAGTCAGTCAAGGTAATTAATATATCCATCACCTCACCAATTTACAATTTTTTATGGTGAGAGTGCCACTTAAAATTTTAAATATGAAGGAAATCTTTCATTATTTTTATAAAATTCTCAGGCATTTTTATTAAATGCTATTTTTATACAATTCACTCAATTTTTCTTCCAATATTTTTATTGGATATATTTCAGATATTATCATCCTGTCTTTCATATCTTATTTTTTACCTTTATATAGTATATATGTTATATATGTATATATTTATATAACTTACATACACATATATACACACACACACACACATACATACACACACACATATTCCTGTCATTTTGTTTCTGCTAGTTTTGTTCATGGCAGATCTTTGCTTTGGCATATTTCCTTTTTATTAATTTTTGTTGTTGTTTAACTCACTTTCGGTGGAGCTTGTTTTTACATGAGATTCTTGGCCTGTGTGTGGAAGTTCCTCCTGAGAGAGGCTTTGTAGTTGTTTCTTTCACATGCCCACCTTAAATTCCTGCATACATCGTCTTCTTCTGGGTCATTCTAGCAGAAAGTGAGTAGTGTAAGTTTAGACCATTACTATTTATCTGCAGTTAGTGGAAGGTTTAATTTATCAAGTGACAATCTTTATCTTTCCTTTTCATAACCTTAAGCAGAGAGATTCTTTATGACCACCTACCCAGACTAGTAGAAATAGCTTATTTAGTTCCCCTTTCATTAATGGGACAGCCCCCTGAGGTCCCAACTTTTTGACTAACTTTTATACTTTCCCCCATGTTTCTTGCTCTACATAATTAGCAATGTGGCTTCAATTTTCACTCACTTACTTGTGGTCCTGTGTTGTATTATAATATTTCTGGATCCTCATTTACTCATGTTTTATCTGACAGTTGAATGAAATGATAGGGAGAAACTGTTTGTTATACAATTCTGTGGTTATGCTCAAACCATACTACCACCTAATGTATTGAATGAAATCTGAAACAGGTATTTTTACCAGAATATTATTAGAAGGCAAATGAACTATTGAAAAATACTGCTGGAGACATTTATATTTTTAAAATATATGATCAAATTTTCTCACAATTGGAAGAATAAAACGACCACTTTTACAAAGCAAGCAAGTGCCAGTCATTACAGGTTGTGTATTACTTGACTGAGTTAAAAATGACCCTGCTAAACCACATCCCTCTTGTATATAAAGGCCCTGAAACACAAAACATAGCACATTACTAGATAATTTACAGTATTGTTATTTCAGGAGACGTTTAAATCTAAGTCAATGAGAAAGCTCTGACAAAAGGAGATAAGTGAGTGATTTAAACTTGTTTTCCCAATATCATCTTTATATGTTTTTGGACTATGTATTACATCAGATTTAAGTTATGAAATGAGAGACACCTGCATTATCTCCTGACTTCCATCTCTAGTCAAAATAAACTGTTATAGGAAGCAATATAAGTTCTGCCCACACAATGTGAAAGATTTCATTAACTAAGATTTGGTATGGGAATAAAATCATGTCCTGCCCCTAAGTACAATACAGCTAAAATGAAGTCTCCTGAGAAAGAAATAAATCAACTATTAATTACATTAATTCAGTGAGTGACACCACCTCATTATTAAAAAAGAAATTCAGTGTGTGTAAAAAATTATTTTTATAATTTATAAGGTGTTGCTAAATTTTTAAAAGTTTATTCTGTTTAAAACTATAAAACAAATCTTTCATTCTTCAGTCTTTAGCCACAAAAGCAGTATTTCACTAAATTCTTTTTAAAGAGAACAGAGGGATCTGGACCTGTGAATCAGAAACACTTTTCCTTATTCAATATTGATCTCTTTGGTGACAGTGACTCCATGGAGGAGTTGCTTAATTTCAGATGATTAGCATGGTACAATCTGTGCAAACCAATTATTTCAGGTTTTTTAAAAGATAGAGAAACCTAGATCATATTTTCTAAATAAAATTGCATCAGTCAGCTGGCCTAGTGATAAAGAGGTTGGTCTACATGTCAAGCTATAAAATAACTATCCCATCTTCTGATTTGGTCTCTCTAAATTTTGGTATCAAATATATTTCTTGCTTTGGTCTTCAGTTAGATTTCACTGAGGATTCACAGTGGTAATTAGTCATCTGGTGCCTGCAGATAGAAGACAGTAATATGCCCAAGAGTATAAATAAATCAAGGAGGATACACTAACTCATATTCTCACTGGAAGGAAGCAGACAGACTTTCATTAGTAAATAGATGATGCCTCAAGGGTTTTCATTCACCTTCTGTCATGTAATCCTGTGAATGTGTGACATGGTTACTTTGTTTTATTTAATAAAAATGACAGACCAAGAGACATGAGATAATTAGCTCAAGTTTAAATAGACAGACATAACTGAGACTTTATTTAGTTCCGAATAAACAATCAATTGTCTTCATCTAGTATTGTTTTCTAGTGAAACAATAAATAGAATATATATTTTCGGTGATGTGGATTTCCTTCTATCTTCCAAAGTAAAGTATATAGTATATATATGCCATATATAAAATATAAGTTGAATGATATATATTATATATATAGCGTATATATACTATGATATATATATCATTCAATAATTTCTTGCTAAAAATAATTATGAAAAGTGTAGCAATACAAGCTAATTATCATTTTCATTTATTATTTGGCTGGCTGATTTTTTTTTGTTGCTCACTATACATCAAGCACTCTTCAAATTGTTTGACCCTGTTGGTTCAATTAATCTACAGTACAGTCCTGTGAGTTAGATACTAATATGACACTCTTTAAAAATGAAGAATTTGAGGATATCTTGAACCCAAGAGTTCAAGTCCCAATCCCAGCCCTATAGGTATCTTCAAATTCTTCATTTTTAAATGAACTTTGGTCTGAGGTCGCTGATCTTACACACAGCACTGTCATTTTCTCACAGATACGTTTCACTTACATTATTTTATTTATAAAATCTTCCATAAAGCAATTCAAAATTTAATATTGGTTGTAGGATGATCTTATAGAAATTAACTGAATGCCTACATACAGAAGAGCTGTATCAGTAGAATCTATACCCTTCCTGACAAATAGCATGGTAATGCTTTCTCCCCAGGATGAAACAGAGAAATGGAACCACAAATCAGCAAAAGTTCTGAGGTGAGAAACTGGAGAGGGTAACAGAGAAGAAGTTGAATAAGTTCACCTTGCTACAGTAACTAAAAAACAAGCAAACAAACAAAAAACAAAACACACACACAAAAAAACACATATAGGTAACAAGCATAACAACATTCCCAGGCAGCTAATAAAGTTTCTATGCTATTATTTCTGTGATTGTTTATTTCCTGATCTTGCACTGTATCCTTGAAACTTGCTCTTAGACAAGCAGTAGCCAATTATACAAGGCACCGTCAGTTTAGAGAGGGATGGTTTTGACCTATTTAGCTGCATGGAGAGCCAGTCTACTAATTGAACTACACCTTCCTTAGATCCATAAGCAAAACAGGAATTGTTTTCCCAGTACTTGAAGCAATCTAAGAGCATGAAATAAAAGGAGCAGGATATGCAGATGGAACAACTAAACTCAGAAATACAAACAGAAATAAAGTAGAAAACAAAAGATAATTTGAAAACTTTTAAGAGAGCCTAGTGAATATCAAGTCTATAAAATAGTGTACTGTGAAGTTAAAGACGCAGCCAGAAAAATAAGTCATCTTGAAAACCAAAAACACAAATTCCAAAAAAAAGCAAAAATCAGTAAAATAAATGACCAACAGAAAACATAGATATATATGAAACAAGTGCATTCAAAAAAGTTTTTAAAAATCTAAATATTCAAGTAAATCTGAGAAACATCTTTAAAAAAGAAAACTGGGAAAATTCAAGGTAGAAAGAGAAGCTTGAGGAAATCCAGTATTTGATCCAGAGGGAGAGAATAAATAAGATAGATGGAAGTTACTTTAATAAATAATGTGTAAAAATTTCTAAATTCAGAAAAAATACCTGTATGTTGAGTCTCTACCTTTAACTAAGAAAAAACAAAATGAAAATTAATATGTGACACATGTAAACACACTATGATAAAAAGCCTGAGTTCTGATCATGAAGAAATCATTAAAAGTTTTAGGAGGATAAAAGAGAAAATATCAGTTTTTTTACAAATCAAAAAAATCAGAATAGCATAGGAGTTATATAAAAACATGGATTTGGTGAACATTTAAAAATATAAATTAGTTCATGTACAAAATCTACTGTGATTTTCATGTTTAATAGTCCCTTGCATTTTTATAATTTTATTAATACCTTCATTTTCCTGAAATATGCATTGTAGGTTGTCTATATTTTTTAATTTCACACAAATGGAATCACTCTCTGTGTATTCCTCTATAACTTGCTTTTCTTATTCAAAATTAGTACATGAAGTTAGTCATATTTATGTGCATAATGGACATTCAGTTACTTTTTCTTTTTTACAAAATTGAGTTTTGTGAATACAGCACAAATTATCCATTTTTCTTGTTGGTCATATTTACATAGCTGCTTTAGCTCTCTTATGGTTTTATTTGCATGCTATAAATTTTTTATTTTACTTTCAATGTACTTGTATCTTTGAATTTAAGGTACATCTCTTGCAGATAACTTGTTATTGATATTATTGGATCTTGATTTTTAATCCAGCCTGACAATCTCTGCCTTTGATTGAAATTTTAGTTCACATGTATTTAATGTAACTCTTAATGTGCTTTAGTTTATTTCTTTCATGTGCTCTTTTTTTCTTTACACCACGTGTTTGTTTGTTGGTTGGTGTGGTTTTCCATTACTGTCTTCTTTGTAAAAGAAGGGTCAATTATTTTAATTCTTGTGTTGATATTTTAAACATAGTGTTAGTTAATTTTGGTAGTTTTTCTAAAGATTATATTATACATATCTGATTTATCTCAATCTGCTTTCACATTGCACTAGCATAGTTTTATCCCACACCCACCACGCTGTCATCACTATATATATATCAGTTATTTACTTTATGAACCCAATCGTATGGAATCACAGTTTTGCTGTGAGGTATTCGTGTGTGTATATGTATACAAACGTTGTTTATATTTACCCACATAATTACCATTTTCCATGATGTTCATTTATTCTGTGCATTTCTTTTTAGTCTGAGAGACTTGCTTTAACACTTCTTTAAAAACAAGTCTGTGAGCAAAGACTTCTCTCAGTTTCTGTTTATATGAGAATGTCCATATCATCTTCACTTTTGAAGGATAATTTCACCAGATACAAAATTCTTGTTTTACAGATTTTTAAAATATTTCAGGACTCAAATATGTCATTTTACAGCTTCACTGTCTCTGGTCTGTGGTACTTTTGATGGAAAATCGGCCATTTGGTGAATCTTGTTCTTGTAAAGAGCCACTTTCTCTTGCTGCCTCAAGATATTTTCTGTCTTTGGCTTTTATCAATTTGACTATGATGTGTTAGGTTTACTTCTCTTTGTATTTATCCTGTGTTTGGTTCGTTGAACTTCTTGGATATGCAAGTTAAATATTCCATCAAATTAGGAACAGTTTCAGACTTTATATATATTTTTTTTGGTCATTGTTCTTTCTGCTCTATTTCTAAAAACCTCATTATACATATCTTAAACACTTGGTATTGTCTCAGAGGTCTCTAAGGTTCTGTTCATTTTTCTTGAAACTTTTTCTCTCTTAGTTCACATTAGATAATTTCTATTGATATTCCTTCAGGCTTACTGGTTCCTTTTTGATACCTTGATTCAAAGGTATAAAAGCAGGCATACATTAAACTTTTCATTTCAGATTTTATACTTTTAATTCTAGGTTTTTCATGCTTTATAGATTGTATCCCTGCTTGCTGACTTATTATTAGCATATTTTCTATTAATTGTTTTTTTATTTTATTTAATTTTAAAACTTATCTGTAATAGGTGATTTGAAGTATCTGTTAAATCCAGCATATAAACATACTGAGATACAGTCTCTGTTTAAAGCTTTTTTTATCATTCTGACTATAGGTCACACATCTCTGTTTGTACATAGGTTTAATATTTTGATTGAAATTGGACATTTTAGATAATATAGCAACTATCAATTCTGTTTCATTTCCCTCCATAATTTTGGTTATTTTTACTTAAGTGGTTTGCCTAGACTTAAACATTTATGTGCAGATGTTGATGTCTTTGCTCAGTTTTGTTTTCTAATTGTAACCTCTCTCACTGAGAGATCTACAAAATTCAATAACAAGCCCCTTATCTGAGTATAAATGATACTGAGGTATAATTATGGCCTGAATTGTGGCCCCTGATATAATTTATATGTTGAAATTCTAACCCAATACCTCAGAATGTATTTAAAGATAAGACGTTAAAGAGGTAGTTAAGGTAAAGTGAGGTCATATGGCAGGGTCCTGATCCAATCTCACAGGTGTCCTTTACGGGAAGAGGGGATTAGGACGGAAACAGACATGCACAGAAGACCATGTGCTGACACAGGGAGACGACCCTCTACAAGTCAAGGAGAAAGGCCTCAGAAAAAATAAGCCTTGTTGTCACATTGATCTCAGACTTCTGGTTTCCAGAAATGTGAGAAAAATATACTTCTTTTTATTTTTCTTATTATACTTTAAGTTCTGGGATACATGGGCAGAACATGCAGGTTTGTTACATAGGTATACATGTGTCATGGTTTGCTGCACCCATCAACCCGTCATCTAGGTTTTAAGCCTCACATGGATTTGGTGTTTGTCCTAATGCTATCCTTTCCTTTGCCCCCCACCCTCCTACAGGCCCTGGTGTGTGATGTTCCCCTCCTTGTGTCCACGTGTTCCCACTGTTCAACTCCGACTTATGAGTGAGAACATGTGGTGTCTGCTTTTCTGTTTCTGTGTTAGATTGCCCAGAATGATGGTTTCCAGCTTCCTCCACGTCCCTGCAAAGGATATGAACTCATTCTTTTTTATGGCTGCATAGTATTCCATGGTATATAAGTGCCACATTTTCTATATCCAGTCTATCATTGATGGTCATTTGGGTTGGTTCCAAGTCTTTGCTATTGTAAATAGTGCTGCAATAAACATACGTGTGCATGTGTCTTTATAGTAGAATGATTTCTACTATAGGTATATACCTTTGGGTATATACCAGGTAATAGGATTGCTGGGTCAAATGGTATTTCTGGTTCTAGATCCTTGAGGAATTGCCACACTGTCTTCCACCATGGTTGAACTAATTTACACTAAGTTTAAGCCACCCAGTATGTGGTACTTTGTTATGGCAACTCTAGCAAACTAATATAGCTCTTGCTACTGGGCAGTGTGGTGCTGCTGGAAAAATATCTAAAAATGTAGAAATGATGTTGGAACTGCATAATGGGTAGAGGCTGGAAGAATTTTGAGGTTTATATTAGAAAAAACTGGATTGTCTTAAAAAGACTCTTGGTGAAAATAAGGACATTGAATATAATTCTTTTGTGTGCTCAAAAAAAAGAGGAGCACTGTAGACAAAGCTTCTGTCGTATTAGAGATATATGTGGCTCATCATGCACAGAATGTTGGTACAAATATGGATGCTAAAGGTGATTCTAATGAGATCCCAGGGGGTAATGGGGAACATGCTATCAGAAACTAGAGGAAAGGTCATCCATTTATGAAGTGGCAGAGGAGTTGGCTGAAATCTATTTTATCGTTTTGTGGAAAGTAGAACTTGCAAGGCATATATTTGTTTATTTAACTGAGTAGATTTCTAAGCAAAGTGTTGAAGGTACAGTGTTGTTTCTCCTTGCTGTGTACAGCAAAATGTGAGAGGAGATAACTTAAAGAGGGAATTATTAGGCAAAAGGAACCAGAACTTGAAGATTCAAAAAATTTATAGCCTACTTATATTCAACAAATAAGAAAATAAAGTGTATACTGCCAAAGACATCAGGGGTGCAACTGGACATCAATTTGCTACAGAGATTATAGACATATGACTTATGGATACAATCAGTCATTTCAGCAGAAGCCGGGAATAGAGATGAGGACATACCTATGGAAATGCTGCCAACTTGAACTGAAGGGGCAGTTAGGCTGAAATGGAGGAAGTTTCAGACTTATGAGATTCTACAGGACATGGCAATAGAGCTATCTGGACAAGCATATGCATTATACTTTAAGAAAAGAGAAGAAAGGCCCTGAAGGTAATTTAGGAGTCAGCAGGGCTGCCACTGGCACCCTGAGCCCAGAGAGCAGAGGCCTGGGGATTAGGGCTGTCTGCCCAGGGCCAAGGGGTCAGAGCCATCACACTTGTGGGTTTGGAAGCTAGGACCACCCTTGCGAGCTCAGAAGATAGAGTGAGTCAAAGCGAGTTATTCTTGTGGCTTAAAAAAAAGAAATTGCATGAAATTTACCTTGCTAGGTTTCCAGGACCCCTTACCATTTTCTACTTTCTGATTTCTCCCTTCCAGAATGAAAATGTCTTCAATGCCTGTACCAGCATTGTATTTTGGAAGCAGATAACTTACCTGGTTTCACAAGTTCACAGCTGGAGGGGAATTTGCCTCAGGATGAATCCTACCTCCTCTCACCCATACCTGATTTAGAGAATATTTAGATGAGATTTTCTATTTAGATTTACTAAATAGAAAATTATTGGAGTGGGTTAACACTTTGGGGACTGTTGAAATGGAATAAGTATATTTTTCCTGTGAGAAGAACATACATTTCAGGACACCCAAGGGCAGAGTGATATGGGCTTATATGTGTTCTTCCAAAATTCATGTGTTGAAGTCCTAACCCCAGGACCTCCCAATGTGACAGTATTTGGAAATAGACCCTTTAAAGAAGGAATTATGGTAAAATAAGGTCATATAGTGGGGCTCCAATCTAACCTAACCGGTGTTCTCATAACAACACAGATAAACATAGAAGGATGACCATGTGAAGACATGGAGAAGATAGCCATTTACAAGCTAAGAAGAGATGGCTCAGAGAAATCCAACTCTGCCAATACCTTGATCTTGCCCCCAGGACTGTGAGAGGTTAAATTTACAGCTGCCCAGTCTGTGGAACTTTGTTATGGCAGGCTAATACTAAGCCAGGCACCTTATCTTGGAAGGCTGCTATTCTCTGCCAGCTGAGCTATGGGTAGGTTGTAGAATGCATTCAAATTTGTAGCCAGCTCAAGTCACACTTGTCTTTCACTTTTTCATTCTGTTGCCTCAGCACCCAGCTTCTCCAGTTTGCATAGTTTAGCTGTAAGACTTTCACATATGCATAGAGTATTTTAGTCTATCTATGTCTCTCTCATTTTTCGTTAAATTTCTGGCTTGTCTAATGCTTGTTCTGAATCAGGCTTTCAAACTTGGGCTACCAAAACTATGGCTTTTCCCCATCTCTTCCAAGCAAAGTCTACTCCTTTTAGCTGGCAAATCCATGGGTTTTCACTCACACTCTCCCCAGTGGAGTGAATCACCTCTTACTGCGTAGCTGCTTGATTTTCTGCCACCCCCCCATTGGCAAACCTATAGTTTTTTCAAGCAAAGTAGAGACTTAGGAGATTTTATGCCCAGGCAAGAAACCCAGCAACTGTTTCTGTTCTTACACAAACCTGCCAACTTGTTATCTTCCTTTGACCAATTTCCTGGGCTATGAAATATTTGTTATTATTGTTACTGTTGAAAATCTGTCCAATTTTTCACTTGTTTTCTCTGGAGGAGAATTGCCCAATTTATTCATGCCATCTTTAACAGTAGTCCTTCACTCTCTTTATTAGATTTAATAAAAACCTCAAAGGCATTGACGTTTTGAGGGAAATTTCACAGCATTAACCACAATTAGTAATATGCATGTTCTTATTCTCCGATACTCCACAGTTGTGTTTTTAATCATCTATCCAGAAACATTTACATATGCACAAGAGACAAAAACATTTATTAGATGTTTATGAAACATAAAAAAACCCTCAACTTTGGAAATTAGGTAGGTTAAATTATAATAACACTTTAATAACTTTGATACAGAGCTGTTATAGTGTTATTGTAAGTATTTAATCATACAGATGCTTGGAAATTTATATATATATATATATATACACATGTATACAGATACACACATGTGGAAATGTACACATTAAATAGTTAACATTTGTTTAAATTTCTGGAGATGGAATTAAAAAATAGTTACGGTTGTTGATATGGTTTGGCTCTGTCCCCACCCATATCTCATCTTGAATTGTAGTTCCCATATTCCCCACATGTCATGGGAGGGACTGAGTGAGAGGTAACTGAATCATGATGGTGGGTTTTCCCAAGTTGTTCTTGTGATAGTGAATAAGTTTCATGAGATCTGATGGTTTTATAAAGGCATTTCCCTGCACATGCTCTCTTGCCTGCCGCCATGTAAGATGTACCTTTGCTCTTCCTTTACCTTCTGCCATGATTGTGAGGTCTCCCAAGCCATGCTGAACTGTGAGTCAATTAAACCTCATTCCTTTATAAATTACCCAGTCTCGGGGAAGTCTTTATTAGCAGCATGACAATGTACTAATATGGTAAATTGGTACTGGGTAGTGGGGCACTGCTGTAAAGATACCCGAAAATATGGAAGCGACTTTGGAACTAGGCAACAGGCAGAGGTTGGAACAGTTTGGAGGGCTCATAAGAAGACAGAAATATGTAGGAAAGCTTGAAACTTCCTAGAGACTTGGAGGGCTCAGAAGACAGGAAGATGTGGGGAAGTTTGGAACTTTGTAGAGACTTGTTGAATGGCTTTGACCAAAATGCTGATAGTCACATGGAAAATAAAGTCCAGGCTGAGGTGCTCTCAGATGGAGATGAGGAACTTGTTGGGAACTGGAGCAAAGGTGACTCTTGTTATGTTTTAGCAAAGATTCTGGTGGCATTTTGCCTCTGCCCTAAAGATCTGTAGAACTTTGAACTTGAAAGAAATGATTTAAGATGTCTAGTGGAAGAAATTTCTAAGTGGCCAAATATTCAAGAGGAAGAAGAGCATAAAAGTTTGGAAATTTTGCGGCCTGATATATGATAGAAAAGAAAACCACATTTTCTGGGGAAAAATTCAAGCTTGCTGAAGAAATTTGCATAAGTTACAAGGACCCAAATGTTAATCACCAAGGCAATGGGGAATATGTTTCTAGGGCATGTCATAGACCTTCATGATAGCCTCTCCCATCACAGGATTGGATGCCTAGGAGGGAAAAATTGTTTCCTGGGCTAGGTCCAGGGCCCCTTTGCTGTGTGTAGCCTAGGCACTTGATGCCTTTCATCCCAGTCACTCTAGCTGTGGCTAAAAGAGGCCAACATACAGCTCAGGCTGTTGCTTCAGAGGGTGCAAGCCACAAGCCTTTTTGGCTTCCTTCTGGTATTGGGCCTGCAGGTGTACAGAAGTCAAAAATTGAGGTTTGGGACCCTTGGCCTAGATTTCAGAGGATGTATGGAAATGCCTGGATGTCCAGGCAGAGGTGTGCTGCTGGGATGGAGACCTCATGAAGAACCACTGCTAGGTCAGTGCAGAAGGGAAATATGGGGTGCAAGTCCCTACACAGAATCCCCACTGGGGCACTGCCTAGTGGAGCTGTGAGAAGAGGACCACCATCCTCCAGATGCCAGAATGGTAGATCCACCAACAGCTTGTACTGTGAGCCTAGAAAAGCCATAGACATTCAATGCCAGCCTGTGATAGCAGCCAAGAGAGGGACTGTAAAGCCACAGGTGCAAGCTGTCCAAGACCATAGGAACCCATCCTTTGAATCAGCATGACCTGGATTTGAGACATGGAGTCAAAGGAGATCATTTTGGAGCTTTAAGATTTGGTTGCCCTGCTGGATTTTGGACTTGCATGGGGCCTGTAGCACCTTCGTTTTGGCTAATTTCTCCCATTTGCAGTGGGTGTATTTACCCAATGCCTATATTCCCATTGTATCTAGAAAGTAGTTAACTTGCTTTTGATTTACAGTCTCATAGATGGAAAGTACTTGCCTTGTCTCAGTCAGATGAGGCTTTGGACTATGGACTTTTGAGTTAATGCTGAAATGAGCTAAGACTATGGGGGACAGTTGGGAAGGCACAATTGGTTTTGAAATGTCAGGACATGAGATTTAGGAGAGGCCAGGGGCAGAATTATATGGTTTGGCTGTGTCCCCACCCAAATCTCATCTTTAATTGTAGCTCCCATAATCCCCATGTGTCATGGGAGAGAGCCGGTGGAAGGTAATTGAATCATGGGGGATGGTTTTCCTGTGTTGTTCTCTTGACAGTGAATAAATCTCACGAGACCTGATGGTTTATAAAGGGCAGTTCCCCTGCACATGCTCTCTTGCCTGCCACCATGTAAGATGTGTCTTTGCTCTTCCTTCACCTTCCACCATTATTGTGAAGCTGCCCAGCCATGCTTAACTCTAAGTCAATTAAACCTCTTTTCTTTATAAATTACCCAGTCTTGAGTATGTCTTTATTAGCAGTGTGAGAATGAACTAATATAATTGTGGATAATTTTCACTTTGCAATCCATATATTTCTTAAATGTTTAACATTTATAGAATAGACTATTTTAACTTTTTGCCATATAAAAACCAAAAAACAAATGGAAACAAAATAAAGTATATTTCTATATTTGTGTACTTTTGGAGGATGTGAGAAAATTTATATTCTGGGCTTGAAAAATTAAAGCCAGTTTACAACTAATTTTGTATGCATACTGTTAAGATTTTACCTCCTAGTACAGCTGGCAGACACTTTCCTTTGATATCACACTTTAATACTGATATTGTTTATGGGAAAATTTAAAACCCTAGCTGGCTGTTTTGCTGGAATCTTCTGCCAGACTTCTAAGTTCAACCTTATTGATTTGGGTCAGCCTCATCTCCTCAATTCTCTCCCCATTGACTTTCAAGGAGACTTTGCATTAACTCTGATCTTCACATTTGCAAAATGTTTGGAGGCAGGTGAACCTAGAAAACTGAAATGCTCTGCCAGTGGGTATTGAAGTGTGGCCCAGTTTTGCAGGGAATGAAGTGTGTGCATACTTTGCCCAAAGGGCAGCAGCTTCCAAATGTTTAGTGTAACATAGCAGCCACATGCTCCCTGCAGAAGTTCGAAGTCCACTTGGGGCCTTCAGCTGCCTCTCTCTGAAGAAACTCCATGTGCTGTGACATCTTTACTCATTATTTCAAGGCTGACTGCTTTAAAACTTCATTTTTGGTTTGATGCAGTTGTATTTTATTTATATGTACTTGAATGTTTTTCTGAAAATGCTCCTTTTTATTAAAAACTCAAGTATATTTTTATATTCTTTATAATCTTTTATTTAAAATGTGGAAAAGAAAGAAACAGCTCAAGCAGCTGTTAAATATTTTACACATGAAATCAAGAAGTTTGGATGTATTCTTTACTCTATCCTCCAAGATTTTTAATTTTACTATTTTGATAAAAGTTCTGATCTTAAACATAGCCTTTGTCAGTAATAATACTAAGGATTATTTCCTCCAACAAATTATAATTTTACTAATGCAAGTTAGCAACCCAGTGATGAATTTTTTATTCCATTTGCACAGGGACAGAGCTCTATTGTGTGGAATCATGCATGCTTTCTGACTTGATAAGTTAACTGAGAATACCCAGTTACTACTTTTAGTTGAAAGATCTTCTTTTTTGTTTGGAATTTATGCTGAAAGCAAATCCCATCTATTTAAGTGAGAATGTATTTTTCACTTAACACATTTAAACAACAAATTCTGTGAAGCAAAATAATGCAGTTACTAGGTTCCATAAATATATACTACCAAATATTTTATAGACTGCATGATTTAATTAGGTCCTGAATAAGTACATAACCCAGATGCATGCGGTAAAAGATAACCGACAGCATAAGAGCACATGGTGCTATTTATAATATGATTTATTGATGCAAACCTATAAGTTGAGAAAGAGTAAAACAACCAGATCTCTCAACTTCTAGTCTACCAAGGGTCATTCATTGACTAAAAGATGGACATACGAGAGAGAATGCCAACCCAATGATGTTGTATATTGGTAGCATAACTCAAGAAGGTTGAAATGCCCCATATGTATCAAAAGTGTCTCCAGGGACAGAAAACACAGCTATGGAGGCCACATACAGATGTCCCTGAGAATAATCCTACAACCCCTTAGAATGTCCCAGGTTATCTTCTTACCAAGAATGCTGACATTAGCCAAAGTCCCTGTCAAGCCACCAAAGATGGGTTCAATTCTGCAAAGAAAAAAACAACAGTGTAGAAAAAATATGTAAAGGTGCCTCCATGGCATTACAACCAAGGCCCAAAATCCACCTCCTTCTATCAGGAACATAAAAGAATGAAAGAGACTGGTACTTCCGTTTGAATTTGGAAACAAAATGAAAATGCTTGATAATCATCTATGAATATCTGTGTCTTTACTTTTTTCTCAAGATTAGTTGTGTACTTAAAACAAATAGCACTTTTTTTTTTCTGAAAATAACTACAGTTAGCCCTTGGACAACCTGGGTTTGAACTGGATGGGACCACTTATACAAGGATTTTCTTCTGCCTCTGCAAATCTGAGACAGCAAGACCAACCTTTCTTCTTCCTCTTTCTCCTCAGCCTACTCAATGTGAAGATGATAAGGATGATGACATGTATGATGGTCTACTTCCACTAAATGAATAATAAATATATTTTTTGCTTATGCTTATCTTAATAACATTTTTTCTCTTTCTTTTTGTAAGAATATAATATAGAATACATAAAATAAACAAACTCTTTGTTGATAAACTTAATTAGTAGGTCTTCCAGTCAACAGTGGGCTATTAGAAGTTAAGTTTTGGGGGAGTCAAAATTTTATGCAGACTTTTGACTGCACAGAGGTTGGCACTCCTAACCCCTTTGTTGTTCAAGGGTCAACTGTACTTGTAGGATATCTCAGAAATACATGAGCGATAGCTGGATCATACTGATCTCAATTTCCTTATAGATTCAATAAGGCCTCAATCCGTATATTTCCTTAGCATGATGAAAATTAATAATATATATAAACATCTCCTAATAAAGCCATTATATACTTTGAAAAGAACACTGGACTACTTCATTTTGAAGCTTTTTTAAAAGTGCACAGTTTCAGTGCATCTCTTAGCAAATGTACTTATTATATAACACAAAAAATAAATTTCACCTAGTATAAGGAAGATCATTGGTAGGATAAGAGATCCTTTATAGTGTGAAAATTTAGAGAGAAATATACTAATGTAAAAAGAGGGAAAAAGTCCATACCCCTCTAAAACAATATTGTAACACGTTTGCTGGTCAGCCCATGGAAAACCCCATTAGAAGATTTATTCACATTTCCAGTAGAGAGGCCAGAGTAGTCATTCCCTATGACATGCCCATCTGTATTTTGCGTCTGTGAAATGAACATGTCAGATCAGGCAAGCAGCATGACTTGCCCACGGCTGTCATCATGTCCCTCCACAACGTATCCAAAAATAAACAGGAAAAAATAAGGAGACTAACAAGGGTGAGATTAACTTGGCAAATATTTTATACCATAAGCACACTTATCATTCTAATAATTTTACTTTTTGAAGCCACATGAGATGAGTAGAATTATATCTGGGTGTCATATTCTGAGTGATCACGTAAACAGACTGAAATTTGCCCTGTCAGCTGTGAATCTAGGTAACTGGTCATGGACTCCTCTGACATTCTGACGTATGTCTTGATGAAGATTAGAACATATTGTATGGTGAAAAATGACAGACAATGGAACTCAATCCAGTCATTTAGATATTCACCAAATTACATCCTCCCATGTTTAAAAAGGAGAGCAGATAACTAATGATTCACTGAGAACATTTTTGCTAAGTCGGCTACAAGTTACCCTAGGAAACAGCAAAGAGTAGATGATGATTATCCGGCTAAATATGTATTTTTTTTTTCTAAAATTTGTGTTTACTTTCAATGTCTCCTTTTTACTATCAAAATGGATAATGTCAAAAATCATATTCAAGAAGTGAAATAATTTTGCTTGAAGGGCTTGTGATTTGTGGCAAGATTACTTATTGAATAACTGTTATATAATCCTGCTTAAATTAAATTTTTCAGATAAATCACGTTGAATTTTTATAGTAGGCATAGAGATTTAGCATTACTTACTGTTAGATGTGAAAAGGCAGCATCTTTGATTACTTAGTTGATGGTGCTGAGCTCTAGAGCATCAGATAGGAAGGACAGACCACAGGTCCAGTAGGGTGCTGTCTCTTGACTTTATCATTTCCTTTTGTTACTCTCATCTCTCTTCCCACCTTTTCATTTGTTGAAAGGACTGTAATTTTATCATGTGTTTCTCTCCCCATACATCTTTGTAAAAATATAATTTATTTCTCTTATCCACTATAACTTTTCTCTTCTAATCCCTAGTATTCTCATTTTTCTTTTACTATCCCTTTGAGCCTTTTATCTTGGCAGATGTCTGCTCTGCTTGCTTTCCACATTTTGGTAGATATTAATAAAACAAGTGAAACAGGCTACTTGACTTTTATTGAAAAGATCCCTTATTTGCCAATATCTACAGTATATATACTGATAGATAGATATACACACACTGATATATATAAAAGGATATATATATATATAAGATTTTAAAACTATAAGATGAAACCCACAGTTCAGGTACCCATCAATTATTTCAATTTTGATTATTCTTCTGTAAAACACCAGTAAAAATTCAAGCTAAGAATACTGACTTTTGAATAGAGTCAAAAGTCAGATATTCTAATAATTTATCTGGCATGATTCTTTAAGCTTTATTCCCCATAGTGTTAGATATTCTATTCTTACACAGAAAGCTATACATCTAAATGATATTACTAAAAATTGTTCTCAGAATTTAAAATCAAAGAATCATCACTTTATTCTGAAAAAATCAAATTTATTGAATTAGACAATGGAAGCTTTATAAATTTTTCTTTGATTGGAGAGTGTGCTTCATTACGATGTTTTTCTTTGCACTGTTTTATATATGCATTTTTTCATTCCCACTTATTGAAATATTCTTTGTATTTTAATTTTCATTTAGCTATCTCTGACTGCTTTTAAGAAAATGAGTATGATCAACTAATCAATACATTTTTAAAAATGCCTTTTCTATATATATTTAGAGTCCAAGATATTCTTGGACATTTGAATATCTTTTTTTATACCATTTGTTCTTTCCTGCGACTAATGCAAAACCCATAATATTTATTGTAATAATAACTACAGAAAGTGTATATGCAAAGCACTATTTTGTAGATGTTTGAGGGTCGAGTTATTTCAAGCATTGGGTGATGAGATTATCTCATCCATAGTGACTTTTTAAACACTGACATTTTTGATCCTTGATATATCCTTTCCATGTTAAAATAAAATCTGTTTGTGAGCCCAAATTTATTTGGTTATAATCAGCAAAGTTTATTCAGGATAAATTTATGACTTCCAATAAGTTTTATGGTATTTGTTCCTTATGTGTTTATATATTTTTAAAGGCCTCCTTAATTTGTTTTTATTTATATGACCGTAAAGTCACTTCCACCTGTTCTTACTTACAGGTCGTTCATGGTACCTTTAAGCCTGCAGAGTCTGCAGTTCTATCATGGGTTCTGAAGCGATGAACTAAGAAACACAGCCTAGTTAACTAATTGCATTAACTTGTAATCATTAAACAGGAAGGTAGTTAGGAAATTTACTAACTTGTAACTTAGTTGAGAGCATTACCCTGGCCTCGTCCTTCTTACAGTTTGCTTAATTCCACAACCTCTGATATACACAAAACATTTCAATAGCTGCTGTTTAATAAATATGTGTTGAAGACATCTTAGTTTCAGACCATTTTATGCTAACTCAAATTTATTTTCTACAATTACAAATTTACTTCTTATTACAACTATACCTAGTAATAATACATGTAGAACCTAATTTCTAAATTATATTACAAAAAAACTTAATGCATCTGAAATTATTTAGATGAGTCTTAGGGCTCAGTTATTCTAAACCAAACTAAGCAGATATGATATACATCCCAATGAGCAAAGGATCCCTTTTTTATTCTTCACACTCAACTCTAGCTTGACACACTAGCTAATGTTTTTTAGATAGAGTATTGCTATTATAAAAAATGCAAGAAAATCATTACTTTCCTATAACAATTTGTATGGATTTATTGCTTAATTAGTCTTCTTACCTTTATTTGACAGGGGTTATTGAGTGCGGCTTACACCTCTATAAAGCCAGAACAAAATCTAAGTAATCTTCTATAGGGCCCCACATTAAAATGTAACATAACCAGACAGTAAAATGTATTACCACACCTCAGAGAGTTTTCAATTTGTCATATCTTTCAAGCAGTTGGGAAGATGTGTATTCAAGAAGTGAATTATCTCCTGGGAAGGAGCAAAGCCACTCAACAACAACAAAACAATTAGATTAATTATTTCTACTCAAGTGAAAATGGTCAATACCTAGACAACACCATGTTAAATATGAGCTTTATGAGCAACGAGAAATGGAGGCCAGATAATTATTTGAGGAAATAATATTAACCATAACACAGTGAGTGTTGCAGATAATTTTTGGAGAATATTTGCCCCAAATTGGATACTTTTTAGAGCTGCATAATGTAATTGGTGCTGTTTTGATTGTTGTCTTCACGTTTAACTATATGATCTGTTACTGACTAGCAAGACAATGATTTGCTCAATAGTCAAGGTACTCAATGCAGACAAACAATCATATCCTAAAATAAAGCCAAAGCTATTTATGCAAATATAAGCATAATTTTGAATATAAATATTTATTCAACATAATGTAGATACTATATATTCCACTAGCCATCAGACATTCCTCAAGTCCCCAGAAATTCAGTTACTAAGTTTCAAATGCTGTCGCCTGAAGGGCCCCTGGATCTTTTCCAGGAGTCTCTGTTGTTGATTTTTAGTTCCTTTGTCTTTGGGAGTGTCATATGTCCATTTGACTCTCTCTTTCCTCTCAAACAGTTTGATGTCATGTGACTCTTGTGGCTATTGGTGTCATGTCTAAATTTGCTTATAACTTGACTTCATAGAGATACATTGTAATATTCTCTTTTTTTTTGTAGATAGTGTTTGTGGGTGTTTGGTTTTGTTCCCTTATGTGTTTTTTTGTTTGTTTGTTTGTTTGTTTGTTTTTTGTTTTTTTGAAGGATTTGGTTTAACAGTTATTCAGCCCAAACAATTCTCAACAGATTTGTATAAAATTGAAAGCACACAATGTATGTTCTCCAACTACAAAGCAATTAATTTAGAAATCAACACTAGAAAGAAATTTGGGAAATTCCCAAACATGTGGAAATTAAACAGTATGCTCTTATAACCAATAGGGAGAAAACTCCTAAAGGAACTGATAATATACTTTAAAATGAATGAAAACAAAACACAAGGGACTCTGGGGCATAGGGGCTGTCCCTAATTTTTGAGTACCTGGCCCTGGATGATCAGGGTGGGTGGACAGTTGCCCAGAGTGTGACAGCCCCATAGAGGAGGGGCTTGGGGTGTTGACTCTGGGTTTACTGGTTTATCTTTCAAAAGCACACCTCTGGAAGGGGGACTTCCACCATGGCAATGGAAAGGAATAATGAGGGAGACAGGGCATCAAGACAAGGTGACTCAGGCACATCATCAGGTTGTCCAGAACTATGTGTGTCCAGCATATGCATGCAGGTCAGATGTTAAAGTATCAAGCTTACAGAAACTGGAAACATGATTCGCACAACCCCAAAATCCAATTGATCCAGACTTATATTCTTATCTTCAGGGTGATGGTAATGGTGGCATTAAACATGGATCTAGGAAAGTAAAGGGGAGGGCAAGGAAGCAGTATTTCTTCTTTGGGAAACCTGGAGACAGACTTTGTGTCTTCAAGTCTCAGTATTCTCCCAGCTCAGTCTCACTGGTTAGGGAAAAAACATGCATCAACTAACAAGGAGATTAACTGAATCTATTTTAAATGTGCTAGAAGGACTTAAAATTGTCTCATCAATATCTAAGACAGAGACAATTACTACTACTGAGGGCAAAACAGAACTGCATAAGGGTTGTACTGAAATTAAACAGCCGATCCCTTAAAATTCTCTGCTATCCAGCTGACCAGGCTTGCTCTAGTCATTTAAATAACCTCAAATTATCCCATTATGAATTTTAGCCAATTTAGACTTTTAGACTCCACCAATTAGTAAGATAGAATCTTTGGATTTCTGATTAAATTCAATTTGTTGTTTTCCTATGTATTAACATTTTCACTTCTGGGAACATGCTACAGAGATACTAAGTGAGTGAGGAAGCATAAATAACTATGTTTACTCTAATAAGTAGAGTAGTGAAATATTAGAAATATATTTTTATTAGGAGAAGAATGGATAATTGAACCGTTGAATACTAGTGTAATAAAATTCCGTATAGAACTTAAACAACTTAGATCTATATACATTAAATGGATACATCTCTATTAGAAATGCAGTGGCTTAATAATACATTGGACCCTTGAAAGTCAGGATTATGATGACCCACACACAGTTGAATATCTTCATATAACTTTTAAATCCCAAAAAACATTACTATTAATAGCCTACTGTTGACCTTAAGTTTTACCAATGACATAATCAATTAACATGTATTTTTTATGTTTTGTGTGCTATATATATTGTGTATTCTTAGAATAAAGTAAGGTGGAGAAAAATGTTATGAAAAACAATAAGGATTTTATATATATAGTTTATAAATATATAAATTTATATTTATATATTTATATTTAAATTAAATTATATTTCCAATTAAATATTTATATATTTATTTGGAAATGAATCATCATAAACATCTTCACCCTCATCATCCTCACATATAGAGCAGGCTGAGGAGAAGGAAGAGAAGGAGTTGTTGGTCTTGCTGTCTTAGGGAGAGCAGACCAAAAGAGGTGGAGGAGATGGAAGTGGAATCATGATAGGCAGGAACACCGGTGTGAATTTTATTGAAAAAAAATCTGAGTATAAATGGACCTAACATGTTATTCAAGAGTCCAACTACTTAAATATTTTAAATTTTACAAAATAATTTAAATGCATAAAGTATGTATTTTATTTATACAAATGTAATATAAGTACAAAAAGTATACAGACAGACAATATCCCCAGAAAATCGATTTTCAGAGTGATTGAAATATTTGACATCTGGCACACCAGGGACACTAACCAATGAGAACAGATGCTGCCAATGCATGGACCATGTTTTTTAAGATTCATTTCTGGATGTGACATAATCCTTTTAACTACAGTTTACTTGGGAGTTCCAGGAGGTCAGAAGAGAGAGTTAGATGACCAGAAAGTAGTCTAATAACTGGTTGGGAGAAGGGGGCAGAACATATGGAATTTTATTTTATCAACTATCATGGAAGTATTTCAAGGTCTTAATGTCCAACATGGGTATACTGGCTGAATATCAACTCTGATAGGTGAAGGAAAATTGCCTAGATAAGATTTTAAAAAATGCCTATCTTTGTGTGTGTATGTGTGTGTATACATATGTGTATGTACATGTATACTTAACACACATGTATATATGTATAAATGTGTCTCCATATGTGTTTGTTTTATTTTTAAAATACAATGCTGATATTACAATAGTCATATTTTTATGTGTTTAAATTTTTGACACTGAACAGAAATTGTGTAGTGTAAAATATTAATGTTTTGAAAGATGTATACATGTCAAATGACTAAAGTAAGATAATTAGCATAGGCACCACCTCACATACTAATCATTTATTTATGGTGAGAACACTTATATTGCCAAAATAAGTTTTTAATAGGTTAAAACTTTAGTTAAAATTTCTAGTAATATTAGCACAAAAAGTTTGTGCTTCAAAACTCCCTAGCAGATAAAATAGTTTAAAAAAAATAACTAAAATGATATAACTAGGTTCAAATACTAGAACATAAATGCCAGGGGCGAGATAGAACACAGAAAAGCAAAAATCTTAATAGGAATTTTGCCATGGAGAGTCTGTTGGATGCAGGATCTACAGATTGGTACTGGGTAGATTTGGTATGATAATTTTGAGGAATTTCTGTTAACATCAGAAATAATCCAAAGGAGGCCACTATCACCACATCTATCCAACACAGGGAGGAATGTACCCAATGCAATAAGACAAGAAAAGGAAGTACATATCTATGAACTATTGAAAAGAAAGTATCAAGTGGTCCTTATTGTCAGATTATAAAACTGTACTTATAGGAACTACAATAGAATTTAAAGAAAGCCTATTAGAAATAATTTAAAATTAAGCAAAGTCATTAGAAATAGAATGGATATGCAAAAATAAATAGATAATATTCAATATAAAATGTAGTAGCAATATTTTATTCAAATAGCAATCACACTTGTATAAATACGTATAATTTTTTTAACTTTTATTTTAGGTTGGGGGTATATGTGCAGGTTTGTTATATAGGTAAACTCATGTCATGTGAATTTGTTGTACACATTATTTCATCACCCAGATGCTCAGCCTAGTATGCAATAATTATTTTTTCTGCTCCTTTCCCTGCTCCCATTCTCTACCCTCTAGTAGATCCCAATTTCCATTTTTTTCTTCTTTAAATTAACCTATGCTTTAGTGTAATTACAATATAAATATAAAAAGATGTTCTCATGGAATATATGGAGCTAGTTATATATATATGGAAGAACAAATAATAAAAGAGCCAGTGTTTAGAAAAAAACCTTGGAATCTTGCCTTACAGTATCTCAGAATTTACCATAAAATCTTATTATTTCAGAGTATGATATTGATACAGGAGTACACACACACACGGAACCATGTCTTAGTCTGTTTTGGCATCACTGTAAAGAAATACCTGAGGCTGGGTTATTTATGATAAAAAGAGGTTTAATTGGCTCATGGTCCTGCAGGTTGTATAGTAAATATGGTGCCAGCATCTGTTTGGATTCTGGTGAGGCCATAGGGAGCTTCTAATTATGTTGGCAGGCAAAGTGGGAGCCAGCATATAACTTGGTGAGATAGGTACAAGAGAGTTGGGGTGGTGCCAGGCTCTTTTTCAACAGCCAGATCTCATGTGAACTAACTGAGCAAGAACTTACTCATCATTAAGGGATGGTGCTAAGCCATTCATGAGGGACCTGTCCCCATGATCCAGTCACCACCCATCAGGCCCTACATTCTAAATTGGGAATCACATTTCAACATGAGATTTGGAGGAAACAAACATGCAAACCATATCAAACCATGTAGAGAAGCATAAAACAGAGGCACACACAGGTGGGGATGTAATATATCACAGAAGCAGCATTATAGCGCAGTAGGGAAATAGTGGAATACATAACAAATGCTGCTAGGATAACCAGGTGTTCATTTGAAAGAGAAAATTAAGTTGGACTCCTAAAATACCATTGATTAAAAAGAATTTAAGATTTTTTAAATGTGTGTTTATACCTACTATGTTTCATTCACTGTTTCAAGGGCTTTACACATATTTATTAATGTAATATTCAAACTATTATTATAACTATTATACAATCATCATCCTCGTCTTACAAATGTGCCAACAGAGGTAGACAGAAAGGCAAAACATTAAAATTATGAAACATTTTTCTAACTTCTGTGTAGTAAGTATATCTTTTAAAAGCACACAAAGCAAAAATCATAATAAAAAAATTTCACTACACTAAAGATCAAAACCTTTATTTCACAAAAATAAGACAAAAGATTTAAAAGACAAAGCTTTTGAGGAATATTTTCCTATGTATATTACTAATACAGTGCTAGTATCTAGAATTTATAAAGATACTCTAAAAAAATCTTAATGAGAAAGTAGACAAAGCAGGAATTCACAAAAAAGAAACAAAAATGGTTAAGAAATATATCAAATATGCTAAACTTCATTAGCAATGAAGATATGCAAATTAAAGCCACAGTGAGGTTCCATTTCACATTCATCAGATTTTCAATTGTGAAAAAGCTGAAAAATGCCAAATGGTGGAGAGGAATAGGATGAGCTGAAACTACCATGGACTGCTGGTCCAACCAATTTGGATAGAACAATTAGGCGTAATCTCATAAAACTAGCAGATTGGATCATCCCTGTATCTCTGGTCCTACATTATAGGAACACTAGAAACAATGTAAATGTACACACAGAGACAGGCACTTCTAGGTCATGTATTTAGTTTTATATTAAAGAATCTAAAGTTAATTTTAACTTGATATTTTGTTGAACATGCTACAAACGCTCAGATACTGAAAAACACTCTGGGCACTCACAAAGCCTATATATTCATGAAAGATGTTTAAAAGCTATTACTTCTGGCTGTAAAACTCTGCAAGAATTTTTTCAGAGGAAACCCAACCACTTGGAAGAGAACATGTCCAATGTCCCCCAGAATCTACCCAGTGAAAGGAATGAGCCTATTATTTGCAGTTTCAGGAAGCCAGCATTGGTCCTCCAGTCCCTTATGAATTCTGGGTGAAAAAAAGAACTTTGAGAATCTGCTATTGCCAAAAGGAGGCCCATGGTGATGAGATGTGGAAGATACTTGAACAAAGCTCCTAAATAATGTATGTTCTGCCTGTCTCCTAGAGGTCCTCTAAGGATGGAACCTGTAGCATCTGATTATAATCTACTTATTGTAAAAGCAGTCTTCAGTTGGGAACAGGACTGCAGAAATTCCATTCTTCTGTGGTCTGTAGACTTGACCATCTCTCTGCCATCCAGGAAAACATTATTCCTTTTGTTGTAAAGTTTGTGTTTCTGTTATTATTCTGCACACTAGGAAAGACAAAACCCAATACATCACCTAACTTAGCAGCAACCTGTAGAAAAATGTTTCAATATGCCCGTCTTTGTTTTAATCTTCTATGTTAGGCATCCTTTCTTTAATGCAGTAGTACTTCAAAGTGTTAGTAAAAAATTTCAATATGAAGACATAAATAATATATATGTAAACCAATAAATACAATTAGTGTACAATTAGAATTGCAGTTTTCTGGTTCCCATTTTCCATTTAATATCCACAGATGACAATCAAAGGATGTAGAAGTTTCTTGTTCAGGTCTGATAACTTGTGTTACGAGGGTAATATAAAACACCTCTTTTTAAACATAGACTACCTCTACAAACTTTTATTTTTTTGCTTAGCTAGAGGCGAAGGAATAATCCTGAGATCTAGTTCACTCTGTGCTTCTGAAGATTTTTTATTCTAGAAAGATTTTCAGTTTCCATGGTTTTTATAGTAAGTTTTTGTTTGTTTTCTTTCGACAGAGAAATTCAAATAATGAAGAAAACAGGAAATTGGATGGCATAAGCTATTTGCTCTCAGCATGTACTTTCATGCTAGATTTTTCTTAGTAAACCTTTCAGCAAGCTTACTATAGTGAACAGTAATCTAAGTTGATTACTTAGATTAATCTAAGTTGATTACTTACAATGTAATGTCCCATCACATTGGCTCATTTTTTACAAAATTGATAACACAAAGCCCCCAAAGGAATGTGAACAAATTGAAACCTTTATATACTATTAGTAAAATGTAGACAGTTTTACAGTCTTTTTTTTTTAAGTATATGCATTGTCCAAAAAATGTTTCCTTTAGGAGTTTGCTTATGGTTATATTCCCAAAATATATATTAGCAAAAAAAAAGCAAAATGTTTATCAGGTGGAAATTGGTCATACAATTATATTATATTTATCCAATGAAATTATCAATGGCTAAATAATTTTCTATGTGATGATATGGGTATACATAAAAATATATATATTTTAAGGTTTAAAAGCAAAGTTTTGAAACTATATATCATTTGATACTGTCAATAAATAGGCAATCAGGGATTGGGATAAAGGAAGAAGTGTGTGTTTTGTGTGTATACTAAAAATATAAATACAGTATTATATAATATAACTTTTATTGCTTTTTAAGGAAGGAATTTAAAAGTCAGACTAATCAATTTTAGATAAATAAGAAGGGCAGAACAGAGGGAAACTTTTCCTTTTCACTTGGTGCTTTTCTGTATAATTAATACTTCTGTTTTTTATTCATTGTTCAAAATGTACCAACAGAATTACCTAGATATTTGTAATATGTGTTAGGTTTTGTTCTTTTTTAGTTCTTTGTATTAATAATATTAATAAGTATTGCTGAGCATACACATAAGTAAATATCTGACTCTTTCATGTCTTGGAGAAATGGGGTCTAAACTAGGTGAAAGTTTGAACAATCTGCAAGCTCCAAAAGATGGCTAGTGCCTTGGACCTTTAGCCTGGGAAAAGCCCCTTCCTCTGGGCTTTTCTACAATTCTCCATTTCCCATATGCTACAGTCTCCCTTTCCATCTCCTGGGGAGGTCCCAGTGCAAGGAAGGAAAGACTGCTACTTGTTGGGAGGGCTTTTTCTCCAGCTCCAGAAAGCACTTGGCACCTAGATTCTGTAATGAGGCATTGGACAAATCAACTGACTGAAAATATTCTTGGCAATTTTACCATCCCTATTTTTAACCACATATAAAGGGGATATTTTTCACTGAAATAATCTTGTTGGAGATGCACAGGCCATGAAGATGTTCCCATTTTTTTCTGGCAGAGATGTTTTCTCAACCCAGATATCTAGGTATCAGCCAATACCCAAGAGGAGAATATGGACTATTGTGTATATGAATTAAATATCTGCTTAGAACTGATGCCATTAAAATATACAAGCAATTGAAGTTCTGCTTCAGATGGCGCACATTACTTAGATATGGTTAGTACAGGGCAATTTGTCACTTGGTCATCTCCACTTTATTTCCTTATATTAGATATCAGGGTCAAATCAAAGCACATTATAAAACAAATTATTTCCCTAATTTTCCTATTAGATTCATAAAATAATTCTATAGTGATAAACTATGTGTTGCAAAGAGGAATTATTTGAAAAGTAGTTTAGCCATGATGTTGTCATGGACTCTATTACCAAGTCAAGGTCAGCTCCTTACTCACACACCCTCCTGGCTTCCTACAGATCACCTATTTAATATATGTTTTCCTCTTCCAAAAGACTGTTAAATCAATGGCATCAGGAAAAGTGTTTATTTGTTCATTCCCCTATACTAAAACCTAGAATTCAAAGATGGTACTTGGTTGAAGATAAGTGCTATGTAAAATGTTAACGTATTTTTAAAAAAATGTAATGCATACATAAAGGTTTAAGCCTGTAGGCACATGATCCATACATTTAATAAGGGACAGCACCCAGCAATAAATTTGCATATTCTAATTCCAAGTGTCAGGGTTTTCTCAGTTATATCATAATATATAAAGACTACTAAAATATGGTGTGAAATACATGCTAGAATCCTAGAAAACAATGTAATGAGGAGATGATCTTAGATTTAATAGATGTGTCATTCCGTATACATATATTATTGAGTATGCAAGTCATTGTATCAGATAGTAGGGCAGATACAAATACCAGGACTGCATCCTCATTTAGAATATTCAGGCTGGGGAAGAGAGAAACAACCAGAATAAAATGTAAGAAGAACCATGAAAGAGACACAAATAATGTATTCTAGGACTACAGAGAGTATCCGTCATTTACAGTCATAAGCTGCCTATTTCTAAAGTTTAAGTATACAAGAGATTGGCATTTTGATTGCCTTAATTTATTTTTTGAAGTTCTATACCCACACTAAATATCATATGTACATAGATCTCTGACTGAATTTTGAAATGATGCATGTATATTCACCAACTTGTGTCTCCTTTGTGTGTTGTAGCTTATCCCTAGGCAAATCCAAAAGTCCTTGCATTTAAGAAAAAGGTATTAAGTATCAAATATAAAATAAATAAATCCTAGGACTCTAAAGTTAAAATAAGTGTAAAAAATGCTAGCGTAGTAGTGAACTACTTGTGAAGACTGAAAATTTGCTGCACTTTAGGCGCCTTAAAATCCATAAAGGAAATGTCAATCAATCTGCTAAATTGATATTGAAGTCTTTTCTTCCACCAGGAGACTGGGTAAAAGGAAGGGCTGGGTCTTAACATTGGAAGCACTTGCGACAAAATAGCAGGTACTGGAGGCTTTACTTATTTGACATCATGTTTGTAACAAGTGACTTAAGCAATGAAACTGAGAGGTAAGAAAATTTTCCAGGTCAGTTTTTATTGCTAGACATCTGAAACTTTATGAGAGTTATTTTAATACCCATCATAAAATAATGAATGTTAAAAATAACAACAACAAAATAATAACATTGTGATGGTTAATTTTAGTTGTCAACTTCACTGGGTCATCAGGCGCTCAGATATGTGGTTAAACATTATTTCTGAGTGTGTCTCTGAGGATGTTTCTGGATGAGATTAACACTTGAATCAGTACACTGAGTAAGCCATACTGTCCTCCCTAATGTAGGTGAACATTATGCAATCCCTTGCATGCCTGAATAGAGCAAAAGGAGGAATAAAGGAGACTCAGTCTCTCTGAATGATAATCTTCTTTAAGCTGAGACATTGGTCTTCTCCTGCTTTCAGATTCAGACTAAAACTTACACTATCAGCTGTCCTGGTTCTCATTCCTTCAGCAAGCAAATCTTGTGACTTCTCAACTCCTGTAATTGTGTGAGCCAATTTCTCTAATAAATCATCTCTCATCTATCCACTCATCTCTCTTTCATATATATATACATATGTATATATACATATATACCTATATTAGGGAGGACAATCTGACTTACTCAGTCTACTGATTCAAATGTTAATGTCATACAGAAACACCCTCAAAGACACACTCAGGAATAATGTTTAACCACATATCTGGGCACCAGATGACCCAGTGAAGTTGACAACTAAAATTAACCATCACAATGTTATCATTTTGTTCTTGTTATTTTTAACATTCATTATTTTATGATGGGTATTAAAATAACTCTTTATAAATATATATAAAACCTCTCTCTCTCTATCTACCTATCTAGTCTATCTATCCTATTGTTCTATTTCTCTAGAGAACTCTACCAAAACAACAGTTATTATTTAATAAGTAGTTCCTCAGTGTCAAATTCCATCTTATTATTCTATCCTTATCTCAAGGAGATGATAACTTTGATTACATGCGTTCTAAAGACAAGTATACTATGTCACAAACCTTAATTAACTAACCATAATTAACTAACTGGACTCAGTTAATTGCAGAGAAGATTAAACAAGGTTTTGAAGACGTTTCCAGTTATGAAATGGCGGCATAGAAGCAAGTTGGCTTCACTTCCCCACACAGAAAACCAAAATCAACATAAGCCACTGAGATTACCACAAGTAATACCCCAGAACTCAAAATATGAGGTTGAGACAGTTCCTGGAGCCACAAAGAAGTGAACAGAATCTGAGTGGATGGTAAGAGAACTGGACTTTCAAATCCACGACACCCTCCAATCCTTCTGCCTAGCACCAAGTGCACATTTAATTTCCCTGAGATTAATGGTGTATAACAATGGAAAAGGTGAGATTGAGGTGGACTACCAGTTCCTTCATCATTTTGGGTTCCATGGAAGGTTTGTCTCTGCCTCAACCCACAAGAAACATCAAAAGTACACAGAGAGATATCTCTCTAAAGACAACTAGAGACAAAAAGGGGAAGTAGAACTACCATACTTAGCTCAGGAAACTGTGCTCTGTAACTTGGCCAAAGGAGATGCCAAATCAGAGTGGCTATTCAGCAATGCTGTGCTGTAGGAGGCATGTTTCACGGGTTCCCTAGGCACACACCCCTAGCCATCCTTCCCACTGTTGGGATACCCTCTTTGGAACCCCCCTTATTTTGGAGGAGCACTGCTACAATTGTTTACCAAAGCTGAAGCAAACCTGGGCTTAAGCCGCCATCCAGTGCCACAAAAAAGGCGGCAACTTAATGGAAAATAAAAAGAAAGAAATCTAATAGGTAAATTAAAAAGACTCTGTAAGAAACTATACTCAGTAAAAACCAAAACAAACCAGAGTGAGAAGACTGGAATAAATAATCCTTCAATGCAAAGGTATAAACACAAAACCACAAGAGACAACAGCAAACAGGGAACCGTGAACTCTCCAAAAGTAAAAAGGAAGGCACCACTGACTGACCCTAATGAGATGGCAGTGTGTGAGCTCTATGACTAAGAAACCAAAATAGCAGTTGATAAAAAATCTATGTGCTCTCCAAGATAAAGTAAGAAGGCAATTCAGAAGTGTGTCTGAGGTGGGTGATTCACCTGTGGTCAGGAGTTCAAGACTAGCCTGGCAAACATGGTGAAACCCCATCTCTACTAAAAATTCAAAAAATTAGCCGGGTGTAGTGGCAGGTGCCTGTAATCCCAGCTATTTGAGGTGGGAGAATCGTTTGAACCTGGGAGGTGGAGGTTGCAGTGAGCTGAGATGGTGCCATGGCACTTCAGCCTGGGCAACAAGAGCAAGACTCCATCTTAAAAACAAAACAAAACAAAAACAACAACAACAACAAAAAATACAAAAACAAAGAAAAAAATGTCAGAGAAATTTAGCAAACATTGAAATAGTAATAAACAGAAATCTTGGAACTGAGAAATATATTTGCTATTTTTAATATATAATTTCATATATAAAAGAAATTATATATTTAATTTTATGTATAAAAGAAATTATATATTTAATTTTATGTATAAAAGAAATTATATATTTAATTTTATATAATTTTATAATTCAAAATATATAAAAGAAATTATATATTTAAAAAATATATATATATATACATATTTTTTTTTGAGACAGAATCTTGCTCTGTTGCCAGGCTTGAGTAGAGTGGTGTGATCTCGGCTCACTGCAACCTCTGCCTCCTGGGTTTAAGCAATTCTCCTGTCTTAGCCTCCTGAGTAGCTGGGATTTCAGGCACCCACCACCATGCCTGGCAAATTTTTCTATTTTTAGCAGAGACGGGGTTTCACCATCTTGGCCAGGCTGGCCTTGAACTCCTGACCTCATGATCCACCTTCCTCAGCCTCCCAAAGTGCTAGGATTACAGGCATGAGCCATCGTACCCAGCCTGAAATTATATTTTCAAAGTGCTGCAAGCAAAAACTGCCATTCAAAAACTTATCATACATTCACTAAAAATAAAAAGCAATGAATGAAAATGTACTACCAGAGAAAATCACTTGATCACAAAGGAAGATAGTGAGAAAATAAAGGAGGGGGGGCGGGGTTACAAAATGACCAGAAAACAAGCAGCAAAAGTCAGTAGTAAGTCCTTACTTACCAATAATAACACAAGGTAAATTTACTTAATTCTTTAATTAGAAGACCTAGAGGGGCTGAATGGAAAAAAAAAAAGTCTCCACTATATGCTGCCTACAGGTTATCCACTTCACATATAAAGACACATATAGATTGAAAGTGAAGGAGGAGAAAAAGGTACTTCATGCAAGTGGAAAGCAAAAAGGAGCAAGAGTAGCAATTCTCATATTAGATAAAATGAAATCCAAGTCAAAGACTGTAAAAAGAGACAAAGAAGGCCACTATATAATGATAAATGGGTCAATTCAACAAGAAGATATAACAGTTATAAATATCTATGCACCCAACACTGGGGCATCCATGTATATAAAGCAAGTATTAATAGATAAAGGGAGAGATATACTGCAAAATAATAATAGTTGGGGGACTTCATCACTGTACTCTTAGTAATGAACAGATTATCCAGACAAATATCAACAAAGAAGTACCAGAATTTAACTACATACTAGACCTAGTAGACCTAACTGACACTAGACTAACTACAAGGAAAGAGTGAAGGCTCAAGTAAATAAAATCAGAAATGAAAAAGAAAACATAACAACTGTGATCACAGAAATACAAAGAATCATTAGAGGATATTATGAAGAATTATACACCAACAAACAAAAAACCTGTAAAACATGGATACATTCCTAGACTCATGCACACCACCAACATTGAATCATTAAGAAATAGAAAGCCTGAACAGATCAATAATGAGTAATGAGATTGAAAATGTAATAAAAAGTCTTCCCATGAAAGAAAAGGCTAGGACCTGATGGCTTCACTGCTGTATTCTATAAGACATTTAAAATATTAATGGCAATTGTATTCAAACTCTTCAAGAAAATTTGAACAGAAGGGAATAGTTATAAACTCATTTCATAAGACCAGTCTTTCCCTGTTTCCAAAACCAGGCAAAAACAAAATAAAAAACAAAATCATAGGCCAATATCATCAATGAACATAGACGCAAACGTCTTCAGCAAAATACTAGCCAACTAAATTCAACAACACATTGAAAAGATCAGTCACCATGATCAAGTGGGATTCATCCCAGGATACAGAAATGATTCAACATATGCAAATCAACCAACATGATACATCATGTTGATAGAACCAAGGAAAAAAATTATATAACCATTTCAATAGATGCAGAAAAAACATTCAATAAAATTCAACACCTTTTCACAATGGAAACCTTCAACAAACTGAATGTAGAAGGAATATACCTTAAAATAATAACATTCACATATGACAAACCCACAGCTAGCATCATACTAAATGAGAAAAACCTGAAATTGTTTTCTCCAAGATGTGGAATGAGAAAAAGATGTCCACTTTTACCACTTCCATTCAACATAATACTGGAAGTCTTGGCCAGAGCAATTAGGCAAGAAAAAGAAACAAAGGGCATTCAAATTAGAAAAGAAGTCAATTAGCCTTGTTCAAAAATGAAATGATCTTATACTTAGAAAAATCTAAAGACTCCACCAAAAAATTATTAGAACTGATTAAAATTCAGTAAAGTTGTAAGACACAAAATCAACATACAAAAATCAATAGCATTTGTGTATACCAACAGCAAACAATTTGAGAAATAAATCTAGAAAGTAATCCCATTTACAAAACCTACAAAGGATATAAAATACATAAGAATCAATTTAACCAAAGAAGTGGAAGGTATATATGAGGAAAACTATAAAATACTGATGAAAAAAATTGAAAAGGACACAAAAAAATAGAAAGATATTCTATGCTCATGGATTGGAAGACTTAACATTGTTAAAATGACAAGTCTACCCAAAGCAATTTATAGATTCAATGCAATCACCATCAAAGTACCAATGACATTTTTTACAGAAATAAAAAAAATCAAAAATTTACATGCAACTACAAAAGACCCAGAGTAGTCACAGTAGTCCCGAGCAAAAAGAACAAAGGTGGAGAGATAACTCTACATGACTTCAAAATATACTACAAAGCTATCATAAAAAAATCAGCATGGTATTGAGAGAAAACCAGGCAAAAAGACTGATGGAACAGAATGGAGAACCCAGAAATAAATCCACATATTTACAGCCAACTCATCTTTGACCAAGTTGCCCATAATATACAATGGGGAAAGTCTCTTTAATAAATAGTGCAGGAAGGACTGAGAAACGATATGCAGAATAATAAAATTAGACATCTATCTCTCACCATATACAAAAATCAAATTCAAATAGATTAATGACTAAAATATAAGACCTGAAACTATGTATCTACAAGAAGAAAATATTGGGGAAATGCTTCAGAACATTGAGCTGGGCAAATATTTTTTGTGTAAGACTTCAAAAGCATGGACCACAAAAGCAAAAGCAGACAAATGGGATTACAACAACCTAAAAAACCTTTTCACAGCAATGGAAACGCTCAACAAAGTGAAGAGACAACTCATAGAACGGGATAAAATCTTGCAAACTATTTATATGACAAAGGATTAATAGCCAGAATATATAATGTCCACAAACAACTCAGTAGCAGAAAGATAAATGAACTGATTTTAAAATAGGCAAAAGATCTGAATAGACATTTCTCAACAGAAGATATGCAAATGGCCAGCAGGTACATAAAACATGCTCAACATCAGTAATCATCAGAGATGCAATTCAAAGCTGCAATGAGATATCATCTCACTCCAGTTAAAATGGCTTTTTTCAAAAAGGGAATAACAAATGCTGCCATGGATATGAAGAAAGGGGAACCCTAGAACACTGTTGGTAAAAATGTAAATTAGTACAGACACTATGGAAAACTGTATGGAGATTTCTCAAAAAACTACAACTAGAAATACTATATGATTTAGCAATATCACTGCTTGATATATACACAAAAGAAAAAAAATCAATATATCAAAGAGATAGCTGCTGCAGTCTCATGTTTATTGCAACACTATTCACAATAGCCAACATGTGAAATCAAGCTAAAAGCCCATCAATCTATGAATGGGTTAAAAAGGGTATATGTATAAAATGGAATATTAGTCATAAAACGAGTGAAAACTTGTTATTTACAACAACATGGATGAAACTAGAAGTTGTTATTTTAAGTGAAATAAACCAAGCACAGAAAGACAAATATCACATGTTTTCACTCATATGTGGGAGCTAAAAAGTGGATCTCATGAAAACAAAGAATAGATTGGTAGTTACCAGAGGCTACAAAAGGTAGGGAGAAGTGGAGGTTAAAGACAGGCTGACTAATATGTACAAATATATAGGTAGTGAAATAAATGAGACTGTGTTTGATAGATCGGTAGGTAACTATCTTTAACAATAACCTATTATGCATTTCAAAAGAGCTAGATGAGAATAATTCAAATGTTCCTAGCATAAAGAAAATATAAATATTTAAGGTGATAGACTTTCCATTATTCTGATTTAATCTTTGCATATTATGCTAATGTACTGAATTATCACATGTGCCCCCAAAATAGACATCAATTAAAAAGAAAAAATTGAAAAAGGTGGAATTCATTTTTAAAAAGAGACAACAGAAAATAAATGATAGAGACTAATTAAAAAGCTTCAAAATTCAGAAAATAATGACTTTTTATTTCAGCCAAACTGAGTATACAATATATTGGAGGTAGTGATAACGTTATAGAATCTGATTGGAGTGTTAATTATAGTGGTGGAAGTTGAACAACTGGCTATATGATACCTCTATATACAGATACATAAATAGTGTGAGGGGATCAAAACCTGCTATTGTCCTCGACATTGCAGGCCATTTTAATAAATATCTTTATAAATATTTATATATTCCACATACTACATTATACCAGGGACTTTAGTGGAATTAAAATATCCAGCAAGAAAGGCCTAAGGTATAATAATGGGTAAAAAAACATGCATTAATCTGAAATCCAAGGAAGAAAATTGACAGACTCTTGGAGATTTCTCAACATTGAGGTTTTTCCATAAATTGGTTTCAGCAAAAAGAGATTTAAGCCTTTTAGAGACTGATGAAAAGAAAAGGAAAGTGAAAATCAAAAAATATTCTAGCAATGACCAAGGCAGAAAATTAATTACAGGAGCAAGGAATTAAAGGGGATGTTTAAGCTGAAGAACAAAGTATAGGGATTCTCTTGTCAGACCAGAGTGGATGACATGGGGAAACATGAGGAGTACATGGGGAAACATGAGGAGTACAGCTACCAACATTAGGGAGCCAGGACAGGGGAAACTGCTCAGCAACTGTGCTGGGTGATTTATATACCTTCTCTTGTGGCCATCCTTCCAGTACTTACTCAGTAGTTATAACCACTTCAAACTTGAAGATAAGAAAATCAAGGCTAATAAATATGAAATAAATGCCTTATAGGCAATGAATACTCCACCTAGGTTTTTTACCCAAAACTGCTGGAGACCAGCATTTGCTCATTCTAGGACATGGAAAGTGAGTCGGTGGTGCATGCTATGGCGAAAGCGACACAGCCATAAATGGGGAAAATGAAGCAAGTACTGGAAAAGAAAGAAATATTAGAAAGAATTAACTAAGGAAGATGCTGACGATGGTGGAGAATAAAATAAAAATTACCTTTTCCGTTAACCAAACTCAATCACTGGGAGGCAATAGATCATAGTAGTTAAGCACACGGGTGTGAAAGTAGACTCTCAGGATTCTTATGCTGGTGTATGAACTTAAGAAAAATATTTAATTTACCCAGAACTTAGTCTTTTCATATAAAAGATAGATTTTCAGTGGAATATTTTTATTGCTGAGATTGTCTCAATCAATAATAAAATGGGTTCTCTCATCACACAGAGCCTGGGGAAAGGCAAGTTCCCGGTATGGTAATCAGCCTGGCTCCAGTGCTCTATTTTCTTGGCTCTGCCCTCCTCTGTGTAGTCTTCCTCCTCTGACTCAGGAAGGCAGCCATCCCGTGATATTACATCCAGACCTATCAGAATCCAGAGGAAGGAAATAGATCACACCATCCTGCAACTCATGAACAGTGAGAAATTGTTTCTCAGAAGGCACATGTAGATGCCTACCCACTGGGACAACTGAATCGCCAGTGGTCGGAGTTTAATCACAGCCTCTTGCCTAAATGCATCTTTAGCAAGTTAGTAGGGCTTCCACAATTCGCTTCTTGAACCATCCTCTATTCCTGGAGCTGGGAAGGGATCATCTTCTTCTGACACAGAAGAAGAATTGGAACAAATTCAGATAGTTTTGGAAGTGGAAGAGCGGAGAAATGCATGCTGGAGGAGCAAACAGTACCTACTAGATACAGTTGTTGAAAAGCTTAAACCACATAATATATATATAAAGGATTAAAATGGCTTCTGGTACATATTTCCTCAGTGAACATTAGTAATTATTATTGTTATGTGCTCAGTACTGAGCCAGGACTTTCTACAATTTAATCATCACCATCATTCTATGAAGCATGTAACACTTCTTTGTTTTTCATTTTGCAGTTGAGTAGAATAAACTCAAAAAAGTTTAAGAAATTGGCTGGAAGCCATAAATGTAGTCACGAAAACCAGCATTTTAATCCCCTGAACTGTCTGAGTGTAAAACCAATGACCTGAAATGCTTCTGTTTAGTGACCCCACCCCATGTAAAAGTATCTAAGCATTACTGTGGTATATAGTAAGGATACCCTTCTCCCCATAGAGTGTTTATACTCAGACCTCCATGCTAGAGGAACTTCCAGAGCCATGACTCCTGGGAACCAGAAGGCTAAGATAGTTTTACTTCAGGGGTGCACTTCCTCTACACATCATTTTCATGTTGAAGAATATTGCAGCAGACAAGGTCCTCATTATCTGTCTGTTTCTAATTAGCAGGGCACACACAAAAAAAATCTATTATTTTCTTCCTTTTTCTAATAAAAAAAGAAAGAAATACCGTTGCATTTAATGGTAAAAAATGCAGTGAAACAAACTGATGAATAACAATCTGAATAATCTACACTCATTTGAAGATACTTGTTAGAGAGGATCTTAAAATATCTGTAATTTTCATCCTGTTAACAATTTATGAGGTCAATTGCCTATCTGCACAGAAAAGCACTGCAATTATTTTGGAGACTGTGAAATATTGCAAGTTTTAAGGTTCACTTTTCTCTTGATAAGCTGTTGTTTTACTCATTCAATAAATGGTGGAAGTGACACATCTGGAAGTGTCAGTGTTGAAGCCCCAAAGAACACAAACACTTTTATAAAACAATTTTAATTGCAAGTAATATTCCAGTGAATGAGATTCAGTAATTACAGAAATTTTCATGAAAAAGTCAGTTCCCATAAAAGTGTTCTAACGACAATTGAATAATTTGAACTTTCAACTGGGAAGGCAAATTTCTTAAGCTCAAGGTCTCAAATACAGCTTGACCCAGTGTCATTTTAAACTACTAATACTGTGAATTTTCTCAGGCAAAGAATCTACATTTCTAAAAGATAAAAATAAATAATGAATAAATAAATATATAAGCAAGTGGATATGATTCACTTTTAATGTTCCTTCAAGTTTCATGTTTAAATCTTTAAATTTTACCTTAGAATTGCCCTGAAACCAATTATGTAATTCTTTATGTGTTCAGAATAAACTTTCTGTAAAGTTCAGACTAAACTTTCCTTGAATTATAAACTCAAGGAAAAGGATGATTTGGAGTATTTCATTCATTCTCTCTTGTTTCTTGAGTCCTTCAAGTAAAGTATTTCTGCCCTGAGTATATTATCTAATTATAGTAATACGAATAATATTACAGATACATAATGTGGTAAACTATGGCATGCATTATTCAAGCCCTTTATATTTATTAACTCTTTTAATTTTTATAATCCAATAAAATAGTGCTAATAAATACCCAATTTAGAGATCAGGAGAGAAAAGGTATAGAAAAATGAGAAAACTTGCCTGAGGCCACGCACGTAGCATCAGAGCAGGAATAAACATAAATGCCAGATATAGATTTTGGAGAGAGGGCTGTATGGGCACAACTGCACTTCAACAAAACATTTTTTATTTGTATAAATTTAGAGGGCACAAGTGCAGTTTTGTAACATGTTATATATATTTCATAGTGGTGAAGTCTGACCTTTTAGTGTAAACATCATCCCAATAGTGTACACTGTATCTGTTAGGTTATTTATCATTCCTCATTCCTCTCCTACTCTTCCTAGTCTCCAATGTCAATTTTTCCACACTGTATGTCCATGTGTGCACATTATTTAGCTTCCAATAATAAAAAACAGTACAGTATTTGACTTTCTGAGTTATTTCACCTAATAATTCATGGATGGCCTCCAGTTCCATCTATGTTGCACAAGACATGATTTTATTTTTTAATGGCTGAGTAGTATTCCATGATATATATACATACCACATTTTCTTTATCCCATTATCCATCAATGAGAATTTAGCTTGAGTCTATATCTTTACTATTGTGAATAAGTGCTACAATACACATGAGTGGAGGTATCTTTTTGATATAACAATTTCTTTTTCTTTGCATAGATACCTAGTAGTGGGATTGTTGGATTGAATGGTAGTTTTGTTTTTAGGTATTTGAAAAATCTTCATACTGTTTTCCATAGAGGTTATACTAATTTACATCCCAACAAACAGTGTATAAGCATCCCCTTTTTTCTACATCCTCACCAACATCTGCTATTTTTTAACCTTTTAATAATAGCCATTCTGACTGGTAGAAGATGGTATCTCATTGAAGTATTAATTTGCATTTCTTTGACATTAATGATGTTGAGTATTGTTTTCATATGCTTTTTGACCATTTGTATGTCTTCTTTTGAATTTGACTTTTGATTATCTACAATAATCCTTGACATTTATGTGACTTTAGAATTCAATAGGCATTTTGCTTGTATTAACATATTCAATGTTTTCCACAATCCTCTGGTGAGGTAATAGGAGCTCCTTTGTATATTCAGGGAAGTCAACTGTGAAGATCTTAGGATTCCAGCCAGTATTTTCTCCATTATAACTGCCAGAAAATTAATTACAAGTAAGGTCTGATACATTGCCTGGCAAATAATAGTTGTACAATAAATATTTATTAAGTAAGTGTTTGGGGAAATTTTTGAAAGCTTTAATTATAATGTGGTTTGGTATTTAATTGCCTGTGTGCCCACTGAGAGCCCCAAATGCCACACCACATACATAGAATTGGCAGAAGACCCTAACATGAAGAAATGGAAGTTTTTAAGTAGTAAAGGAGACAGTTTTTGTTCTTGTAGAAAGTATACATATGTGTACAAATAAAGTAAAACATGCCCCATTACAGGGGCAGAAAGAGTGATGCAGTAGCATGAAAGGAGGACTGAAAGATTCTGCCCAGAGAGTGAGACGCTCCTGCTCCAAAGAGAGGTATCTGAGATGCTCCTTGAAAGAGTGAGTAGAGCTTTTGAGAGCTGGAAGCAGAAAACAAAACAAAACAAAACAACAAACATTCTTTGTGGAGGAAACACAGCTCTGTGTTTACAGCTTCTTATCATCTATGGAGTCGTGGCAGCCCTACAGACTGGGCCCACATCAAGATTAAATGTATCCTGGATTTGATTGTCTTTTTGGAATCCATTGCTATCTCCCTCATCCCCAGCACATTAGCCCTTGACTAGATTATTCACGTCGCCCTCTAATTGATCCACATGCTTCTAATCTAGCCCACTTGTGGTTTATTTCTAAAATAACCAAAGTTACTTTTTAAAATATAAAGCAATTAATTTTACTCACCTGTTTAAAATATATTAATGCACCCCTGTCATAAATGTAATAAAATCCAAATTCTTTGCTGTGGACCCCAGGGCTGCCTGGGCTGATCCACCTTAGCTCTAATGAACTCTTTTTCTGAACTGTTCCTTCAGCTCAATGTGTTCCAATAGTATTGGAAAATAATCCTGTCCATCAACCTTTTCATGTTGCTCTCTGTTTCAATCCCTGTGCACTTCTTCTGTCTCTTGTACTTAAAATGTTCCCTTACCAGAGCTTCTTGTGGCTGATTCCTCATAATTCAATAATAAAGACAATAGTTACTTACACAAAAAAGACCCTCTGAACTCCCAAGCTGAAGGGTCCTTCCTTCATTACCCCTCAATCACTGCCTCCATCATTGTCCTCTATTATTTATTACTCTAATGCGACCCATCCAAAGAATATCATTACCAGCATCACTAATTGTTAGAAGAGAGAGGAAACTCTAAAAGAAAAGCCTATATTTTCAAAGGCCTTGCTCTGAATGGCAAGGTAGAAGGAGGGTAGCCAAGGACAATAGGATTACACCTTCTCAAATTCCTCTGCACCTCACATCTTTTCTGTGACTCACAATCAACCCAGGGCAAAATGAAATAATGGGAGCTACCTGGGTCACAAGTAGGCATGGACTAAGACATGTCAGAAAAGTGAACTCTGACCAGTTCCTCAGTACTGGTGTTCCTCAGCTTGCCTGAAGACCTAGGCATGTCCCAAATATGGACAAATTTTGGTTCTAGATAAAGGATACAACAGCAATCCTAATCCCAGAATCTGGGTCCACTTGGACTTAGGGTGTACGGAAGCAAAGTATGGTATTTATGGTTCCTCATATGTGGCTTAGATGCCTATGCTCTTTACAAATTATTTTCTTTCCTTACCCTCAGCCACTTTGATTCACTCATACCCTAGTTTCATTTTCCACTTTTGGCATTAAAAATCCACTTGCATTCATGTTCTGACTAAAGACAGCCTGTTTGGCTGAAAACTGAAACCCTTTTGAGCTCCTCCATGGGAGGCCAGACCAGGCTCCCTGGTCTAGCCAGCAACTGGGGACATTCTAAAACTGACAGACTGTTGAGGTGCTTATTGTCACCCTTTGCATTTTTTTTTTTTTTTTTGCTAGTTACATAAAACAAAATTTTCCAATTTAAAATTCGGCCAGGCGTGGTGGCTCATGCCTGTAATCCCAGTACTTTGGGAGACCGAGGTGGGCAGATCACCTCAGATAAGGAGTTAAAGACCAGCCTTGCCAACACAGTGAAACCCCATCTCTACTGAAAATACAAAAAAAATTAGCTGGGCATTGTGGCAGGCGCATGTAATACCAGCTACTTTGGAGGCTGAGTGCAGGAGAATCACTTGAACCCAGGAGGTAGAGGTTGCAGTGAGCCGAGATTGTGCCATTGCACTCCAGCCTGGGCAACAGGAGCAAGACTCCATCTTAATAAATAAATAAATAATAAATAAATAAAATAAAATGCAATAGTTTGGATAAATGCACAGAACAATGCAACTACCATCACATCCAGGATACAGAGCAATTCCAACTCCCCAAAAGTTTCCCCCTAGTCTTTTGCAGGTATCCTCACCCTGACATATCCTGGACACTGACACTATCTGATTAGTTTTATCATGTTTGTTTTATGTATTCTAGAATTTCATATAAATATAAGTGTGTATTATACAGTCTTTTCTGTCATGAATATTGAACAATTTGTATAAAATCAAAATGAGAACTATATTTCTTAACAAGTTAAAAGAAAGAGGTGTCTCATCATTTTGTTTTATTAGCTGAAACGTGAATATCAAACAGGGTGGCACAGGACTGAGTACACAGGCCAGTTCAAGGTGTTTTGTTGGGGGAAAGGTAGAAGTACTATGAAAGTTTAGAGAAAAAGGCATTTATACAGGTAAAAGAACATGATTAAATATTTTTTAATTTACAAATTATTTGAAAGCACGTGTGTTCTCTTCTAAAAGCTTCTTGTTTTACTCATATTGGTTTAGGTATCTATTTTACCAGGTAGCATTTGCTTTTGATTGTATTATATATAATCCAAATGGAAACCTTTTGGCAGATTTTCAAATGAAGAAACACAGTGTGAGAATGTTTTCTGCACTCATTTGCAGCCAATTTGGTCTGGGCAGCTCCAAGGTGCACAGGTTATCCATGACTACGGAAACTTCTTACTGAAGCCGTGCCTCTATAATGAGATTCAGACCAATTTCACTGAGGAAAACAAGTTTTAACACATGAACTGTTTGTGCTCAGGAATTTCAAAAAGTACAAAGCTATGGGAAACCACCCTCAAAATAAAATAATCTCAGATAGATTCCATTTATAAAGTGAAAAATGGCACTAGAGAACTTTATAGTTTAAGACTGGTATTATCTACCTTCAGAAATGTATGGAACCAATTTGAACTAAAGAATTTATTTTACTGATAATAACTCTTTTCTTTTCGTGAAAATCATGTGCATACTTTCTTGGCTTGTTATCTGTTTAGAAAAACTCATCTTATTCTTTGCGTTGGTTAATTGGTTGACATTTTTTTCCTTCTCGTTTGGCCAATTCAAACTTTTCTTCTGGCTGGAAGGGTGACTTATTGCATGTATTTTTTTTCCTTTTAGTGGTTAGATCTATTTGATGATAGCATTAAATACTCCTAAAAACTGTGAATAGGGATACTACAGTTTAATGGAAAGACTTGGGATTGGAGATGGACTAAGGCTCTGGTTCTTTCTCTGCAAATTATAAATTTTGCATATAGAATATATAACTTATTTTTCCTGAACATGAATTATAGTTCTTCTGAATAATGATAATATAAGTAAAGAACGGTGGTAGACAGAATAATGAAGGCTCTGCCAAAGATGACCATATGTTAATGCCCTAGCCTGGGAATATTTTATCTTACTTTATAAGATAGACTTTGCTCATATGATTAAATTAAGAGTCTTGAAGAGGGGATAATCCTAGATTATTAGGATGAGCCCAATGTAATCATTGTCTCCAGTGTGTTCCTTATTTGGACTTGTTGCAGTTCTTCCCTTCTTTTTATTTTCCATCGTATTGGTGATGAAGACCCAGAAACCCACCTTTCCATCAAAATCTTAGATAACAACTCTCCAGTTATGAACAGAGTTGTGCCGATATCAGGACAGGCCATAATTGGTTTCAACTATTAAGTATGGCTAATTTATATCTAATTAAATGACTAATTCGTCATACATGTATATCTATAGATACATTTAAATTGGAAAGTTGTATCTACTTTCCAAAGAGTTTGCTTACAGAAGAACTTTTGGACTCAACTCCTGGGTGTGTATGAATAGTTATATATTTTTCAGCAGATAGTTTGGTTATATTACAATTTAAGCACTCAGTTATTCTTTTTGAACCCTGATAGTTTATGGAATTACTTTTTAAGGGTAAAGATATTTCAATCTATGTTCTATCTAAGCCAGAGGCAATCTGTGATTTACATTTTAATCATTAATTACTTTAATAAGTATCCTAGGAAGCACTTTCCAATTGCTCTATTATTTTTCAAAGCCTCTTTAAGCTTCTTATATATCTGATCCAATTATACTTCTGAAGTACTTGTCATTATCTCATTATCTGAGAATTTCTGCTATCTGATTTTTTACTTAGAGATATAATTGCATCTATATTCATATCTCCAGCATATATACATATCCAATGCCATGTAAAAATTTATATCTGCATCAGTCCCTCAACTAGAGTTGCATCTGACTCTGCATTCATCATTTATTATCATCAATGTCTTCAATCTCACTCCTTCTGCTGACTCTTTTCTCTTTGAACACGTGTATGACAAATATACAATAAAAGAGATTTATAAGGACCCCATATTCTTTACCAATTGACCTCTATCTCATTTCCTTTATAGCTTAGATAACTGAATAATCAGTTTGTCATCTTCTGTCTACCACTTTTTCATCCGCTCACCCTATATTACTAGTAATGCACTGAAAACTTGCTTCCCAAATACATTTAACACATTTATTTAACAAACTAAAATGATATGCTTAGCCTATTATCTCATTTGAGACTCAATCTTCCTTCTGTCTTGATTTTATTTTTAAAGATTTAGGAAGTACAAGTGCAGTTTTGTTACACGCATATGTTGCGTAGTGGTGAAGTTTGGGCTTTTAATATAATCATTGCCCAAATGTTGAAAATTGTACACATTTAGTAATTTCTCATTTTTCACTTCCCTCCCTCCAACTCTTCCAAATCTCCAGTGTCTATCATTCCATTCTCTATGTCCATGTGTACACATAATTTAGCTCCTGCTTTCAAGTGGAGACATGTGGTGTTTGTCTTTATGTTTCTGAGTTGTTTCACTTAAAATAATGGCTACCAGTTCCATCCATATTGCTACAAAAGACAATTTTTCATTCATTGTAATGGCTGAATACTGTTTCATTATTGATATATACCATGTTTTATTTATCTGGTCATCCACTGATGGGCACATAGCCTCATTATTGTGACTATTGCTGCAATAAACAAATGTCCTCCTTTCTTGGATTCCAAAATGTTGTTATTTTCCAGTTCTCATCCTCTGATGATTGCTACCATAAACTATGTACTTACAAGGTTCCAGGCCATATACCTAGAGATTTATGTTTATAATCTTCTTTAATTTTCAGAGTAAATCCTTGTGACAGTTACATTCTGGTTATTCCAAATGAAAAAACTAAGGCATTGACAAGGTAAGTAGCATCCCCATGACATAGCTTGATTTTAGAGGTAGGATTCCAACACTAGCACTCTCTTTGTCCTGTTCAAACTTTCATCCTTTTTGCCTCACCCTAAGTTCCAGTCTGGCTCTTTTATCACTCTGTATTCTCTCTCTCCCACAGGCAAGGCTGCAGTTACCAGCATTATACTGCTGTCTTCCAATCCTATGCCCAACCATGAACAATCAGGCCCATGTGTAAGCACGTATTAGACAAACCCTCCGGGATATTTCATGGGCATCTCAAAACCAACAAATGCCAAACTGAACTCATCCTATGGCTCATAAACTTGAAATAATTCATTCTGTATTTCTGATTCAATTTCTTGTGGTTAACCAAGCTCCAAACCTGGATGCTATCCATGTCCATCCCTCTCTCTCCCTCATCCCAGCCGACTTCAAGTCTATTGTCTGAGACAGTTTCCTACATAATTCAAGAATCCTTCTAATTTTCTTCTACATTGGTTAGAGACATTATTTTTTGCTTTTTCTGCTGCAAATAGGATCAGGTTCAAGTTCCTAAGTTAATTTTTTGAGTAATTATATGCAAGCTCCTTCCCTCTTGGGGACATCCAATACTTCCTTTGTAAAGAAGAAGTAGGTCACAACTGTTGTAAACATTTGTGTATAATTTTCTCTGTGCCTAAGGCCTTTATGTATGTCAGCTTATTTAGTTCTATTGTGAGATGGAGCTTTTAGTAGTCCCATTTCATGGATGAGAAATCTAAGCCCTAATAAGGGTATGGCAATTTCCCATTGTTACACAGCTTTTAAAAGTGCCTTGAGATTCCATCCAGATGATCTGACTCTTACCCCTGCTCTCAATATAGAGCTAGATAATTCCTAAGATAGGCTCCTATAGTTTTGTGTAACTTCTTCAAAATATTGCTCTAATTTTAAGTCTACCACTTAAAAGGTATGTGACCTTGGAAAATATCTTTTCCTCAGTGTATGTTCTTGGCAACTTTGTCAAAAATGAGTTCACAATAGGTGAGTGGATTTGTTTCTGAATTCTTTATTCTGTTCCATTTGTCTATGTGTCTTTGTTTATGCCAGTGCCATGCTGTTTTGGATACTACAGCTATGTAGTATAATTTGAAGTTGGGTAATGTGATTTTCATTGTTTTTGCTTAGGATAGATTTGGCTATTCTGAGTCTTTTGTGGTTCCATATAAATTTTAGAATTGTTTTCTCTATTTCTGTGAAGAATGTCATGGTATTTTGATACTGATTGAATTGTATCTGTAGATTGCTTTGGGTAGTATAGCCATTGTAGAAATATTGATCCTTCCAGTCCATGAATATGGAATATTTTCTATTTTTTAGTGTCCCCTTCAATTTCCTTCATCAGTGTTTTATAATTTTCATTGTAGACACCTTTCACTTGCTTGGTTAATTCTAAGATATGTAATTTTAGGTATGGCTATTGCAAATGGGACTACTTTAAAATTTTTTTTATATCATTTACGGTTGGCATACAGAAATGCTGCTAATTTTTGTATGTTGATTTTGTATCCTGCAACTTTACTGTATTTGTTTATAAATTCTAACAGTTGTCTTGTGGAGTCTTTAGGTTTTCCCAAATGTAAAATTACATCATCAGCAAACAGGAATAATTTTACTTCTTCCATTCCAATTTGGATGCCCTTTATATCTTTCTCTTGTGATTGCTCTAATTAGGACTTCCAGTACTATGTTGAATAACAGTGGTGACAGTTGGCATCTTTCTAGTGTTCCAGTTCTTAGAAGAAAAGCTGTCAATTTTTTTTTCCATCTAATATGATACTAGCTGTGGGTCTGTCACATACTTACGTTGCATATTTATTATGTTGATGTATGTTCCTTCTATCCTGTTTTTTGTTTTTATCATGAAGGGATAATGAATTTTATCAGATGATTTTTCAGCATCAATTAAAATGATCATATGGTTTTTATCCTCCATTCTGTTGATATGATGCATTACATTGATTGATTTGTGTATGTTGAGCCATCCTTGTATCTCAGGGATAAATCCCACTTGGTCATGTTTAATGATCTTTCTAATATGTTGTTCAATTCAGTTTGCTAGTATTTTGTTGAGGATTCATCAGAGTTGTTGGCATGTAGTTTCCTTTTTTTTGATGTATCTTTGTCTGGTTTTTGGATCAAGATAATACTGGCCTTGTAGAATGAGTTTGGAAGTATTCCATCCCCCATATTTTGAAATAGTTTGAGTACGATTGTTATTAGTTCTTCTTTAAATGTTTGGCGGAGTTCAGCAGTGAAGCTATCAGCTCTCAGGCTTTTCTTTACTGGGAGACTTTCTATTACAGTTTCAATCTTGTTGCTTTTTACTGGTCTATTAAGGTTTTGGATTTCTTCTTGTTTTGATCTTGATAGGCTGTATGTCTCTAGGAATTTCTTTATTTTTTCTAGATGTTACAGATTTTTTTGGTGTATAGTTGTTCGTAGTAGCCGCTAATGATCATTTGAATTTCATCAGTAACAGTTGTAATGTCTCCTTTTTATTTCTGAATTTATTTATTTGGATCTTCCCTCTTTTTTTCTTAGCCTGGCTAAAGGATTGTCAGTTTTGTTTAACTTCTCAAAAAACCAACTTTTTGTTTCTTTGATCACTTGTATTTTTTAAATTTCCATTTCATTTATTTGATTCTCTGGATCTTTATTATGTCTTTTCTTCTACTAATTGTGGGTTTGGTTTTCTCTTGCTTTTCTAGTTCTTTAAGATGCATCATTCGATTGTTCATTGGAAGATTTTCCTCTTCTTTAATATAGGTGCTTCCCTCTTATTACTGCTTTTGTTGTGTCCCATAGATTTTTGTATGTTGTGTTTCCATTATCCTTTGTTTCAAGACATTTTTGTTTCTTCTTAATTTTGTCATTGACCCACTGGTCGTTCAGGAGTATTTTGTTTCATTTCCATGTATTTGTACAGTTTCTAAAATTCCTCGTTATTAATTTTGAATGTTATTCCATTGTGGTGAGAGAAGATGATTGATATTATTTTAATTTTTTGAATTTTTTAAGACTTGCTTTGGGATGTAACTTATAGCCTATCCTATAGAATGATTCATGTGCTGAGAAGAGTGTTTATTGTGCAGACATTGGATGAAATGTTCTTTAAATATCTATCAGATCCATTTCTTCTATATTACAGATTAAGTCCAATGTTCCTTTGTTGATATTCTGTCTAGAAGATCAGTCCAATTCAGAAAGGGGATGTTGAAGTCTCCAGCTAGTATTGCATTGGGGGCTCTATCTCTCTTTAGCGCTAACAATATTTCTTTTACATACCTGGGTACTGCTCCAGCATTGAGTGCATGTGTATTTATAATTGTTATATCTTCTTGCTGAATTGACCCCTTTATCATTATATACTAATTGACTTTGTCTCTTCTAATAGTTTTTGTCTTGATATCTATTTTGTCTTCTATAAATATAGCTATTTCTGCTGGGTTTTTTTTTTGGCTTTCATTGGCATGAAATATCTTTTTACATCCTTTCATTTTCAGTTGATGTGTGTCTTTGTAGGTGAAGTATGTTTCTCGTAGGCAACAGATGAATGGGTCTTGTTTTTTTCATTTATTCACACAGTCTATGTCTTTTGATTGGAGAGGTAAGTCAATTTACATTTAATGCTATTATTGATAGGTACTTATTCCTGCCATTTTGTTATTTGTGTTCTGGTTGTTTTATGATCTTCTCTTCATTCTTTCTTTCATTCCTGTCTTTCCCTGGTAAAGGTGATTTTCTCTGATGATATGATTTAACTTCTTGTTTTTTATTTTTTGTGTATCCATTGTGTGTTTTTTGGCTTGAGGTTACCGTGAGGCTGCAAATACTCCTTATAAACTGTTATTTTAACTACTCTCTTATAAACTATTATGTAAACCCAATAACCACTTACAGCTATTTGCATAAACAAACAAGCAAAAATAAAATGAATATGAACTCTACACTTTATCTGTGTCCCCCAGTTTTTAACTTTTTGTTGTTTCTATTTATATCTTATTGTTCTGATTATTTCTAGAAAAGTTGTATCTTATTGTTCTGATTATTTCTAGAAAAGTTGTATCTTATTGTTCTGATTATTTCCAGAAAAGTTGTAGCTATTATTTTTGACTGGTTCATCATTTAGTCTTTCTACTTAGGATAAGAGTAGTTTACACACCACAGTTACAGTGTTACAATGTTCTGTGTTTTTCTGTCTACTTATTATTATCAATGAGTTTTGTACCTTCAGGTGATTATTTATTGCTCATTAAGTTCCTTTACTATAAATGTACTCCTTTTAACATTTCTTGTAGGACAGATCTAGTATTGATGGAATCCCTCAGCTTCTGTTTGTCTGGGAAGGTCTTTATTTCTCCTTCATGTTTGAAGGATATTTTTGCTAGATATACTATTCTATAGCACAACTTTTTTGTTGTTATTGTTGTTTTGTTTTTTATTTTTTTTTCTTCAGCACTTACATTTATCTTGCCGGTCTCTTCTGGCCCATAAGGTTTCCACAGAAAAGTCTGCTGCCATACGTATTGTATGTTATTTGTTTTGTGTTGCTGTTTTTTTTTCCTCTCTAGTTGCTTTTAGGATCCTTTCTTTATTCTAGACCTTTCATACTTTGATTATTAAATCCCTTGAGGCAGTCTTGTTTGGGTTAAATTTACTTGGTGTAGTATAACCTTCTTGTACTTGGATATTGATATATTTCTCTAGGTTTGAGAAGTTCCCTGTTATTGTTCTTTGAATAAAATTTCTACCCCTATCTCTTCCTCTACCTCCCCTTTAAGTCTGATAACTCTTAGATTTGTCCTTTTGAGTCAATTTGGTAGCTCTTGTAAGCATATTTCATTGTTTTTATTCTTATTTCGTCTCCTCTGACTGTGCATTTTCAAATAGACTGTCTTTAAGCTCACTAATTGTTTCTTCTGCTTGATCAGTTCTCCTATTAAAGGACTCTGATGCATTCTTCAGTATGACAACTGCACCTTTTAGGCCTAAAATGTCTACTTAATTCTTTTTAATTTATGTCAATATCTTTGTTAAATTCATCTGATAGAATTCTGAATTCCTTCTCTGTGTTATCTTGAATATCTTTGAATTTCCTCAGCACAGCTATAGGTTGGTGCAAAAGTAATCTATGTGCTCTAGCTGTATCTGCTTTAGGGGCACCCTAAGCCCAGTAATGCTGTGGATCTTGTAGACTTATAGAAGTACCACCTTGATAATCTTGGACATATTCCGGGAGAATTCTCTGGATTTCTAAGCAGAGACTCTTGTTCTGTTCTCTTACTTTCTTCCAAACATACATAGTCTCTCTCACTCTCTGTTCTGAACCACCTGTAGCTAGGGATAGAGTGACACAAGCATTCCTGGGACCAATACTACTATGAAGCCAGCACAGACCTGAGTCCTGGCCCTGAAACCAGCACAACACTGGTTCTCACCCAAGGCCTGCTATAACCACTCCTTGGTTACTGCCTGTGTTCACTCAAGGCCCTGGAGCTCTGAAATCAGCAGGTGGCAAAGCCAGCCAAGCCTGTGTCTTTCCCTTCAGGGTGCAAGGTCCCCCAGTCTCTGGGTGGGTAGGGAGTCAGGGACTAGAGTCAAAAACCCTCGAAATGTAATTGGTGTTCTATTGTATTGTGGCTGAGCTGGCACTCAAACCACAAGACACAGTCCTTCCTTTCCCTTTCCAAAGGCATAGGATCCTTACCTTGTAGCCACCACCACCCCAGGCCATGAGGGGTACTGCCATACCACCACTGATGTTCTCTTAAAATCCAAGGTCTCTTATTTCAGCTTGTCATGAATGCTGACTGGCCTGGGACTCACATTTCAGGGCAGTGGACTTCCCTCTGGCCAAGGGCAGGTCCAGAATTGCTATCTAAGAGTGAGGTCCCGGATGGCATTTCTTGACCTTCTTGGTCAAGCTTGGTGTTCTACCTGCCTTTGGCCACGCTGGTACCTAAGCTGCAAGACAAAATCTCTCCCCCTGCTTTTCTCAAGCAGAAGGCATTTTGACCCAGAGCCACCACAGCTGGTAATGTGCTGAGTCTCACCTGAAGCCAGCAAGTTTCAAAGGATCACCAAGGCCTTTGACCTGGGTAACATTTCTGGTTATTCAGGGCCCAACAGCTCTTTATTTAGCAGATGATGAATGCTGCTAAGACTGGGTCCTGTCCTTCAAGGCATCGGGTTCCCTTCTGGCTCAAGGTATGTCTAGAAATGTCATCTGGGAACCAGGGCCTGGAATGGGGACCTCATGACTCTGACCAGTGCTCTATCTTGGTGTGGCTGAGCTGGTATCCTAGATGCAAGATAAAATTCTCCACATTCTTCCTTCTCCTTCACTCAAGCAGAGGGAAGAGGTCTCTTTTGGAGCCATGAGCTGTGCAGCCTGCGGTTAGGGAAGGGGTGAGCCAGGACTCACTTGGCCACTGCCACTTGTGTCTCAATATGTCACATGCACCCCCAGTCCACTGTCACTGGGCCTAGTTCAGCACTAGGACTTGCTTAAGAGTTGCAGTCCTTATGACCTATACTGTCTTTCAAGTTTACTTGTAGACACAGAGAGCTATAGCCCTTGGTGGAGGTTTGCAGGACTCAACTGTGGACTGCTGGTACCAGTGATTCCCCTCTGTTTAGGGCTGGTTTAAATGCTCCCTCTATAGGCAAGCATCAGTTGAGTTTGGTTTGGTTTTCCTTTCTGTTGTAACAGAACAGCACTGAGCTCAATGCTTCACAATTGCTGTGTTCTCCCTCCCCTAATGCTCAGCACCAAGCTGTTTCTGCCAGGGTCAGGGAGGGGTGGCCTTGGCAACTTAGAACTGTTTTTTCTATCTCTTCAGTGCCTCTTTCAGCAATATGAAGTTGAAACCAGGTACTATGAGTGTTCACCTGATTTTTGGTCCTTATGAAGGTACATTTTATGTAAATAATTGTTAACTTGGTTTCCTTCCAGTTGAGAGGAGTGGTGTACAATTGGTGGGGCTTTCTTTTCTGCTCTGTTGCTCTGCCTCCTCCCCAGTTACTGAAAATTTTTTAGTATCCATGTCTGCATGTAATTATATCATAGTCAATTTTTTTGTGCTGTAAAAGTGTAATATTCCTTTATCATAACATTTCATTCACAGCAACTGCTAGAAGTTAGCTTTCAGTATCTAGACCAATAGTTGTTAACATTAATGTATATCAGAATCACCTGCAGGGCTTATTAAAATGCTAAGTGTAGGGCCCCATTCTGAGTTTCTGATTCAGTAGATAGGATTTGCATGTTTACAGGTAGCCAGTTGGTGCTGCTGGTACTGCTTTGAAAATCACTGGTCTACATTCCAAGACATTGATAGGTCCTTAGAAATGATTAGTTTTTGTTTAAATTAATTTTACACGTGAAAAGCCTGCAGATCAAATAACAACATGTGGTCAAAAAGTTGCTTATATCAGAGTCAAAACTCTCAGATGAGTAATCTTGCTTGGCTCTCCTCCTTCCTCAGGGTGAATTTATTGCATCTCACTCCTTACAGCCCAGCCATGATTGAATGTTTTAGTAATTCCCATCTAGTGATTCTTTGACTCTTACCACATTAATTTTCCTTAAGCCCAGATAAACCTTAAGTGCTTTCTCCTTACCTTACCAAATTAAACAAGCACCTTATATTTTATAGCAGTAGAAATCTCAGCACACAGACTCATTTGGAAAAGTTTAACTTTCTCTGGTTATCTAGAGTTCAACTTAATTTCCATTTCAATTCCCCATTCTTTTGTATGATAAAAGCTCCTGCCATCCACTGGCCCTCTTGGTTGCATCTGAGTTCGAAGTGACTAGCATGGTACCAACACACTGGGGAAGAGGATCTTCTGGATAATTTTTCTACTCCACTGATGCTGAGATTTGCAAAATTCCACCTATTTCTCATTTGTTGGTGCACACAAGTCATTGCATTGCACACATTCTAACCCTTCAGGCTTCTGTCTAATGTTTCTGATCATTTACTGCATTGTCATAATGGGATAGAAAACATCATCTTACTGTTCTTGGACTGCAGAAAATTGGGAAGCCACGTCAGGTCCACCTGCATAAACACACTTTACAGCCACCCTTTCTATTCTGGAGTTTTATCAACTCTCTGCTCTATTATTGAGTGTGAGGACACAGCCTTCTTCTGATGGCTGTACTGCTGTCCTAGTCCTCTCACTGGAAGCAGGGCATAGCTCTCTCTTTCTCAGAGATCAAAAGCCATAAGGATTCACACGCAATTTAGGATGTGCAAAGCATTAGCCTTATTCAATATGTGCTTTTATTAAATTACTTTTTATTTTCCAAGTTCTTCTGTGTCTGGAAACATCTTTCCTATGCTTTCCTGCTGTAACATATAGAGAAAGAAATGGCATAGAGTCTCCCTGCCTGAACTGGAGTATAGAGAAAGGGATTAAAAAACAGTAACAATAAAAATGAAAATAAGGCCAGGCTCAGTAGCTCACACCTGTAATCCCAGCACTTTGGGAGACTGAAGTGGGAGGATCACTTGAAACCAGGAGTTTGAGATTATTTCGGGCAACAAAATGAGACCCCGTCTCTGCAAAAATAAAAATAAAAAATTAGCCAGGCATGGTGGTGTGTACCTATAGCACTCGATACTCTGGAGGCTGAGGTAGGAGAATTGCTTGAACCCAGGAGTTCAAGGCTGCAGTGAGCCAAGATGAGGCTATTGCACTCCAACCTGGGCTACAGAGCAAGATCCTGTCTGTAAAAGTAAATAAAAATAAATAAATAAATACAATATAAATATGTCAGTACATTATCTGCCACAACAACAATCATGGATGGGGAAATGCTGCCCTGCTCACACTGTGATTGCAAATGCTGAATATAGCCAGAAGAAATGTGAGCATTTTGTTTTGGAGTAATGTAAGAAGCTCTTTCCAGGGGAGAATGCATATAGTAGTCCTTAAAGAAACATAGGGTTTCAGCTTCCAAAGGAGAGAAGGTGACAGTTGTCCAGACATTATCCTGACAACAGCAAGATAGCTCAGCTATAAAAATGTGTGCATTCATATGAAATAATCTGAGAAATGACCAATGCCCTTCCTCCAGGAGAAAACAGAAGCCGAGGAGACTAACATTCCCCATCTTCCACCAGGGGCCAAAGGGATTAGATACATTATCTCAATGCATGCTGTCCCATATTGCATTTTACTAATCATCACTGAGCATGTGGAAGGGGGCCTGGGTTAGTGTACAAGTACTGAAAACGAGGCAAAGTAGTTCAATTGTGGAAATGCCTGCTTAAAAATAATAATAAAATAAAGAAGAAAAACAAAACAGAATGTCCTTGGCGATCAATTTATAATGAAGGTGGGAGGAATAGTGTTTAAAGTTTAAACCCTGCAGCTCAAATTCTAATACAACCAACAATTGTTGAGGCCTTGATAAATTCTAGGGACTGCATGAAGTGCCTTCACCCCCAGCATTCCATTTACCTCCTTCACCTGCCCTCAGAGGATGTGCTTTGACCTCCTTCACAGATTTAAAACACTCTAAAGATCACTGTGGAGGAAAGAGGTAGAGCTGAGCTTTCTGTCCTCTCCATTTTCTTCTAGTTGCCCCACTATTTGAAATAAAACATTTCTCTTTCTTCTCCAAAGGTTTTCAATTCACAAATCATGCACGGACATTTAAAAAAAAATAAAAATAAACACGTTTATAAAGAAAAACAATTGCCTATTATTTACAAGTTTCCTAAGTAGAGATGGTCATTGCTAATATATTGTGGCAAATTTTTGCAAGTTTCACTTTATGATAATCTCTATTTAGGTGCATGAATATGCACGTGTATATATGTGCATACATGTGTGGGTGTATATACATATGGAGAGATTGAGATCATATATGTATATATTTTTCTACTCTTCAGTGGCCCTTAATAAAGTTTTTCTTATTAACATAAGTGTATCTAAATGTAACTTTTACATTTTCTATTTTCTACCATGTACTAAATTAATAATAATTGCATTATATACATCTTAAAGTTATCTCATTATTCCTTCATATAATTTTATCTAATGCATTTATAACATTATTGTACCAATATTTATCCACTAATATTTTATAACCAGAAGACCTGGTGTGTCATGCTGATTTCAAGATTAACAAAATAATTGAATATTTTATGTTCAAAATAGTAAAGCAATATTACAAATAGAAATGACAAAATAGAATATTCTGTAAGGTCATTCTTTATACAGCATACAAGCAGAGATGACAAGAAATAATCATTTGGTTCCAGAAAAAATAGCAAGTTTTAATGTAGAAAGGGTACAAATAAACAGGGCTGAATAACAAATAAACCAGAAAAAAAATGATTTTCATTAATATACCTGGTGGTTTAAAAAATATATATCCACACATTTTATAGTATTTCTTAACTCAAAAGACAGAGCTAAGTATTCTTCACCTTGAGTATGGTTTGTGTTTAGTAATAGGTTTCTAGTGAGTAGAATACACCAGATAGTACGGGGTGTCATTTCTGATATTTATCTATAGGAAGACTGTGATTTCTATCTTGGGTGAGTTCTTTTTCTCTCTTGAATCACTTACTCTTTGGGGAAGCCAGCTACCATATTACAAGGATATTCAAGGAGCTTTTGTAAAAGACCACATAACAAATGACTGAAGTCTTATATCAAGTAAGTGACTTCAGATACTTTCAGAATAAAAAATAAATATGCAAAAATAAATTAAATTTCTTTACAGTAGCAATGAAAAATCAGAAAAAATGTAAAATAGCAATATTATACACAATGTCATTGAAATAATTACTTAGAAATACATCTGACATAGAATGTGATGAATATAGTTAAAAATACAAAGAATTTCTGAGAGGAATTACTAAAGGGAGATTAAAAAATAGATATAACGTGCTCAGTATTGCTAGAATTAAATTGTGTTTCCTTAATTTGTCCTACAGTTTCAACAGACTCCCAATGAAAATTTCGGCAAACATTATTATACATATTGACAAACAAATTTTAAAACTCATATGAAAATGTAAGTTTTCTAGAAAAAGGGTCCCCAGCCAGTCTGTGGCCTGTTAGAAACTGACCCGCACAGGAGGTGAGTGGCAGGTGAGCGAGCATTCCTGCCTGAGCTCTGCCTCCCATCAGATCAGCAGCAGTATTAGATTCTCATAGGAGCACAAACCCTACTGTGAACCGCATATGCGAGGCATCTAGGTCGTGTACTCCTTCTGAGAATCTAATGCCTGATCATCTAAGGTAGAACAGTTTCATGCCTAAACCATCCTCCCCAACCTCCTTTTCCGAGGAAATATTGTCTTCCACTAAACAAGTCCCTGGTGCCAAAAAGTTGGGGGACTGCTGATCTAGAATATCCAAATATTGGTAAGATAAACAAGGAAGGAATACTAATGTTATCCTATTTGGGACCCACTGTAAAGCTACAGTAATCAAGAGAGTGTGGTAGTAGTCTAATGACATGTAAACAGATCAATAGAACAGAATAGCCAATAAAGAGACCAAATATATATATATACATAACTGATTTTTCACTTACATGAAAAAGTGATTCAAGGAAGAAAAAATAGTCTTATCAACATATGAAAAACAAATGTCTATATGTCGAAAAGAAAAACCCAACTTCAATACATGTCTCAGATTATGTATGAAAGTTAATATAAAATTAATCAAAAACAAAGTATAAAATGTGGAACTATAAAATTACTAGAAGAAAAAATAGAAGAGGCTGGGCACAGTGGCTCACACCTGTAATCCCAGCACTTTGGGAGGCTGAGGCCAGTGGATCACCTGAGTTCAGGAGTTCAAGACCAGCCTGGCCAACATGGTGAAACCCCGTTTTTACTAAAAATACAAAAATTAGCCAGGCATGGTGGCACATGCCTGTAGTCCCAGCTACTCAGGAGGCTGAGACAGGAAAAACTTGAACCCGAGAGATGGAAGTTGAAGCGAGCCAAGATCACACCACTGCATTCCAGCCATTCCAGCCTGGAGACAGAGCAAGGCTCCATCTCAAAAAAAAAAAAAAAAAAAGAAAAGAAAAAGAAAAAATAGAAGAAAATATTCATAACCCCAAGTTAGGAAAAGATGTTTAGATACAACCTCAAAGCATAATCTATAATTGTTATAAAATAGTTGATAAAGTAGACTTTATCAAACTTTAATTTTTTGTGGAAAACACTATTAAGATAATTAAGTCAAGACACAGATTGAAAAAATAATCCTCTACAAATCATATTCTAACAAGGAATTTTTAGCCTAGATATATAAAAACTCTCCAAATTCAAAAAAGTAAATACTCCAATAAATATTGGCAAAAGATTTTATCAATTTGCCAAAGAATATAAATGGGTAGCAAAAAGGTATATGAAAAAATTCTCAACATCAGTAGTCATTAGAAAAATTCAAAATAAAAATGAAATGAGATACCACTAAAGACCTACAAGAACAGCTGAAATTTAAAAACATTGTTCATAGTTATTTTTGGCAGTGATGTGGAGGATCAAGAAGCCACATACACTGCTAGTGTGATTGTAAAATGATAAACCTATTCATAAAATTTTGCTAGTTTCAAAAAATGTCAAACAGATATCTACCATATAATCCACCTATCTCCATCTCAGGTAGTGCCTCTGACCAAAAGAAAATGAAAGCACATTTCTATACAAAAGATTTACATAAAAGTTCATAGCTGCCTAATTTGTACGAATAAAAAGTAACAGATACAACCCAACTATCTTCCACAGAAAAATGTTTTTATTAACTTCTCATAGAATCATTCTAAAAAGTACTAATCAGCAACAAAAAGGAATAAACCAATATTAATAGCCAAAACTGATCTGGTTACTATAATAGGATGTAGCCAGTGTACTTGATATGCTGGGAAATGTCAATGGCTAAGGAATTATGGAGCTTGATGAGACGATATAGATGAAAAATAGGTTTTTGCTGAATGTGGATAAAATAATCAAAATATTGTGATCAGAAAGCTTATGTTACCCTTTACAATAGGAAATCATTTCCTTCCTATCAGTTTTCAGGAGTAAGTCAGAGCCAGAGTCCATAAATAAAAGGACATCTATGTTTCTTTGTCAAAAGATCCTGCAAAATCATTGCAAATATTTGAAATAAATATTCTCCCTGTACTTCTAAAAAGGATCATGACTCTTTCCAAGCTAACAATACCTGAATAAAGCAGACTGATTAGACTTTTTAAGGACTGGTGGGTATGGGGTTTGAGCTAACATTAATGCAAGCAAACCTTCATAGTCAGATGGCTAGGGTAGGAAATCATGGAGGCCATGTGATAAAGTGATAGATGAAATAACTGCAGACCCACCAGTTGGTCAATATCTTGTCCCTGGGTGTATAATTAATTACTTAACAGTAGAAAGTATCTTCAAATTGTGATCCTGACCCCTCTAATCAGAGCTATAAAAATGGAAATATGTGTTAGTTTCCTGGGGTGGTTGTAGCAAATTACACAAACTGGGTGACTTGAAACAACATAAATTTATTCTCTCACAGTAGTTGAGGCCAAAAGTCTGAAATTAGAGTGTTACTAGGGTTGGTTTGTCCTGGAGGCTCTGAAGAAAAATCTATCCTATGCCTCTCTCCTGGCTTCTGGTAGCTGCTAACAATCCTTGTAGATATATCACTCCAACTCTGCCTTCATCATCACGTGGTCTTCTGCATGTGTGTCTCTGTCTGTCTCCATTTTTATTCTTATAGGGATACCAATCTTGGATTAGGGCTCACTTTAATCTAGTATAACCTCATCTTAACTTTAGTAATGACATCTGCAGACACTATTTCCATGTAAGGTCACATTCTGAAATTCCAGGTGGACATAAATTTTGGAAGGATGCTGTCAACCCAGTAGAAAAAGGCTAAATGGAAGTACCTGAAGCTACTCACATTCATCCACCACAGAGAGAAAATCAGTAGCTATATTGTATTTCAAGACTGATTGTAGAGGTTAGTGCCATGATTGTAGACCTAAAACAGGATTTGGCAAACAATGTCCCATGGGCCAAATTTGGTCCACTGCCTCTTTTTGGAAACAAAATTTTACTGGAATATGGCCACAGTCATTAGTCTATGCATATGCTGCAGAGTTGAAAAGTTGAGACAGAGACCTTATGACCTATAAAGCCTACAGTTATGATCTAGTCCTAGAAAGTTTGCCAACCTCTGACTTAAAGGATGCAGTATCGGTGCTTAGCATAATATCTCACTCCGTTTTACCTTTGTGGCTTCTGCTAAAACTGGGGAAATTGTATCAGAAGAAGGTGGATTATTGTTAATATAACCAAATGGTGTTGGTATTTCCAATTATAGCTATCGTGCCAATATGGTTCTTTACTGAAAATGATCCATACAGCTGCTGGCATTCACTCTGTAGCCACTGATCTGTGAATGTTTAGTTATTGGTCCATATTAGTACGGTCGATCAAAAGCAGTTTGCCTTTACACGAGGGACTCAGTAGTACCCTTTCACTGTCTTACTTCGGGGCTGTATTAACTGTCAGAAGTCTGACAAAATACGATCTTTAAGAACCTTGTTTTCCCGATGTTCTGTAAAGCTTCATGTTTGTGCACTGTACTAATGGCATTATACTAATGGGAAATGGTGAGCAGGAGGTGGTGAGTACCATTAATAACCTAGTGTGACACATGCATCCTACAATGTGAGAGAGAAAAAACATATGCACACCAAACACATTTACTGACCAGTTATTGGTGAGAAGTTTTTTAACATGCAATATTCTGTGGCATGCCACCTCATACTCTTTATTAAGAAAGAGGCACAGCACTAGGTATCTTTGTATTTTAGAGGCAGAATATATGACACTTGAGAATAAATCCCTGAAACCTGCCCTGGATGACTCACCAGGCTTTCACTTTTGAGTGAGACCCAGCGCAGGAGATAATTTTGCACCAAAGTCAGACCCTGATCCAAGCTGCTTGCCTCAGGGCAAGCTTAGATATGATAAGCTATGATGATATCTGAGCTATTATATATCTATATGATATATAGCTTATCATATATCATATATATCATGTATGATACATAGCTATGTTATGTAGCTTATCCTATCTGATTGTGCTAGAGGTATCCATGTGGATAAAGGTGCCCTCTGGTATTTGTGAGGGTAAGCTATCCTGATTAATGTCCAGGAAAGTATGTCAGGAAGCCGTGCACCTCCTGGGATGTCTCTTTGTGTTTTTTTCCTGAGTTATAACAGTGAATGGTATTAGGTTGGTGCAAAAGTAATTGCGGTTTTGCTGTCGCTTTTCATGGCAAACACTGCAATTACTTTTGCACCAACCTAATATATTAGAACAGGCTCAAAACAAAAAGCTCCCCCAGGAATCCAATTAATGCTGTATCTCAAGATGAGCCACGTTGGCTAAATTACTAGCCAAGGTTGAGTGAAATATAAAATGGATATTTTAGGAAGGATACAATAAATGCCATGTAGGGTGCAAGAACAAGTTTAGCAGCAGGGACTGTAGCTTGCTTCATTTACCTGTTTGCATTGAGTATTTGCAGAGATTGTGGCTGACTACCACCTCAAACTGGACTCTGCAGTGGATTGCACTCGTATCTCCGAAGAGTAAGAGCATCTTGTTATCACAGATGAGGCCCAATAAATTAGTATGGGAGTTGGAAACAAGCTGTGGAATGATTAGAAATATGTTCGGTCTTCGCAACCCTGCTCCAATTCCTTGCTCTATGCATCTTTTCTATTTGGCTGCTCCTGAGCTATATCTTTTATTATAAAAAGTAATAGTAAGTAAACTTTTCTGGAGTTTTATAAGCCATTCTATCAAATTATCAAACTTGAAAGAGTATGGAGGGAATCCTCCAACACTGTAGCCAAGTTAGACAGAAGAATGGGTAATCTGGGGACCCTATACCTGCTACTGGCATCTGAAGGGAGGTCAGTTTTGTGGGACTAAGCCCCTAAACCTATGGAGCCTGACACCAACTTTGGATAGTTTATGTCAGAATTGAATTAATTTGTAGGACACACATTTGGTGTCCAGAGAGTTTGAAAACTGGTGGATATAAGGGGAAAAAAATCACACATTTGGTGTCAGAAGTATTGTGAATAAAACAGCTCCAACGGAGGGCAGGAGCAGATCTGAATGACCAAGGTGTGGACTGTGTCAGATAACTCTTCTGCACCATTTGAGAGTCTCAGTCTCACTTGCCTTTATTCCCACCACTGCTGCTCTGTGTGGGCATCAGTCAGCTTCATCCTGACCTCTGCCTGTGCCATGTGGATTCTGCCACATGATCTATGGCTTCTTGATTGACACCAAGGCATGGGAAGCTATGGAAATTCTCTCTGAGTCTGTGTATGCATGAACTTGAAATTTGGGGCAGTTATGAGGTGGAGATGGGAGACGGTACACAAGCCATTTATCCTCTTTTGTGACAAATAGTCACGAGATGCATTTCATAGCCTTTTCAGATAATGCAAAGGGATTAAAGCCATCAGTCACTCATATGACAATCAACAATAACTCTTAATTTCATGAATTCCTTCTCATGGCCTGTTTTGTTCTCCCATCCCTCTCTCTTGCTTTCTGAGATTACATTTCCTAATTAAGTAACACACATAAGTCTTTGTCTAAGATTCTGTTTTACAGAAAAAACAACCTAATAAAATGTTTGTAATTTTTGTTAAATAAAACAAGCCAAGTGTTTTTTATTACATAGTTCATTTTCACTATGGAGAAATAGCTAAATATAAAACCACACACATGCAATCCCAGGGAGAGACAAAAAGAGAAGAGAGAGAGAAAGAGAAAGAGACAAATGGAGAGAGACAGAGGGAAATACAGATACAGAAACAAGTATAGAAACATATGTTCCCAGATTTTATAATGTTGCCAGATTTCATTTCAAATGGTTAATGTTTTTCCTAAAGAGAGCAGGCTGATTTATGGGGGAATTTAAAAAATGTTTAAACATTTCTGTATAGTTAGAGTACTTTGATAAATGAAGGCATTTCTTGGTAAACCATGAAAAAAAACAAACAAAGCCATATGGCTTAGTTTTTAGGACAAAATTGAACACAATAAGCTAGAGATTATCATATAAATTTAGGATAATACGTATTTGGATATGTGGATTGAAATATCCTTAATCCAGAGAGGAATGATGGGGAAGAGGCTATTTCCTGATTATATTCTTTTTCTTGAAAACTAAATTAAATAATTTATATTTATTCTTTCATTTTTGTCTCACTATGACCCTGTGATGTAAGAATCACAATATGCATTCTATAGATAGTGAACTTGTGTTTGAAGAAGGTGAGCTAAATTGGCAAGCCATTGTTCACACGTGGAAGAGTGGAGCTGTAGACACGACAGTTTCTGGTACTGAATCCAGTTTCATTATACCCTAGAATCTCATCAGGCCTAGCCCAAGGGTGAAACCTCTACAGCTTAGAACATGAGTCAGGTTCAATCAAATGGCTATGTGAACTAGCATGAAAAGCCAAAATAGTCTGAGAGCAAACTTTGGGAATTGGGAGATTAGTGTTTTAGTCCTCAGGGTTTTCTTAATTAGTTTTGTAACCTTGAGCCACACATGTAACAACCAGGTTCTTAGCTTCCTCACCTGTGAAATTAGGTGTTTGACCCAAATATTCTCTGAGTTGGATATCTTCTGACTCTAAAATTATAATTCTGTGGATATAAAGCAAAATCATTATGCAGCTTCTAGGTAATATAGGTAGAAAACTTGTAAAAATTGTCAGAATTCATCAGAAGTTGTTCGAATGTGTTTAACATATAACTTTCCATATTGATAAGGAAGTAAAGGTGAGTCATGAATGATAAGCATGCAGAATGAAATCTGAAGAAACACTAAAAATCAAATCAAATTAAATTGAAGTGGTGAAATAAGAAAAGTGCCTCTGAGCTCTAGCCATGAGTAAGGGAAATGTCAAAAGAAGACCCTAAGACAAGAGAAAATGCTTTGGGAATATTTTACAAACTAGATTTTATTGTTCCCCTTCTCTGACAACTTTGAACTATTTCCTACTACCACACACACCTAAAAAAATCAATGAGAATTAAAATGTTTCTTCAAGATCCCCAAGGAATACATTAATTTTTTCTTCTGACTCTGTGTTTTTATATGATTGAGAGACATTCTTTTGTTCTTCCCCAGGCTGCACTCCTCAATGGAAGGGGTATGTAAATAAACTAGAGAAGGCGAGAATTAAATATACTTTCAAATGAATTCCTGAGGCTAGGCTGAGAGGGCAGTGAGGCTCCCATGTGGCTGTCTTTGATTTGTCTTTTTCCTTATGTGAGTTCCAGAATTCTTTCACTTCTAGTTGGCATCTGTGAACCTAATATTGCGCATATATTTTAAAGGGGGAAGTAAACTTGTTATAGGACCATGAGGTTTGTGCCCATTGCCTGGTGACAGAGAAAAGCACCAAAAGAGTAGGAGTTTCAGCAGAGCAAGTTTAATAACAGATTGGCAGCCAAATGAGGAGGTGGGAGGGAATGTCAAATCTGCTCCCTGAGGAGTTTTGGAGTGAGCTTTTTAAGGAAATTTTGGCAGGTCGGGGGGCTGAGGAGCTGATGAAGTGAAAGGTGAAGTCATCAGAAAGGGATGACAAAAACACATTTCAGCACTTGGTCAGCTCCTCAGAGAGGTCTTCAGACTGCCTGACATCAGTGGACCCACTGAAATGCAGAATCTGGAAAATACCTCAAATGGAAGACTTGAGGCTTCTTAATGTCAAAGATGTTATCTATAGATCCTAGGGCCTTGTGACAGGTGCCACATGACTTCTAAGCAGTAAGCAGCTATAAGGAAGTGGGCTATAGGCAACTGCTGAATGCTTAGCTATTCAATACTTATGCTTTTGGTGAAAAGCGAGCAATTTAGTTTTATTTAATTCTATGAGGATGGTTTCAGACTTTTCCATACTTATTCTTTCCATACTTATCCATACTATTTATAAAGATAAACAAACATGATACATGTAACTAATAAACTGATTTATGTTTCACCAAAATAAGGGGAGAAATAAAAAAACACTGATTAATCAATAGGTTGTAATCTACTGTGCATCTGGGATCATAAAATTTAACACAGAGAAGGATAAGCAGCTTTTCTTGTCATCATATTGTCCCCTTCTAGCCAGGAATATATATATACATACACAATATATGTATATATAATATCTAAGATATATATACACATATATACATAAACAACCTGGACAAAATGCAATGAGAGTTGCTCAAGGGAGAATGACTCTCAGAGGTCTAGGGCAGTGTAAAGGTATGTGTCTTAGCCAGCAGTGATAAAGTGAGCTACATTCTTTCATGTTCTAGAGTGGGAGAGCTTTCCAAGGCATATGCAAAGATGCTGATGAGGAAATATTTTTTCAGAACAATAAACAGCACACAGAAAATTGGAGAAAGGCCAGTTTTGATGACAAGAAGTTAGGGCTGTTCAGTAAGCCAAACCTTAACTATGCAAAGTCTTGTTTTTCTTTTTATTTATTTATTTTATTTTATGTTATTTTTTATTATACTTTAAGTTTTAGGGTACATGTGCACAACATGCAAGTTTGTTACATATGTATACATGTTCCATGTTGGTGTGCTGCACCCATTAACTTGTCATTTAACATTAGGTATATCTCCTAATGCTATCCCTCCCCCCTCCCCCCACCCCACAACAGGCCCTGGTGTGTGATGTTCCCCTTCCTGTGTCCGTGTGTTCTCATTGTTCAGTTCTCACTTATGAGTGAGAACATGCAGTGTTTGGTTTTTTGTCCTTGTGATAGTTTGCTGAGAATGATGGTTTCCAGCTTCATCCATGTCCCTACAAAGGACACAAACTCATCATTTTTTATGGCTGCATAGTATTCCATGGTGTATATATTCCACATTTTCTTAATCCAGTCTATCATTGTTGGAGATGTGGGTTGGTTCCAAGTCTTTGCTATTGTGAATAGTGCTGCAATAAACATACATGTACATGTGTCTTTAAAGCAGCATGATTTATAATCCTTTGGGTATATACCCGGTAATGGGATGCCTGGGTCAAATGGTATTTCTAGTTCTAGATCCCTGAGGAATCACCACACTGACTTCCACAATGGTTGAACTAGTTTACAGTCCCACCAACAGTGTAAAAGTGATCCTATTTCTCCACATCCTCTCCAGCACCTGTTGTTTCCTGAATTTTTAATGAAGCCATTGTTCTTTTTAGTCTAGTAGGCTCCTTTGACGTTGCCTGTAAAGTTGTCTTCAAAAGCAAATTAAATTGCAGCTATTCAACTCCTGGAAAATTCAAATGGCTCTTCAAAGCTCTCAAGAGAAGTCCAAACTACTTGATTTGTTTTGCAACAAGTAGGAGCCTACTAGATTGAAAAGAACAACGGCTTTGGAAACTAGGGGGAAAAAAAAGGCTTCATTCAAATCTTCATTCCTCTAATTTTCTGTGATACCCTAAGCACATGGCTTAATTTCTTTGAGAATTTATTTTCTAAATCAATGCCTTAATTTCCCATTTTTTTTAAATGTGGAAACATACACACACACACACACACAATAATGTAGAATGCCTTTGCGTGGCATAAATTAGATGACAAATATATACATTGTTTTTTCTTTGAAAATATTACAAGTAGTTCAAGCAGTAGACAGCAGAAAATTGGTTGAGCAGAGGCATTTCATGAGCAGAGCTCTTTTAGCAGCCATCAGCCAGGTGCGAGGGTGGTGTGTAGTCCTTGACCAACTGAGAGCCATTGCATTCTATTTGGATCCCTGGCGGCAGAGTCTGCCTTTGTCCTTTGCATCCGAGATTCCCGCCAGGCCCGCTAGTGCTTGGAGCATGCACGTTCCTTGCGTGGCTGAGCATTCAGCCAGGAAAGCATGAATGTCCCCCACGGCTCTGCCTCTTCTCATTTCATCATGTTATATAATCCCTCTGTGTCCATAAACACTGTTAGAGTTTGCCCTGTGCATTTCTCTCCCTCAGGCCCCTCTGCCATCTACCAGATGACTATAGCTATTATTTAAAATCCTAATCCTTGTCAATTGCTTTCTAACACAGGAAAATGTGCTCTCTGGCTTTTTATTTGCCTGCATGTGGTCATGAAGTGGAAGAAAGCCCAGTATTTGAGGAATGTCTATTGTTATTCAAACTGAAATAAAGTCAACCCTTATGCTCAAGGTCATCACAGATTAATAGGTGCAAAAAAAACGATATATAGATAATTGTAATAGGGGACCAGATACAAATACAAAAAGCAATGTGTAACTATTGTGCATTGCAAGTTCCAAAGAGAGATATATATTAATTCTAAAGGCATCAGGGAAGACTTTAGGAAGTAAAGGACTTTAGGAAGACTTTAGGCCCAAGTAATGGCAGTGCTTCTCAAGTGTCTGTGCTGGTGAGAGTAAGGAGGGAGCAGAACACAGCAGAGACAAAGACCAACGTTGCCAAACAAGAGAAAAATGAGAAGCAAGAAGATGGAGGCATGTGTAGCCACACTATAATGTGTGCTTAAAATGGCTGCTGGAGGATTCCTGTAGATGAGAAGTTTGGGGGCCTGATACGAACTTAATGTTTCACAGCTAAAAAGTGCCAGGGAAAGTGTTTTGGCTCTCAAGTGTTTTTTCCAATGATAACATTAAAGCTAGTCCACATTGCATCCCTACTGTGTTTTACCGATTTGCATATAAACTTTATGCAGTCTTACCAAGGCATTAGTAGATTTTTACTTCTGAGGAAAGATCTTACAGTAGATTTTACTGCTAAGGAAACAGAAGAGCAGAGGGTTAAGTGACTTGTAAAAGATCAGATAGACTATGAGTCAAAAGCAGAGCAAGTTTGAGCTCTGTTGACCTGAACAGGACTGTGCTCTCTCCCTCACTTTGTGTCCAGGGTCCCTTCCATCACAGTCAACAACCTCCTACCTCACTGTTAGTTTTACCAAGTAACTCACATGTTACTTGTGGGCTGGGTAATCTAGATCCTGCAGGAAAAACATAATCCTAGTACACTCTGTCTTATACCAGATTCAAGCCATATAAATAAAATTAAAATTGAAATTTATTTTCAGAAGTATATATATTACTTGGGCCCACCTGGCTGGCAGAGTCCTACTGTTTATCTTAATGAACACATCAGGAATGTTAAGATGGATAAAAAAGGGAATAGATCCCTAAAGAAGTCAGTAAAGTTGATTTATTAACAAATAAAAATGCTTAATGATTAGGGCAACCTATCTAGTTAACTACCAAGTGTTTGCCAATGATTTACTACTTGAACAAATCACATCTCTAGTAACACAAATAAAAGTCCAATTATAAATAATACTTGCAGTATGATGCAATATACATGAAATTAAAAGTAATACTCCACTTTCCATGGATAGACCTTTGGTATTCATTTATAAGGTGAAAAAGAGAGGATAGTTTTAAATCCAAGAACAACTGGTCTATTAAATATTTATGTCAAATATCTTCCATATCTGACAAAAGGAAATAAATTTTATCTTGAATGCTTTGGCATTTACTGTGGGGGAGTGGCATTTCTTGATGAATAATAAAAAGAATAGATAAAACAGAGGAAAACAAAAGTTATAGCTTCAGTAAATCATGCATATTCCATTGCTTTGGCTAAGATCAAGCAATTGACACTAGTGACAAATTTGTCTTCTGGGGAAATTAACTAATTGTATTTTATTGTGAATTCCAAGACATAATTTGGAGTTTGAATCTTAATTGTACCACTTCTTATTAGTGGTCACAACTTACCAAGACAATTATATCTTAGTTTTCTCCTAGAGAAAATCAAGAGCATAAATAACCCTGACCTCAAAAAGTTATGTGAAAAATAAATGAGCTAAAAAAGAGTAAGTTATTTTGCAAAGAGTATAAGGGGAAAAACAGCCAACATTCTTTTTATTATTGTGATATCCAGTGTGATCTCCAGTCATTTCAGCTTTGAACATTTAAGGATCTGAACTTCCCAAATGTTGGTGGCTCATTCAAGAAGACAGAAGAGCATGTTTACTGAGTAGCTACTGAAGCTGAGCCACATGCATCATCACCATTAATCTTATATATGCAGAAAGTATGCATACATAAGTCCTATAAACTGCCTTTATCCTTCTCTTTAAAAATAAAGAAACTAATGTTCAAAGAGATCAGTAGCAACCAAGTTTATGCAGGAAAAGTCAGAGCTGAGATGTGAGTCTTGATGGCTCTGATAGCAAAGGCTGCCTTAATGCTGTGACTCTGCATGTAGCCCCTCTAGTGTGGCATCTGTGAACCCCATGCCTGATATCTGAATATGCTGGAACCTGCCTCTGGGCTACGGATCCAAAACTGATCGTCCCAACCAGCTGTTGTTCTTAGTTGGTTTGAGCTTTCAGCATATTTTTCTATAGAAATAAATATATATAATTTATTCTGTATATTGTAAAATATAATTTAAAATCATTTTAAATTACATACTACTTAGGTGATAAAATGATATAAGCCTAATGATTATAGCTTTTTTTCCTAAAGGATTTAAGTATGTGTACATATATATTTATTTATTATTAATTTTATATACACACACTTAAATATATAATAAATATTAATATGTAATATGTATAAATATATAATTAATATGTACACACACACTTAAATCCGTTAGAAAAAAAAGCTGTAATTATTAGGCGCATATCATTTTATCATCTAAGTAGCATGTAATTTAAAATGATTTTAGTTGCCACTCTCTTTTTCTCACTACTGTGAAGATAACATTTGTCACTTCTTCAAATTCCTCTTGAAGAGTCCATTCATATAAAACCAGGATTGAACACGATAGTTTTCAATCATTTCAACAGTCAGAGAACAAGACGTCCATCACCCACACCCACAGCTCAACATTAACATCCATATTCTACATTTTTTAATTATTTTTGCTTAAACAGCTTCCCAGCATCTCTTTTCTCCTTCTTCTAAGATTGCAGCTATTACCTTTGAGAGCCTCTATTTTGCAGAGCAATTAACAGGAAGCCTGATTCTGGCCCTAAATTATAGTGGTAGCCACCAACGAAAGGGATCTAATTCCTAAGAAGGTCTTCCAAAGACAAGTTCAGAACCGTTTCTTATCTGCACATGCACTTTGGAGCCTCAGACCTCGTTATAAACAGCTTATCAAATTATTTCTTTATTTATTATGTTTTCCTCAAAAGGTATTCTTGTCAATAAAATTTCCCTATTTAGTTGTCCATTTATCCTTTAGAAAATAATCTTTGAATTTGCATTTTGCCAATCCGTTGTGATGGGTTAACTTCCTAAACTTATAAAGTAGCCAATCATATTCTGTAACATAATAAACAAGTTAAATTGGAATAGGAAATATGAATACCAGAGATGAAATGCTCATAAATTCAGAAAATGATAGGCAGTAATGGATTTTTCATAAAGAACCAAGGAAAGCCATAAAGAATTTCCAAATGTCAATGTAATTTTATGGCTTCTATGCTAAAGAAAATTCAGGAGCTTGATCTTAAGCCTAGAAATATTTTTTATAAAGCTTTTAACTGACTCCTTTTTCTACTATGTTAAGTCCCACTGGGAAGCCGGCATGGAAGCAGCCATCACTGGTGCTGTGCCCCTTGATTTCTAACTTGTTTTCCTCCTCCTGCTCCCCACTCCTAATCCACTGCTTCTTGGAGATGCTTCTCCAACACAGACCTAATCATCTCACTTTTATTTTCTTCTGGACCTTCAACAACTTCTTATTTTTAATATTAATATTTAATGATTTTTAAAAGTCTGGTCTAAACCTTTGTTTCCAGTTCAGTCTAAGGCCATCATGACACTTAAATCGGACAAAATTAAGTTAGGCACTTTCTTCTTGCACTTGTAACTTTTTGCTTCTCTGCCTTTGTAAATATTCATTCAATTTCCTGAAGTGGGCTTTCTACCTTTATCTGTCTGTGGAGCCTTCTGTTGACCCAAAGACCCGGTTACCTCACGGTATTTTGTTCTATTAAACATTTGCTCATTTCTATGCTTCCCTATTCCACTAGATCCTGATTTGCCTAAAGGTAGAGGCCAAGAATTTTACATTGTTTCCCACGCCCTAATAGAATAACAGAAATATAAAAAGTAAGCAAACTGTTGATGTCAAACAAGTACATTTTTGTCATAATTCCACTGAATCTGCAACAATGTGTTTTGAGTACTTTTTTTTTTTTTTTTTTTTTTTTTTGCTAGGCAGTGTGTTTAGACCAATTCTTGAAAGGATGTTGTGTGTAAGACATCTGATTATATGCTAGTAAATGTGAACAGCACTTAAAAGGTTAGCAAAAGTTTTAGTTTGCAGAGTTAAAATGCTGAAAAGATTAAACACCAAGAAAGAATATATGTATTGAGTCCCAGACTGAAGCATTTATGGAAGAGATATCATTACAAATGAACTTTAAGAGACAGACAGGATTTAAACCTCAGAATGTATGGTGAGGCCATTCTAAGAACGGAAAAAGCACGGAACAACAGCAACATGATAAGCCAAGGAACACACCTGGAGGCTGCCAGGTGGCCTCTGGGAGGAGGAAAGAAGATGTTAGGACACAGCCATGTTCCTTCACTCTCAAAGTACAACACACTTCACACTCTTCCTCTTGAACTAGGACTCCTCCAGTCCTTCCATGCTCCCTAAGCCTCCACATTCCCTGACCAGAGTGCATGCTGACTCTTGGCTCAGAAGCTGGGCACTGCCTCCTCAGTCATCTACCTGTCACAGCCAGTTCTGACTTGTCTTAGCTGTCAGGGTGAATGTGGGGCTGAATGAATGTGCAGCTTCTTTCAGTACTCTTCTTTCAGTACTTCTTTCTCTACTCTGTCACGTCTATGATCCCTTTTGATTAAAATATATGAATATCATGAAGCAAAATACATCTCGGGAACCCCGAATCACTAAGCCAAAGGAAAATGTCAGGCTGGGAACGACGTTGAGCAAATCCGCCTTCCATTCTATTCCTAGGTAAGACAGCTATAAAGATTATGAAAAGCTGCATACCACCCTCACAATTTACCCACCAGAAAATTTCTTGTGGACGAAGGACAGGCAGAACTCAAAGTCATCCCTCTGCTCACCTGAGACAAATGCATATGTGATCACTTGCTTTGCACTAAGCCAGACTAAGGCATAAGTGACTATTCCCGTACATTGTGCATTCAGTGAAAGGCTAATTAGAAACTCAGAAGAATGTAATCATTTGTCTCTTATCTACCTATGACCTGGAAGCCCACTCCCCGCTTCAAGTTGTCTTGTCTTTCTGGACTGAACCAATGTACGTCTTACATATATTGATTCCCCTCCCACCATGTCTCCCTAAACTGTGTAAAACCAAGCTGTACCCCAGCCACCTTGGGCACATGTCAGGACGTCTTGAGATGCGTCACAGGCAAGTCCTTAACCTTGGCAAAATCAACTTTCTAAATCGATTGAGACCAGTTTCAGACACTTTTTGGTTTACAATACACACGCGCGCACACACATACACACGCGCACGCCTTTAACTACCCTGAAACACAAGCTTCCCTCTTTGCAGAACTACTATAGAATTATAGTGCTCTAAATGCTGCCTGAGAGAGCTGTGCTGAAGTACTGAAGTACATGTGTCCATTTATTAACTAAGTTGTTTAATTTTTTTCCCTAACGAGTTGTAGGATTTCTTGACGTATTTTGGATATAAGTATTTTATAAAATGTGTGATTGAGAATATTTTCCTCCAGTCTATGACTTGCCTATTTATTATTCATTTAGCTCATTGATGAATAAATGTTATTAATCAAGTTCATTTTGTCTATTTCTATCCCATATAGATGTCCAGTTTGTACTCTGCTAAGATTATAAAAAGCTACATAAAAAGCTACCTCCAGTTTTTATTTGGACATATATATGGCTTTTACCTGGCTTGTTGTATAGATATCTTTGCTGGTGGAATTGCTATGGCACTATAGTTAAAAACCAATTTACTATACAAGTATGAGTATGTCTCTGGACCCTATTCTGTTCCATTCATCTATATGGCTATCTTGAGTGCTGTATCTTTGTAGTAATTATTGAAATCATGTAGTGTAAATTCTCCAATTCTGTTATTCCTTCTAAAGATTGCCTGTGTTCTAGGTCATTTACATTTCTATATACATGGTAAAATCAGAATGCCATTTGTTAGAACCAAGCTACAGGCATTTTGAATGGGACTGCACTGAATGTATACACCAATTTGGGAATATTGACATATTAACAACTTTGTGTCTGCTAATCCGTGATCATAATGTATTTCTTTTTCTATTTTTAGACCATTATTTATGTATTCCAGCATTTTTTAATACTTTTCAGGGACTAGGTATTACATATATTTCATTAGATTGATTCCTATGTATTTTATATATTTAATGCTGTTGTGATAACCTTTTTTATTTCATTTCAAACTATCCTTTGCTAGTTTTTATATATAAACCCATGTCTTGCTATTTTATGAAAAGGTTTAGTTAAAATTGGTGTTAATTCATCTTTAATTATTTCATGGAATTTATTTTTGGAGCTGTCTGATCTCACATTTTTCTTTGTGGGAATTTTTAAATTACAAATTCAATTTCTATAATAGACGTAGGTATAGTCAGGTTTTCTATTTGTCGGTGTCAGTTTTGATTATTTGTGTTTTCTCATTGTTTTCATTCTTGTGCTTTCAGCTATTGTTATTTTACATTTTACTTCTAAATATGTTATAAAGCACAAAATACATGATGTTATTGATATGTTATGGTGATTCCTCAAAGAGCTAAAAGCAGAACTACCCTCCCCCCATATATATATGCTCTTAACTATCCTGAAACACACACACACACACACACACACACACACACACACACACATGCCCTCAACTATCCTGAAACACAAGCTTCTGTCTTTGCAGAATTACCATAGAATGATATCGAATGATTTATATTCCTCTGGGTATGTACCCAGTAATAGGATTGCTGGGTCGAAGGATAGTTCTGCTTTTAGCTCCTTGAGGAAACACCATACTGTTTTAACTTAATATATTTAAATGCTAATTGATGCTTTAAGCCATCTGTTAGCATTTATATATTAAGTTAAAAACAAAGTGGTACACTTTCATTTTTAAACATATTTATTGTTTTGATGCTCCTCATTGCTTTCCACAGATCTAAGTTTTTAGCCTGCCAAAAACTAGTCTTTCTTGTAGTATGATTCTGCTGACAAATTCTGTTTTTCTTCAAATTTTACTTTGATTTTCGAAGGATGTATTTAGTTTTTAACTTTTACCTTAGGTTCGAGTGTACATGTGAAGGTTTGTTACATAGGTAAACTCATGTCATGGGGTTTGTTTTGCAGATTATTTCATCACCCAGGAATTAAGCCCAGTACCCAAAAGTAATTGTTTCTGCTCCTCTTCCTCCTTCCATTCTCTATTCTCAAGATACCAAATGTCTGTTGTTTCCTTCTTTGTGTTCAAAAGTTATCATTTGGCTCCGCCCTAAAAGTGAGAACATGTGGTATTTGTTTTTCTATTCCTGCATCAGTTTGCCAAGGATAATAACCTCCAGCTCCATCCAAGTTCCTGCAAAAGACATTATCGCATTCTTTTTATGGCTGCATAGTATTCCATAGTGTGTATGTGCCACATTTTCTTTATCCAGTTGGTCATTGGTGGGCATTTAGGTTGATTCCTGTCTTTGCTATTGTGAATACTGCTGCAGTTAACATTTGTGTGCATGTGTCTTTATGGTAAATGATTTATATTCCTCTGGGTATATACTCAGTAATGAGATTTCTGGGTCAAAGGGTAGTTCTGCTTTTACCTCTTTGAGGAATCCCCATACTGTTTTCCACAAGGCTTGACCTAATTTACTCTCCCATCAAGAGTGCATAAGGGTCCCTTTTCTCTGCAACCTTGCCAGAATCAGTTATTTTTTTACTTTTTAGTCATAGTCATTCTGACTGGTGTGAAATGGTACCTCATTGTGGTTTTGACTTGCATTTCTCTAATGATCAGTGGTATGAAGCTTTTTTTCATATGTTTGTGGGCTATATGTATGTCTTCTCTTGAAAAGTGTCTGTTCATGTCCTTTGCCCACTTTTTAATGGGGTTGTTTTTCTATTGTAGGTTTGTTTAAGTTCCTTATAGATACTGGATGTTAGATCTTTGTCAGAGGCATAGTTTGTAAATATTTTCTCTCATTCTGTAGGTTGTCTGTCACTCTGTTGATAGTTTCTTTTGCTGTGCAGAAGCTCCTTAGTTTGATTAGATCTCATTTGCCAATTTTTGCTTTTGTTGGAATTGCTTTTGGTGTCTTTGTCATGAAATATTTCCTTGTACCTATCTGCAGAATGGTGTTGCCTAGGTTGTCTTCCAGGATTTTTATAGTTGTGGGTTTTATACTTAAGTTTTTAATCCATCTTGAGTTGACTTTTGTGTATGGTGTAAGAATGGGATCCAGGTTCCACCTTCTGTACATGGGTCACCAGTTATCCCAGCACCATTTATTGAATAGGGAGTCTTTTCCCCATTGCTTGCTTTTGTCAGCTTTGTCAAATATCCAGTTGTTGTAGGTGTCTGGCCTTACTTCTGTGCTCTCTATTCTGTTCCATTGGTCTATATGTGTTGCGGCAAGTCAGGGACCCCGAAAGGAGGGACCAGCTGAAGCCATGGCAGAAGGACATAAATTGTGACGATTTCATGGACATTTATCACTTCCCCAATCAATACTCTTGTGATTTCCTATGCCTGTCTTTACTTTTATCTCTTAATTCTGTCATCTTCATAAGCTGAGGATGAATGTTGCCTCAGGACCCTGTGATGATTGCATTAACTGCACAAATTGTTTGTAGAGCATGTGTGTTTAAACAATATGAAATCTGGGCACCTTGAAAAAAGAACAGGATAACAGCATGTTCAGGGAACAAGGGAGATAACGTTAAAGTCTGGCTGCCTGTGGGCTGGGCAGGACAGAGACATATTTCTCTTATTACCAGAAATGGGTAAGAGAAGTACTGCTGAATTCTTTCCCCAGTAAGGAATATTAATAATTAACAGCCCTGGGAAAAGAATGCATTCCCAGGGGAGAGCTCTGAAATGGCCACCCTGGGAGTGTCTGCCTTTATGCAGATGTAGATAGGAATGAAACATGCCCTAGTCTCCTGCAGCATGCCCAGGCTTGCAAGGATTAGGAAATTCCAGCCTGGCGAATTCTAGTCAGACCGGTTCTCTGCTCTTGAACCCTGATAATGGGTGCACAGGGGCACATGGAAGTTCATTAGTGATTCTAGTTTCACTCTGACCTTTTGCCTTGTGATCTTTTGTTGCCCTTGAAGCATGTGATCTCTGTGACCCACATCCTATTCGTACACTCCCTCCCCTTTGAAAATTGCTAATAAAAACTTGCTGGTTTTACGGCTCAGGGGCCATCAAGGAACCTGCTGACATGTGATGTCTCCCCCAGGCACCCAGCTTTAAAATTTCTCGCTTTTGTACTCTTTCCCTTTATTTCTCAGACTGGCCGACACTTAGGGAAAATAGAAAAGGACTCATGTTGAATTATCGGGGTTGGGTTCCCCTGATATATATGCCTATTTTTTTTTAACCAGTGTCATGCTGTTTTGGTTACTGTAGCACTGTAGTATTGTTGGATGTCTGGTAACGTGAGGCCTTCAGCTTTTGTTTGTTTGTTTTGTTTTGTTTTGTTTTTTGCTTAGAATTGCCTTGGCTATTTGGGCTCTTTTGTGATTCCATATATATGTTAAAATAGTTTTTCCTAGGTCTGTGAAAATTGTCATTGGTAGTTTGATAGGAATAGCATTGAATCTGTAAATTGCTTTGGGCAGTGTGGTCATTTTTACAATACTGAGTCTTCCTATCCAAGAGCATGGGATGTTACCATTTGTTTTTGTCTCCTCTAATTTATTTAAGCAGTGTTTTGTAATTCTCATTGTAGAGATCTTTCACCTCCCTGGTTAGCTGCATTCCTATGTATTTTATTCTTTTTGCAGCAATTGTGAATGGGACTGCCTTCCTGATTTGGCTCTTGGCTTGGCTCTTCTTGGTGTATAGAAATGCTAGTGATATGTGCACATTGATTTTGTATTCTGAAACTTTGCTGAATTTGTTTATCAGCTGAAGGAGTTTTTCGGTACAGACTATGAGGTTTTCCAGATATAAAATCATCTCACATACAAACAGAAATAGTTTGACTTCCTGTTTTCCTATTTGGATGGCCTTTATTTCTTTCTCTTGCTTGACTGTTCTGGCTAGGGCTTCCAATACTATGTTGAATAGAAATGGTGAGAGTGGACATCCTTATCTTGTGCCAGTTTTCAAGGGGAATGCTTCTGACATTTGCCCATTCAGTATAATGTTGGCTGTGGGTTTTTTATAGATGGCTGTTATTATTTTGAGGTATGTTCCTTCGGTACGTAGTTTATTGAGAGTTTTTAACATGAAGAGATGTTGAATTCTGCCAAAAGCCTGTTCCGTGTTTATTGAGATAATCATGTGGTTTTTGTTTTTAGTTCTGTTTATGTGATGAATCAAATGTATTGACTTGCATATGTTAAACCAACCTTGCATCCTGGGGATGAAGCCCATTTGATCATGGTGGATTAGCTTTTTGATGTGCTTCTGGATTCATTTTGCAAGTATTTTCTTGAGGATTTTTGTATCAATGTTCATCAAAGATATTGGCTGAAAGTTTTGTTTTTCTGTCATGTCTCTGCCAGGTTTTGGTATCCAGATGATTCTGGCCTTATAGAATGAGTTGGGGAGGATTTCCTCTTCCTCAATTTTCTGAAATAGTTTCTGTAGAAATGGTAACAGCTCTTCTTTGTACATGTGGTACAATAAGGCTGTGAATCCATCAGATCCTGGGGGTTTTTTGGTTACTAGGCTATTTATTAAAGATTCAATTTCAGATCTTGCTATTGGTTTGTTGAGGAAATCAATTTCTTCTTGGTTTAGTCTTGGGAGGGTGTATGTTTCCAGAAATTTATCCATCTGTTCTAGGTTCTGTACTTATTATGCATAGAGGTGTAAATAGTAGTTTCTGATGGTTATTTCTATTTCTGTGGGGTCAGTGATAACATTCCCTTCATGATTTCTACTTGAGTTTATTTGGATCTTCTCTCTTTTCTTCTTTATTAGCCTAGGGAGTGGCCTATCTTGTTATTTTTTTTAAAAAAACAACTCCAACTCCTGGATTTGTTGATATTTTGAATTTTTTCGGTCTCAATTTCCTTCAGTTCGGCTCTGATTTCGATTATTTCTTGTCTTCTGCTAGCTTTGGGTTGATTTGTTTGTGCTACTTTAATTCTTTCAGTTGTGATGTTGGGTCATTAATATAAGATCTTTCTAACTTTCTGACTTGGGCATTTAGTGCTATGAATTTCCCTCTCAACACTGCCTTAACTGTGTCCCAGAGGTTCCCCTATGTTGCATCATTGTTTTCATTAGTTTCAAAGATCTTCTTGATTTCTGACTTAATTTCATTATTTACTCAAACGTCATTCGAGAGCATGTTGTTTAATTTCCACGTAATTGCATGTTTTTGAGCAATGTTCTTAGTCTTGTCTTCTACTTGTATTGGCATTGTGGTCTAAAAGTGTGTTTGGTATGATTTTGGATCTTTTGCTGTTGCTGAGGATTGTTTTATGTCCAATTATGTGGACAATTTTAGGATATGTGCCATGTGGCATCAAGAAGAATATATATTCTGTTGTTTTGGGGTGGAGAGTTCTGTAGAGGTCTATCAGATCCATTTGGTCCAATGTTGAGTTCAAGTCCTGAATATCTTTGTTAATTTTCTGCCTTGCTGATTTGTCTAATACTGTCAGTGGAATGTTGAAGTCTCCCAAATAGATTTTAGGTTGCTGGTGTTTTTGTTTTTTAGATTTTTTTTTCTCTTTGCACCTTAAATATGTTGTTTCATAGTCTTCTGTGCTCTTTTGCTTCTGATGTTAAGTTCACTGACATTCTATCCTTCCCATCCCCTACTACAGTATCTAATGTACTATGTTTTGTTTTCCCCTTCAACTCTTTTGAAAAGTTTTCATTATTTTGGTTTTCAGCTATTTGATTATGGACATTCCTTGGTTTGCTGCTCTGTATGTATTCTGCCTGGGATTCACTGAGCATTTTAGATACTAGGATTAATATTTTTCATCAAGCTTTAAAAAATTGTGACCAATGTTAGTTAGCATGTATTCTACTCTATTTCTCTCTTTTCTGTCATATGTTAGGAGCCTTGGCACTGTCCCACAGGTTACTCAGACTCTATTTAATTTTTAAGGTATTTTTTCTGCATTTTAATTTGAATATGTTCAAATGATTTTTCCTCAATTTCACTGAGAACTTATGCTATTAACCTCAAAGAGTGAATGCTTCATCTCAAATATTTTATTCTTCATTTCTATAATTTTCATTTGGTTCTTGGTACAGTTTCAAGTTTACTATTAAGATCCTCATTTTTTTCCTACAAAGTTGATATTTCCTTTAAGATCCTCAATATATTTTAATGGCTACTTTAAGTTAATATTTTATTTCTACATTTTTGATATATTTCTACTGACAAATTTGTTTTTCTGGTTGTGAATTAATTTTTCCTGCATCTTCATATTTAGTAATATTTTAATTTTATGCTAAGCATTATAGATGTTATCTTACAGACTGTCTAGATTTTGTTTTGTTTCTTCAGGCAGGGAGTCGCAGATTTTCATGTGAGCTCATTCCCTTTGAATATTGCTTGTAACCTTTTACAAGATGAGCTGAGTAGTCCCTACTTTTGAGCTGCATTAGCACTATCCATAGATGTGTTATTACTGGAGTACCTTTCTTATGATTAGGTGCTTAATCTCTCTGGCTGGTTGGAGTTGAGCAACTCCCAGTCCTTTAGGAGCTCCAGGTATTTCTTGTATCATAACTCCTCAGAATTATTTTTTTCACTAACAGTTGTTCTTTGGCTAGCCAAATAGTCTTCCATCCTACAAATGAACAATTTAATATTTTACCAAATGCTCAAAAAGAGCCTCGTGCAAATTTCTGGAGGTTTTCTCCACTTAACTCCCTTCCCTCTGAACCTGCCCCCAGATTCCAACCTACAGTAGTTCATTTGTTCTGAACTCTCATCTCTCCCTCCTCAGTTCTATAGGACCAGCATGCTGTGCCCCACCCCCAACCTGCTGCTGTGATGTACAAAGAGCCAATGTTAGATATACTGAGTAGCTTACCTCACTTGTTTCCGTTCCCTCATGGATCACAATTTTGCTGACTATCCAATAAGGTAAGCATTTATGTCATGTAGTTTGTAGAGTTTTACAGCTGTTTACTGCAAAAGAACTTATTCTGTGTTGGTTACTCCATCATGGCGGTGAACACTACCATTATATTTTAATTTCTGTGTCCTCCTCATTTGGTTTGAGTTCTGTGGTTGCTGTCGTTGAATATTTCTATAACTTTTCACAATTCACTATATACATGGACAATAATCTGATCAAGGATGTCATTTTTTCTGGTTTAGACTGTCCCAGCTACCTCATAGCCAGTGTCCCTTTCTTTACTCTGCCTTTCTTCCACTTATGCTGTTTCCTGTCCAGAAGATTCAGTGCTTTGTGTAAAACACAGAAATATCTGTACTTGGAATTCCAACAAAACAAATTACTGTGCCACTTGAAAATTTTTGTGATCTGTTTCCTTTTTACTTTTGGAGTATCATATGTAATTTCTCCACCAGGCACTACTGCATCCTACACCCTCACATCCAATCTCTACAACTTCAAACACCGGAAATCATCTTACATTGCCTAAACGGCCCATGGTTTGCCTTTCCTTCAGGCGATTGATCCTACTATGTTTTTTAAATGTTTTTTCCCCGAAACTTTCATCCCCCATCACTATACCTGCTTAAACTATATTCAACTTCCAGGTTCAGCATAGAATAGATTGCATTCCTCAAAAATGTCTTTTTCAAATGTTCCAAATTTGGGTCAAGATCACTGCAATTAGCTTCATAGCACAGTATCTCCCATAAGCTAAATACCCTGTAGCATACAAACCAATATACTTGCCTGTATCTCCCATTAGAAGTGAATAGAGGCAGGGGGCTTTTTACATTGTTCAGCATTGTATCTGGCACTCAGGTTAGTGTTAGTTTTGTATGTTGGATGCTAATCTAAATGATTGAGAAAATGTAAATAAGGTCCACTCACAATTTTTGAAGTAACTTACAATAAAATTGGCAAATCAAAACTCAAAAACAGCAAATGAAACAAAAGCAACAAATTACCACAAATTTGGAGGCTTAAAATAACAACACCTATTCTTTCACAGTTTTGATGATAAAATTCTGAAATGAACATGTGGGCAGGTCTGTGCTCCCTCAGGAGGTTGGGGGAAAACACCTTCCTTGCCTCTTCCTGCTTCTGGTGACCATCAGCATTCTTGGCTTGTGGTCGTATCTCTCTATCTCTACTCCATCTTCACGTCTTCATATTGCCTTCTCTTGGGTGGAAAGGGATTCTAATTATGTCTTCCTCTTAGAATAATATACGTAATTGCTTTTAGGGTCAACCTAACATATGATAATAATCCAGGTAATTATCCAGAATAATCTCTTCCTCTCAAACTCCTTTATTTAATCACACCATCTGCCATATGAGGTAAGATGTGCAGATTCTGATGATTGAGATGTGGATGTGTGCTTGAAGCCACCCTTCTACCCTCTAGAGCAGGTCACAGTGAGGTAGTTCCAATGAGAGAAGTACAAATCAAGAAATCCATAGTTCAGAAAAATCAAGTCCTGACATTAAAAAACAAAACAAAACAAAAACTTTGAAAATGAGTAGGAGTTTTACAAATGATGCTATGGGAAAAATAGTCCAGTTTCAAAAGTTTATAAAATTACAAAGATGGTGCAGAACAGAATCAGGATTAGCCCAAATTCTAGAGCATGAAATATACAAAAGAGATAACCGGGAGTTTTGAGACCAAAAAAGAAGTGTAGTTTAAATAATACAAATTCTTGGAAATAATTATTTATAGTTTGACTGTGATGTCTACTAAGATATTTAAAATAAGACATTTTTGACCAAAAGAATGACACAAATAAAGTCTGATAGAGATTTCTCTGAGAGATGTGTGTGCAACAATTGAGATGTGGAGATCAACCTGTCCATTAGTTAACCTGATATTGTGGGTTATTGTTATTTGTTAAATATCATAGCAGGAAATCTTGTTACAGGTATTAAAAATATAAAAATTATGGCAATGTAATTGAAGGCAAAATAAAATGAGCTAACAAGTTACCTGCAAGAAATAGGAATTTAAAAATATCTTTTAGTTACTATAATTGTGAATGCCATAAAATGTATAAATAATTTGAAAATCATTTAAGCATTCAGAAATATGTGCTAGGATTTTGGTTTTACATGAGCTATAAAGTTAAAGAAAAGCATATGTTTCTGTCACTATAAGATTAGATTTGATTGAGTGTATTGCTAGCATTGTTTTCTTAGAGAAAAGAAGAAATTAAATTGCTCATGGCTTTGCTCTATGTAAATTTCTATTTCTACCCATGGCAATGACATCTTGTTGCACAGAATTGTGTATCTGGTAGATACACAGTTATACTTCTAAAACTGTACATATATTCACAAGAATATTTATTTCTACATTTTCAAGGTACATTTTTAGATTTCTATTATATTTTAGAATCATTTAGTCATAACTTTTGTAATTCTATTTATCAGGGTGTTCCACTTGTGTTTTTTACATTTCCTGTTCTATTTCCCAATATGTTAATTCAAAATGGTGTCAAGAACTATGATTTCCCAAGAAACTATGTGAACTTTTAGAACCTAAGAAACAAGGAGCTAAAGGAATTTATTTTCTAAATCAACACAAGACAGCTACTGTTCATGTGTAAAATTACATTTACTTAACATTATATTTTTGCTTTTTTTTAGAGTGAACATGTGGTTCCCCATTTAAAGTGAAAGCTTTCTTTTGATGAGAAAAATCACATGCACCTTTTAAGAGTATGATCGAGCTGGGTGGAGCCAAGATGGCCGAATAGGAACAGCTCCAGTCTACAGCTCCCAGCATGAGCGACACAGAAGATGGGTGATTTCTGCATTTCCAACTGAGGTACTGGGTTCATCTCACTGGGGAGCGTCAGACAGTGGGTGCAGGACTGTGGGTGCAGCGCACTGAGCGTGAGCCGAAGCAGGGCAAGGCATCACCTCACTCAGGAAGCTCAAGGGGTCAGGGAATTCCCTTTCCTAGTCAAAGAAAGGGGTGACAGATGGCACCTGAGAAATCAGTTCACTCCCCCCCAATACTGCGCTTTTCCAATGGTCTTAGCAAACAGCACACCAAGAGATTATATCGCCCACCTGGCTAGGAGGGTCCTACGCCCACAGAGCCTCACTCATTGCTAGCACAGCAGTCTGAGATCAAACTGCAAGGTGGCAGTGAGGCTGGGGGAGGGGTGCCCACCATTGCCGAGGCTTGAGTAGAAAACCGTGGCATGAGAACTACATGACAAATGCACAAGCCTCAGTAGCTGATTTGATCAACTGGAAGAAAGGGTATATGCTCCAGTTAAAAGACACAGACTGGCAAATTGGATAAAGAGTCAATACCCATCAGTGTGCTGTATTCAGGAAACTCATCTCATGTGCAGAGACACACATAGGCTCAAAATAAAGGAATGGAGGAAGATCTACCAAGCAACTGGAAAACAAAAAAAGGCAGGGGTTGCAATACTAGTCTCTGATAAAACTCACTTCAAACCAACAAAGATCAAAAGAGACAAAGAAGGCCATTACATAATGGTAAAGGGATCAATTCAATAAGAAGAGCTAATGATCCTAAATATATATGCACCCAACAGGAGCACCCAGATTCATAAAGCAAGTCCTTAGAGACCTACAAAGAGACTTAGACTCCCACACAATAATAATGAGAGACATTAACGCCCCACTGTCAACATTAGACAGAACAACAAGACAGAAAGTTAAAAAGGATATCCGGGAATTGAGCTCAGCTCTGCACCAAGCAGACCTAATACACATCTACAGAACTCTCCACCCCAAATCAACAGAATATACATTCTTTTCAGCACCACACCACACCTATTCCAAAATTGACCACATAGTTCGAAGTAAAGCACTCCTCAGCAAATGTAAAAGAACAGAAATTAAAAGAAACTGTCTCTCAGACCACAGCACAATCAAACTAGAACTCAGGATTAAGAAACTCACTCAAAACCACTCAAATACATGGAAACTGAACAACCTGCCCTTGAATGGCTACTGGGTACATAACGAAATGAAGGCAGAAATAAAAATGTTCTTTGAAACCAACGAGAACAAAGACACAACAAACCAGAATCTCTGGTACACATTCAAAGCAAGGTGTAGAGGGAAATTTATAGCACTAAATGCCCACAAGAGAAAGCAGGAAATATCTAAAATTGACACCCTAACATCACAATTAAAAGAACTAGAGAAGCAAGAGCAAACACATTCAAAAGCTAGCAGAAGGCAAGAAATAACTAAGATTAGAGCAGAACTGAAGAAAATAGAGACACAAAAAAACCCTTCAAAAAATCAATGAATCCAGGAGCTGGTTTTTTGAAAAGATCAACAAAATTGATAGACCACTAGCAAGACTAATAAAGAAGAAAAGAGAAAAGAATGAAATAGACCCAATAAAAAATGATAAAGGAGATCTCACCACTGATCCCACAGAAATACAAACTACCATCAGAGAATACTATAAACACCTCTATGCAAATAAAGTAGAAAATCTAGAAGAAATGGATAAATTCCTCGACACATACACCCTCCCAAGAATAAACCAGGAAGAAGTTGAATCTCTGAATAGACCAATAACAGGCTCTGAAATTGAGGCAATAATTAATAGCTTACCAACCAAAAAAAGTCCAGGACCAGATGGATTCACAGCCGAATTCTACCAGAGGTACAAGAAGGAGGTGGTACCATTCCTTCTGAAACTATTCCAATCAATAGAAAAAGAGGGAATCCTCCCTAACTCATTTTATGAGGCCAGCATCATCCTGATACCAAAGCCTGGCAGAGACGCAACAAAAAAAGAGAATTTTAGACCAATATCCCTGATGAACATTGATGCAAAAATCCTCAATAAAATACTGGCAAACCAAATCCAGCAGCACATCAAAAAGCTTATCCACCATGATCAAGTGGGCTTCATCCCTGGAATGCAAGGCTGGTTCAACATAGGCAAATCAATAAACGTAATCTGGCACATAAACAGAACCAACGACAAAAACCACATGATTATCTCAATAGACGCAGAAAGGCCTTTGACAAAATTCAACAACCCTTCATGCTAAAAACTCTCAATAAATTAGGTATTGATGGGACGTATCTCAAAATAATAAGAGCTATCTATGACAAATCCACAGCCAATATCATACTGAATGGGCAAAAACTGGAAGCATTTCCTCTGAAAATGGGCACAAGACAGGGATGCCCTCTCTCACCAACTCCTATTCAACATAGTGTTGGAAGTTCTAGACAGGGCAATCAGGCAGGAGAAGGAAATAAAGAGTATTCGATTAGGAAAAGTGGAAGTCAAATTGTCCCTGTTTGCAGATGACATGATTGTATACCTATAAACCCCATCATCTCAGCCCAAAATCTCCCTAAGCTGATAGGCAACTTCAGCAAAGTCTCAGGATACAAAATCAATGTACAAAAATAACAAGCATTCTTATACACCAATAACAGACAATCAGAGAGCCAAATCATGAGTGAACTCCCATTCACAATTGCTTCAAAGAAAATAAAATACCTAGGAATCCAACTTACAAGAGACGTGAAGGATCTCTTCAAGAACTACAAACCTCTGCTCAATGAAATAAAAGAGGACACAAACAAATGGAAGAACATTCCATGCTCATGGGTAGGAAGAATCAATATTGTGAAAATGGCCATACTGCCCAAGGTAATTTATAGATTCATTGCCATCCCCATCAAGCTACCAATGACTTTCTTCACAGAATTGGAAAAAACTACTTTAAAGGTCATATGGAACCAAAAAAGAGCCCGCATTGCCAAGTCAATCCTAAGCCAAAAGAACAAAGCTGGGGGCATCATGCTACCTGACTTCAAACTATACTACGAGGCTACAGTAACCAAAACAGCATGGTACTGGTACCAAAACAGAGATATAGATCAATGGAACAGAGCAGAGCCCTCAGAAATAATGCCGCATATCTACAACTATCTGATCTTTGACAAACCTGACAAAAACAAGAAATGGGGAAAGAATTCCCTATTTAATAAATGGTGCTGGGAAAACTGGCTAGCCATATGTAGAAAGCTGAAACTAGATCCTTTCCTTACACCTTATACAAAAATTAATTCAAGATGGATTAAAGACTTCAATGTTAGACCTAAAACCATAAAAACCGTAGAAGAAAACCTAGGCATTACCATTCAGGACATAGGCATGTGCAAGGACTTCACGTCTAAAACACTAAAAGCAACGGCAACAAAAGCCAAAATTGACAAATGGGATCTAACTAAACTAAAGAGCTTCTGCACAGCAAAGGAAACTACCATCAGAGTGAATAGGCAACCTACAGAATGGGAGAAAATTTTTGCAATCTACTCATCTGACAAAGGGCTAATATCCAGAATCTACAAGGAACTCAAACAAATTTACAAGAAAAAAACAAACAACCTCATCAACAAGTGGGCGAAGGATATGAACAGACACTTCTCAAAAGGAGACATTTATGCAGCCAACAGACACATGAAAAAATGCTCATCATCACTGGCCATCACAGAAATGCAAATCAAAACCGCAATGAGATACCATCTCACACCAGTTAGAATGGCGGTCATTAAAAAGTCAGGAAACAATAGGTGCTAGAGAGGATGTGGAGAAGTAGGAACACTTTTACACTGTTGGTGGGACTGTAAACTAGTTCAACCATTGTGGAAGTCAGTGTGGAGATTCCCCAGGGATCTAGAACTAGAAATACCATTTCACCCAGCCATCCCATTACTGGGTATATACCCAAAGGATTATAAAACATGCTGCTATAAAGACACATGCACACGTATGTTTATTGTGGCACTATTCACAATAGCAATGACTTGGAACCAACCCATATGTCCAACAATGATAGACTGGATTAAGAAAATATGGCACATATACACCATGGAATACTATGCAGCCATAAAAAATGATGAGTTCATGTCCTTTGTGGGGACATGGATGAAGCTGGAAACCATCATTCTCAGCAAACTATCACAAGGACAAAAAACCAAACACTGCATGTTCTCACTCATAGGTGGGAATTGAACAATGAGAACACATGGACACAGGAAGGGGAACATCACACACCAGGGCCTGTTGTGGAGTGGGGGGAGGGGGGAGGGATAGCATTAGGAGATATACCTAATGTTAAATGACAAGTTAATGGGTGCAGCACACCAATATGGCACATGTATACATATGTAACAAACCTGCACATTGTGCACATGTACCCTAAAACTTAAAGTGTAATAAAAAAAGAGTATGATTGAGATAACTGACTTTTATTTTTATTTTAATTTAGAAGTCATCATATACTGTTTCCTTGAACTTCCTTCAAAAGCCAATCTTCAAGAAATTAACTGATGTTTGGTGTAATAAAGAGTTCATGGCTAACTAACATTCCCAACACTCTCTATACTATATTCTTGCAAAAAAAAAAATCAAATTTATCCTAAAAAGCATTTAGAGCTCATTTATACTGTATCTAAAATTAAAAGGATAGAGGAACATGATAAATGCCCCCATGAGAAAAATTGACTAAAACTGCCTTCTTCAAGTTTACATCATGAGAAAGTACATATAAAAGCACAGAAAGAATATATTCCTGTTTAAAAAAAATTTAACAGAAAAATTCACTGGGGTGGGCCTATATACCTTCTTATTTCTAATAAAGATATTTATTTTGATGTGAAATGTGAAAACTGGTTGGATATTAGACATTAGTAAAGATTAATTGCAGTTTTGTCAGTTGTGATAATGGCATTATGGTTGTGTTAGAAAATGTCCTCATTTTTTGTAGATGAATGTTGAATTATTTAAGAGCAAAACATTATAATACATATAATCTACCTTAAAAATTTTTAGCAATAACAATAAATAAATCCAAAAGGATAAAAGAAATATACTAAAATTTTAACAACTATAAGTTGCAGGTTGTGAGTTAACAGAGCTTCAATTATACCCTTGTCTCTAATTTTATATGGGTTTAATGTTTATAATAAATAAATATTCTTTTAAAATACTCCTGAGTGTTAAAGCAGGGTAAATGGGTACTTAGAATTCTCCTAAGTACACAATGAAACCTATGTAAAGAATGATGCAAATCATCAATAGGTAGAATTGACTCATCCATTTCTGCCTGATCAAAATTAGCTTAGGGATTTGATTATAATTGTTAGGTTGGTACAAAAGTATTTACAGTTTTTGCTGTTGAAAGTAATGGCAAAAATGGCAATACCAACCTATAGTTTTAAAGGAGAGACAAAATTATGTCATTTAGAGGAGCTTGGAAAGACAGAGATAAGGCAAGTAAGGGAGTGTGGTTACATATTTCATAAAACTAATCTTCAGAAAAATTAAGTTGATCAAAAACATAATCAGCAAAGCTCAGGCCCAGGGTTCAAATGCAGGTTAACTGGCTCCAATGTTCCTGCTGCATCCTCTTCCGTGTTCCCATTTCCCTGAAAACATCATCTTTGCACAGTTTATAGTACTACATACAGTAGTGCAGTTAGAAATAAATAGATATACACAGGAGAAAATGTGTAGTCAACACCCCAATAGTGTCAATGGGTCATTAGGACAAGCCATCTGATCCTGGGAGGGATGGCTTGAATTGGCACCCCTCTGTCTCAACAGCAATGTTGAGCTGGTTGCTTCTTAGTTATAAAACATCCTGGGATTGTTTGGGATTTTCAGAATAAAATAAATAGGATAGATATCAGAAAAGTAATGATGACTGCAAATAGACATAAATCAGAATTCCTCACACAAATAGAAATGAGTTGGCAGGAATTTGGAGTGAACCCCAAAGAAGGAACAAACCTGGATAAGAGTTCCCACCCTCTCACGGTGTCATGCAGGTCAGGTTGAAGAGAGTGTGGCTATGACCAGCTGGATGGTAGAGGGTTTCACAGAAGTGGCCCAGGCCAAAATGGCAAGCAGAAAACCAGTCATTCGGTGACCAGCAAGACTCTGGGAAGCCATCCACTTTTTTGTACTGAAAAGTGAAACTTGCTGTGAAGCCTTTACCTGGGTGAGGACAGTTGCCGCTGGGTGCAATGCAAGGAGCTGTCAGTCAGGCACCACAGGAGCAGGATGGGGGAAGCACACCAGAACCCAGAAGACAGCATCTTCCTGGGACAGTGTCTCTCCAGCACCCTCTACTGACAATGTTTAGCATTGTGCCAGCTGTTAAAGGATAATTGTTCACAGGGTCCAGCTCCAAGTGTCCCAAAGCAGGGCAAAGGATTTAGAGCTGAAAGGCAAAACATGGATAACTGACACACATACCAAAATGACCTAAATGATACTGCTTCAATAAAGCAGGCCTACATTATCATATTCAGTGTTAAACACTTTATCTTTCTTCTACCTCTGTGTTTAGTTTGATATCCTTGCTGAATTATCTATCACCTCCACTGTTTTACAAATCCTTTGAGAACAAAACACGTGTTATCTTAATTTTTTGCAAATATGCAGACTTCTAACCACATGAATTGTACACAGTGAGAATTCAATAAATGTTCGTAACTGTGAGGTATAATAAGCTAATGCTATACACACTTTTTAGAGTTTCCAGTGCCTTTTTTCTTACCATATAAACAGAGGAAATTATATACTAAAGCAAATGTGATTTTTCACGTGAATGTGTTTTGGAAGATTTATTTTTTAATGTTTCAATCTCATCCATTTTAGGCAAAAACTTAAAAAAATTCTGTTACTCTTACTATTTTTCAAAATTATCATGAACCAAAAAATAAAGGGGTATTGTCAACGTGATAGTCTACATAAAGTCATTAGAAGCTGCGTTAAACATTTCACTAAAGGTAAAACCTTAGTCGGGTTTGTATTTTTCCATAACAGTGTCCTGCTTTGCCCAGGACACCTTGCCCCTGCCTCAGTCCTGCAGCTCTGGTCTGGGGTCTTGCTCTTGGCAGTCACTCACGCCCTCCTGCTTCCTCCTGAGAGAAAGGGTGGGGCTGGGTGAGTTGGTGTGGTACCTCTGTGTTCTGTTGTATTGAAAAGTGTTTAGTGCCCTCTGAGAAAATCCTTATAAATTTATTACCACTCCGAATTTTCTTCAAATCTTTTAGTTACTTAAGACACTGACATCTCCTTTACCTTATCAACCTATATTCTTTTTGAGGGCAAGGCCTCTGGCTGGGATATTATATAATGAAAATTTGATTTGCAAAGTTTATTATAAATGCAATTAAATAGTAATTGTTATGAAAAGTTTTCCCAATCCTAAAGAAGTGTGACACATGTATTCTCTGCCATGATTAAGCATAGTGTACTTGGTGAATATTTGGAAGGTCTATCAGAGGAATAGGACAAACGCTGGTTTTGAAATGAGTAGACTGTGGTTTTCAAGGCAAACCCAGTTCCTTTGAAGCTCAAATTATTCATTTCTAAATGATAATAATGATAATTTATCTGTCCACTTCATCAAGATTGTGTGAATATTCATATATCTAAAGAATATGAAGTTTCACTAGTGCTGCATTCCACAAATCCAGGAACTTTTAAAAAATTATAAAAGCAAGATTATTCTAGCTCCAGAGCACCAATTTTACTAATAGTGGAAAACTTAATTTAGTCTAATCTGGTACAATTTGTCTTGTTCTGTAATTCTTAACTCAAATTCAAGTATCATTATCTCAATCACTGTCCAATTCAAAACCTGCTTCTCACGGATTTCTTCCCCTTCTCAAGGGTTTCCTCTTTTACCTCTTTTAGAGATGCTTTCATATTATGGGGCTTCTGAGTTTTGTGGGGAATAAAGTGACTGTCACAAAATGAGACTCAGAGCAGCAGCACAAGTTGCATATTTGGCTGCTGTGGTCTTTACTAGATGACCAGACTGCAGTGACAGCTACAAACAAATGAGGGACTAGAGAGGTTCCCTGGCCATCATTTGAGTCAGTCTGACATCGTGACCACTGATGTCTGAGTGTGGCTTCAGATCATGTTGTGCCCCCCACCTTGCAGGTGTAGGGGACAAGTGGGCAGCAGCTTCCAGGCACAGCTGCTGGGCAATGCCTTGGTGCCTGCTCTTCAGATGACATTTCAAGCTTCTCACCTGCAGAGGAGATTCAGGAATCTGTACCATAATTCCAGAAATGTTTCTTATATTCACTCTTCAGCAGTGGGGATTGGAAGCTAGATAAAGACACACCCTCTAAGTCTGCTGCTCCCTATTTGACACTCTTTGAGAGGCAACAAATGAACAAACGTCCATCTTCTACCACGTACCTTGTTTCAGAACTCTTTCGTGGTTTATATCTAGCTCTCCAGCATTGTTGAGTAGAACAAGATGTCCTCTAGTTTATGTGTTTTCCTGATCATTGTTGATTGGAAAATTGACAGTATATTCTAACACAGTAAGTGGGTCCCAGGAGGGTTTGACCGGGGAGGAGGACAACGTAACTCTTCATTGGAAGCTTCATAGTATTGCCACAGAAATATTGCATTATAACTGAAAATGAGATGAGTGAATGCAGTTTGGAAAAGGCAAGATTATATAAACCTAACAAATGAAAGTGTGCATAAATAGATTGGTTAACATCAAAAATATGTTGTACCAAACACATCTTCATTAACAGGGGTCAGAGATCAAAACAATGGTTCAGAATATCTACTTAGGGTCATAGAAATCTTTATACCATCCTCTAATATATATGTCTGAGAATGGAAAAACAGCTCAAACTCTTTTTTTTCTTTGCTCTCACACCACAGCAATAATAAGCATCTATGTAGAAGAGTTCTCTGAACAAATGTGTAGGGATTTCTCCCCACCAACAAGAGGGCAATAATTTCTGTAGCAGACACCTGCTAGGTATCCTCCAATTCAATTCTGACATTATCTATCGGGAGATAGTAGCAGATCCCACAGGTAGAGGGCTCAGTTTGCAAGACTTCCCTCCTTCTCCACTTCTGATGCCAATCCAAAGCCCCCATGTTATTTTACCAGTTATAAATCAGGGTTCCCACAACCCCCTTGTCAGCTTCAATTAATTTGCTAGAGTAGTTCACAGAACTCAGGCATTTACATTTACCAGTGTATTACAAGGGATATTTGGAAGACACAAAGAACTAGATGAAGAGATACATAGGGTGAGATCTGGAAGGTTCTAAGTGCAGGAACATCTGTCCCTGTGCAGCTAGGTAGTGCCACCCTCCTGGCATGTGAATGAGCTCTTGTGCAGCTTCCTGTCAGCCTCCATGTGTTCAGAAGCTTCCTGGACCCTGTCCTGTTGGGTTTTTGTGGAGGCTTCATTATGTAGGCATGATTGATTAACCATTGGCCTTCAGTGATCAACTTGACCTTTAGCCTCTCTTCCCTCCCCTGAAAATTTAATCCCTCTGGACACTTGGCTGATTCTCCTGGACATCCAGTGGTTTCCAAGGCTTTCCAAAAATCACCTCATTAACATAAATTTCTTTGAAAGGGCTTGTTGTAAATAACACAAGGCTGTCTCTAACCTTTATTGTTCAAGATCTACTTCAGGAACCAAGGACAAAGGCTAAATACTTGAACAAAAGTTATTCTTACTGCTTTAGTCACTTAGGAAGTAACAAAGCTCACAGGAGCTGAGAGCCAGAAGTAATGGATGAAAATTAAAATACATCTATCATAATATCATGGTGTGTATGTGATGAATAATGGGTATATTTTCTAATCCACAGATATAGTTAAGAAGAAGACTCTGAGTGTTCAGGAGTGGAGTTGAAAACGTCAGGATCCAAAAACATAGAAAGAGAAGACATAAGGACTCCAGTGAAACAAATTTCTTAGAATAATGCAAGTAACCCCTGAGGACAAGCTTACTTCTCCAATCAGGGAGGTTATAAAGGATAATCATGGCAGAAGAAAACATTTCTCTTTAATGAATGGTTGATTTAGCAAGTTCCTTTTTGAGTTGGACTACAGCTACTCTTGGCATTTCTGGTCAAGCAGGCCATCATAAGGCTAATCAAATTTGCCTAAGTGTCTGCCAAGCAGACTGGACTTGGTCTTATTTGTTAGCGTATATTACTAGCACTTCACTGCTAAGGATGAAAGGCCTTTCTGACCCCAGTAATATTTACAAACAAATGAACTGTCAGGAAATATTGGAGATAAGGCATTAAGCCACCTTCAAAATGACCTCTGATCCTCGTGAACCTAAATATGGTAACAACTTCCATACCATGTTACTGTATGCTTTGTGAAGTGAGTAAATGTCATGCATTTTCTAATTCCATGCATGTCATTCTTTATATAAAACAATATGCATATTTTTGTTATACCCTGTCCAATCGAGACACTAATTAACACTATTATGGGTTGCAGGAATGCATTCAAGTCTGAATATATTAGTCATTAATTTCAACAACTATGAGGAGGTAAAAATGCCATGAAAAGAAGACCTAGAGACAAATGAGAGTGCAGCATTTCAAGGGAGCAATTAATGCCCCGGAAACTTTCATTTCACAATAAAATCCTCAGCAATAAAGAATTGATGGCAATTTGGCAAAATCAACATCAGTTGAGTTTTGGATTTAATGAAAAAATAACATGGAATCCATCACTGTCAGTAATAGTTTTATTCCAGGGAACTTTAAACAAGAAACAGAGCTTTGAAGAATGTGCCAATATGTATGTGGATGAAGTTCTTGTCAACTGTATTCATTCATTTATTTTAGTTTACAGACCAAATCAAAAGTTATACAAAAATGATCTTAACTTTAGAAATATTTAATAGCTATAAAAGCTTATTTTCAAACAAGTAAAATCACAATTCAGAGATTTCTTACACTTATGACTTACATAAAGGTAAATATTCTCTTAATTTTCTCATTATTTCGTGTTTTAAGTACAAGGCTTTGACATATAGAAAGTAACTTTTTTAAAAAAGCTTTCTATAATCCTTCCACCCTAAAAATCAAGTTTTTTTATGCACATGCATTCAATATTTTCATAGTTGCAATTATAGCTAATACACAGATTTTTGTTGAAGTTAAAAACCGAGCATGTTTTGTAAACATGTTCCATGCAGCAAATTATTTCTCTACTAACTTTATTCAATAGATTAATTATGTTTTATTCAATTAGTTTCTTTTAAATTTAGCATTTACTCTGTGTCATAAGCTATGCTAAATGTCAAACTTAGTGCAACAGATAAATCATTCCACTTTTGTTATTTTGGCTTGCTTTCTACGTTTGTATTACTAATATAATATATCAGTTAAATTAACATATTTGTGCTCAAAACATTTTTTGATTATTTTTCTTAGAATAAGTAGTTGAAAATGAATGATTAACAATTATGTAGTCCTTACTACATTCTGATCAATTGATATCCATTTATGCCAGGATATGCTAATGTTCTCAAGTCTAACCAGAGTTGGATATTATTATTAAGCTTATAATATATGTTAGAAGATGGTAACATTTTCACCCAAGGTTAGATATCTCAACAAGACAATATATTGAACTCTATAAACTGCTTCCTGATATCGGATCATAGAAGTATACATTTTTGCTATAGCCAAGGGACAGAGGCTCTTTGCTGCCGCAAGTTTTTGATCCACAGTGGGAAAAAGTATAATTGAGTATGAATATTTGTGCTCATTGTTAGAAACGTGTTCCTTTCTGTTAATAAAATCCACTATCCTAGTTCATTGAAAAGGAAAGCAGAGATTAGTAGAAGAAAAAGAATAAAAGACGATGAGAGAAACAAGAGAGAGAAGTTGACAGAGGAAAATACAACAGAAAAATTAAAATTACTAGAAAAAAGGAATCAAGTCATTAGATTAAGAAAATGATTGTTTTGGAGGAGGTACAGAGGAGCTATATCAGCACATTAGTGGAGAGAGAGAAAATATCTCAATGTTTTTGATCCCATGTCCCCCTAGCCATGGCCTTTATGTAGATCTTGGACCTGGGAGAAGTAGAAAGAGGCTTCAGTGACCACTTGGAGCACGACTGTCCAGGTATACTGTTGTCATCCGCCTCCAGGAGAAGGTAAAAAGGTGCTAACTCTCCTGGTCTAGGGGCACACTGGAAAAGACAGAGGAAAGGTCCACTACAGTGACGCAACTGGCATTACTAGGAATTGATGGCATTATGGTATTTGGGTTTGGGAAGTAAGAAATACCAATTTTATTGATGGCCCTGAGCTCTTGAGCAAATTAATGTTTTTGCCCATTTGGTTTGGGTTCTTTACTGGCAGGATAGGAGTGTTGACAGGGCTGGTGGAGGGTATGAGAAGACCTTTGGATATAAGGCTTTCCACCACAGTAGCCCTTTGAGCAACACGAGTTTGAACTTCATGGGCCCACATAGACATACATTTTCTTCCACCTCTGCAACAGCTGAGACAGGGGGACCTACCTCTCTTCTTTTTCCTCTTCCTCAGCCTACTCAGTATGACAAGGGCAAAGATGAAGGCCTTGATGATAATCCAATTCCATTTAATAAATAGTAAATATCTTTTATCTTCCTTGTGATTTCATAATAACATTTCCTTTTTGCTAGCTTGCTTTATTGTAAGAATATAATATATAATGCATATGACATACAAAATACATATTAATCAACTGTTTATGCTATGGGTAAGGCTTCTGGACAAAAGCTGGCTATTACTAGTTAAGTTTCTGGGGAGTCAAAAGTTATATGCAGGTTTTCACTTGTGCAGGAGTTGATGCCCCCGACCCCCTCATTGTTCAAGGGTCCACTGCACAGGTGTGATTCCCTCTTGCTTCTGGCTTCAAAGGATATTGGGAATGTATAGATAATGGTGTGGTAGAATCTATCTGAACTTTTACATGTTTTTCTCTTCTCTGTTGCCTATGTCAGTAGAATTTTAGCTCACAAAGCATTAGGCACACTATTAAGGATTTTATCTGGGCTCTTTATCAAATATAATTGAGCAAGTATATTCAGAGCAGACACAACTTGATATGAATAGGGACATCCTCTAGGGATCTGAAGAAATTATCCCTCTGCTGTCCATTTAGTATCATGATTTCATTTGCAAAGTACATCTCTCTATTAAATTTGCAGGAGTAATATAACAGAGCGGGAAGAAATGTTTTTCAGTCAAAAGCCCAACGGTTATGATTAAGGGCTGGGAAATAGGGAAAATCTGTGGGTTACAGGCACAGGGAAGGACACCTATGTGGTATATTTACTCCAAGTAAGAAGTTGAGCAAACATGTCTAGGTTTGATGCAGTAAGAGTAATACCCATATCTACCAGGAATTGATAAGAATGCCTATCTATGTTTGTGGTTAAACACCTTGATTGTTTAAGGATACAGTATGATATTGGGCATGTTTTCTTTTTTGAAAGCACTCTCATTGATCTGAATTAAGAAAACTTTTTGTCTTGTCTTTCTTTTGTATGATGAGACAATTTTCTTTTCCCTTCTGTCCCTTCTGTTTACAATATCTACAAGTGTCTTTGTTAGCTGGGCATTGGTTGATAGTGGACCAAATAGCTGTTTGATGGGCTGGGCCATGGGTTTCCTTTGAGTCTTGTTTTTGTTCTAGAGCCCCTTTAAAATGTTTTGTCAGGTGTTGTAGTTCCACTAAAGAGGCCATTTTTCATTCTGATTTTTATTTTTGAATTTGGGCTTCCGTTTCAGTTTTGACTACATTGATTAAAATGAAATGAAATGGCTGCTGTTCCATCAGTACCTTTTTTCACTCCCAAAAATTGTTGGACATGTTTCTAGTCCATCCCGTAAATCTCCTACAATTTCATCCTTTTGGTTTGCATAATTGAATTATGAGTCAATCAGTTTTTACGGGAAATGTTTCAGGTAGGGCTTTTAAGAAACTTTAATATACTTTTCTGACATTTTTTTTAACCCTCGGGTGTATTGTGGAAAGAAAGATCTCATAAGTCCCTCTCCAGGTCAGTCCCGTCAGCTTTTTCTCTCAAGGATTTAGCATCCAAGACTCAGATCAGCACTGTGTTCAGGTTGATATAGGTCAGTTAGGTCTGGATTTTATGTACACAGAGGAATTCTAAATTCTCCTGTGAATATATCCACTGTTTTTTGGGGGGGTGGGGGAGTGGTTAGAGAAATCTTTAAGTATAACACTTCAATTAAATTCAGATGTAAGGTTTAAATTCCACAGTTGTTTGCATATTTGGCTCATGGGAGGAAGGGATTCTTAAAAGCAACTGGAATTTTAGGGTTTTAGGAGAGGTGATAGGAAAAGGAAGAGGATCTGGACAAGAAGAGGAAAGAGAGGATGTGGAAGGGGAGAAATCACATAAGAAAGAAGAAGGAGGGCTGAAAATAGAGAGGTAACTGGAGGGAAAGGAGGGGGAGGATTTACTAAGGAAAGGAGCCTAGTTTTTTCCTACTTGAGATTGTCAACTTGCTCATTAACTTTGGACAAATAATCTTTTAGTGAAGCAATTACTGATTCACAGTTTTTTTGTTTTTGTTTTTGGAAATTTCTGCATACCAATAAAAAATGCTACCTATTGGGCTTGTGAAATCTTATTTCCTGTCTTTTCTAAGGTGCCACTCAAATAAACAATTGTCCTCAAATCACATATTTCCCAGAGTGGCCACTGAATTACCAAATCATCCTTGGTAAAATTATGCAACTTAGAAAGATAGGTGCAAGCATTAGAATTGCGAAGGGAGTACCTATAAGAAGCAGGGATATTTCCTGTAGAGGAGAAGACTTGAATGACCCAGTGAGTGCTGGTCACAGTTGGTAGGCAGCAATGCTTGTGAACCTCGTGTCTTGGTCCCCCAACCTAATGAGTGTCTTCCTCCAAAGCCAGACCTGACAACCTTCTCACCCCGGCAAGTGGAAAACCAGAGAAAATGCTCTTTCTGGATCAATGCCAAACCCACAGGATACAAAATCAAGCGTGAAGGAGAATATCATTTAGTTTTATTGGTGACCTGCAGCAGAGTTTGTCCAAGTAGACAATAGTTTCTCAGGTGAGGACTGTAAACCCACAGGTCTGTGAGGGCAGCTCAAACAAGAAGCTTATAGAGTCTACGGCTATTTTCCTTCCTATATGTCTTTTCTTATGAGAAATAGCACTTCCAGATAGCATGACACAGAACAGGAAAAAAAAAGGCTGCAAAAAAGAATGAAGAGAAATGGGCTCATTCCACCAAGAATGCCAAACAAACGGGAACCAATAACAAAACCTGTTTCTAAACTAAGAATAAATAGCTGAGGAACTCAATGCAAAGGAAGTAGATTATTTCAGACCTAGTGCTGCTTTACCATGTCTTCACAGACTTGACAAGCCACCGTCAGCAGGGCACAAAAGGCCTCTGTCGTACTGCACCAAGCAAAAAGCTGGTGTCTACCACAATGGGCAATGCAGATTGGGTGTCGGGGGACCCCCAAGATTAACTGTGGAAGTAAATGAAGACCACTCAAATGAGGATAAGCAAAGGCTACTCATTCAGATCTGGCTGTAGCTTTTTTCTAACCAAGGGCAGCCGTCAACTGACCAAAATGGAGGTGTTAACAGCCCAGTCCCTTCCGTCTGGCTAAGACAAATGGTGACACCACTTATACTCCAGAGCTGTCTATAGGATGAGGCTAGGGCTTGACCTTTCGAAACACATTTCTTCCCCTGCCACATCGAGTTTCTCTCACTTTTCCTGAGAGCAGTCAGTCAATAAATCATTACAAGAGATTTCACATCTAAGAGCTCCACCTAAGACAGGAGGGCTCCGCACTGTGTGTCTACTACTTTTTACCTCTTCACCCAGACTACATTGAACAACCTACCACCACAAATTCTCTCTAAGGAATGTATTTGTTACACTGTTTGAAATTTTCTTTTGTTTATAACTCCCAGGAGTGGAAGTGCTAGGTCATGGTGCTACAACTAATGTAACTAAGTACTTTCAGCTTGTCCTGAGTGGTGCCATCTCTCTACATTCCCACCTTAGGAAGTTTAAGTTCCCTTCAATTATTACTGAAAATACTTTTTAAATATTGACTCCCTATCTGCCATCAGGATTACTAATAATAATAATAAATCTCATGCCCTGGCCCTGTTTATACAATTGTCAAGTTTCTTGTTCTTATTTAAATCAAACTGTGTGTATGTGGTTTGTGGATATGAGTAATTAAGAGAATGTTTTTGTTCAATTACACCAACGTGTCCCACTCCTGTGTAAATTCCTCTAAGCCTTATTTTTCTTTCAACATCTTGATCTTTAACTCCCAAATGATCAAGGAAATATACCACTGATGCTCATATTTTCATTCGTTCAAATGACATTTTTCTTGAATGCTCAAATTCAGTCAACATTTACTGTTTTCACACTGTACCAGGCTCCAGCAGGGAATATGAAATATAATAGATATGTTTTACCTAATTGGAATATCGCTTGAGTTAGTATTTAAGCTGCTACTTGGAAGTATATCTAATGGTGGGTTCAGCTTAACAAGCGATGTGGTTAATTGTAGGAGTCAGGGTTGTGGACAGTTAACCAATCAATGGAGGAGGCTGCAGAATGGTGATTATGGTCTTATAGCCCATGACAAATGGAACAGTGCCAGCACATGGCTCATTTACTCACATTTCTGCTGTTCCTTCTGTGGCCAGAACTGGATTAAAGTTTGAGGGAGGAAAATGAACACTCTGCAATGACAAATATTCTGGGATTCTTTAGGTTCTATTCCTTCATCCTATCTAGTCCATTTTAGTATAAGTCATTAATGAATTCTAGCTCTTTGGTGAAGGAATCATAGGGGCCAATAATTCATAACTGAATCAATCAAAACAGCCCAGTCTCTAACTAAACATTTAATGATTACTCAGTGTTTTTTAGGCAACTGCACTTTTTTCCCTGTGAGCACGTTTCACACTTCCAGGCCAAGATTAGATAGAGTTCTTTCCCTTATCAGTCCAGGTTCTGCCTGGGTCTTAGCCTTTTATCTCTGTTCTCTTAATTGAGCTTTGGTTATGTTCATTGCTGTTATTACTGTTGTTGTTATCATTTCCTAGCAGTCTGGTGGGTTGAGTTGACAGCCTTTAGTGCTGCCTCCAGATTTCAGCTTAGTACTTTTCAAATTTGGATTTTTGTTCTAGATATCTTTGGAATGCCATCAAAGCAGAGATTTTCTGATCTTGTCCTGATAGATTCTGAATTAGTGGGTCATAGTTGGGTTTGAGAATCTGTATATTTTAAAAGTGATTTCCACCCTAGTTATAACCCTACCCACAAGTGTGCAGGCTCATACTTGCCCTATGTCTTGAACCTAATGTGTTAGGATTATATAATTCATGAAATTTCCTGTAGTCCTACAATGGCCCCAGCCAATCCCTAACCCTCAAACATAAAGTCACTGTCTTCCACAAATTACTCTATTCTCCAAGAGAACAATGATCTGGAGCCACCGAGGTGAGCATTGTTCATGAATGGAAGCCCAGAGAGAGAATTTACTCCTTGTTTCTAATGGATCCATTCCTTCTGAGAAAAGTTCAGGATGGCCAAAGCCTAAAATTAAGTTCTGTAGTACACCAGTCATTCACACTCCTTCGAGAATAGTGAATGCCTCTTTCCTTAGCTTTAGCCCTTGTGATAGATAATTTTACTTGTCACATTTACCAGGCTAAGGTGTGCTAGAAGAGCTAGCAAAAACTTATTTCTTATTTCTGGGTTTGTGTGGGTGTTTCCAGAAGAGATTAACATTTGAATCAACAGGCTGACTAAAGATCAGCCTTTGTCAATAGGCATCTACCAGTCGAGGGCCTGAATAGAACAAAAAGATGGAGAAAGAGTGAATTCAGTCTCTCTGTTCTTGAGCTGTTACATCCAACTTCTCCTGCCCTCACACATGGAAGTTCATCCTTCTCCGGGCTTCAGATTCCAGGACTTAAACCAAACAGCCCAACCCCCACCCCCACCCCTGCCAGTTCTTAGACCTTCTGACTTAGGCTGGGAATTACGGCATTGAGTCCCCTGGCTCTAGGCTTTTGGATTTGAACTGAATTATATCATCAGTTTTCCAAGTTCTCCAGCTTAAAGATGGTAGATGGTGGTCCATCTAGGCCTCCACAATCATGTAAGTCAATTTCCATAATACATCTCTCATTCTTCTTTCTCTCTCTCTGTGTATACACATCACATGTACTATTGGTTCTGTTTTTCTGGGGAACCCTAACAAATGCAGCTCTGCAGCTGTGCAGTACTTATGTTTTACTATTTTCCTTCCTGCAAATTCTACTTTTATTCCTATAACCCACTTCACCCCAAAATGTGAGCTTCAAGAACCTAGTTCCAAGGCATTTGACAGCAACTTGGATATATTACCTACTTTATTCATTAACTTACAACCAATTTTCCCTAGAAACCAATCTGTGACTATCAAACCCCTAACTATTTTCTCAGACCCTATAGTTACTCATATGGGAACACAAATATGTAACTATTCTAATTTTCTACTGTCAAAGTGTCACTCAGCTTGACCCTTCTGCCTTTCTCCTCTCTGGCTCTTGGTTGACATTTAGTAAGGTTGGGTGTCCATGCTTCATCCTATTCTTTAAAATGTTTGCAACATTTGACCCTGGTTTCCAACATCAGAGCATAATCCAAAATTAAGACAAAGAATTATCAATAATTTGTGCAATAATTTTGCAAATAATATTGTAATATTGCTATTACAATAATGTTTATAGCACAAATAGAAACAGCTCAATAGTTCAAGAGAAGGGTAATAGTGTAGAAAATGGTGATGTATTTTTTAATTGGAATGTTATGAAAACATTAAACAAAATGCTTATTAACAGTTTTGTGATGAGTAAATGCTAATGGTATATTGTTTTAAAAAATCAAGATACAAAATTAGATATATAATATAGTCTCAAATATTTACAAGTCTATAAAAAACATTATGGTGATTTTTAAACTTTTAATCTTGAACTAACTTTAATCTTAAAGGAAATCTGCAAAATAGTGTAGAGTTCTCTTAAATCTTTCATCAGACTGTGATGTTACCATCTTACATAAGCACAGTACAATTATCAAGAACAAGTAATTAGTATTCTGTGAATGCTGTGATTATCAGTGTTTTTCTTGCTCTTCTGCACTTTGAAAACTTATATAATGAGAATGTATTGATTTAATAATCAGAAAAATATATAAATCTGATGACGAGTGTATTAGTTCGTTTTTACACTATTATAAAGAAATACCCAAGACTTAATAATTTCACACTGCTATAAATAAATACCCTAAACCGGTAATTTATAACAAAAATAGGTTTAATTGACTCACAGTTTCACATGGCTGGGGAGGCCTCAGGAAACTTACAATCATGGCGGAAGGGGAAGCAGGTACATCTTACATGGTGGCAGGAGAGAAAGTGTGAGAGCATAGGAAAAACTACCATTGATAAAACCATCAGATCTTGTGAGAATTCCCTCACTATCACGAGCACAGCATGGGGAAAACCACCCCCATGATCCAATCAGTTCCTACCAGATCTCTCCCTCAACACCTGGGGATTACAATTCAATATGAGATTTCGGTGAAGACACAAAGCCTAATCGTATCATTCTGACCCTGGCCATTCCCAAATCTCATGTCCTTTCACATTTCAAAACCAATCATACCTTCCCAACAGTCCTCCAAAGTCTTAAATCATTTCAGCATTAACTCAAAAGTCCATAGTCCAAACTCTCATTTGAGACAAGGCAAGTCCCTTCTGCCCATGAGCCTATAAAATCAAAAGCAAATGAGTTACTTCTTCAATATGTTCCCATTCCAAATGGGAGAAATTGGCCAAAACAAAAGGGCTACAGGCTTCTTGAAAGTTCAAAACACAGAGGGGCAGTCATTAAACCTTAAAGCTCCAAAACAATCTCCTTTGACTCCACATCTCACATCCAGGTAACGCTGACGCAAGGGGTGGGCTCCCATGGCCTCGGGCAGCTCTGCCACTGTGGCTTTGCAGGATCCAACTCACCATCCTGTTGCTTTCACAACTGGTTGAGTGTCTGTGGGTTTTCCAGGCACATGGTGCAAGTTGTCAGTGGATCTTCCATTCTGGGGTCTGGGGGATGGTGGCCCTCTTTTCACAGCTCCACTAGGCAGTGCCCCAGTGTACTTAAGAATTTAGATGAAAAGATGGAATCAGTAAACACATGTGGACTATCAATAGAGAAATAGGAAGTATTACAAAAATAAAGTGGGAATTCTAAAACTAGACCATAATATATTTAAAACATAATTTTCTGATAATTGCAGATTACACATTGCAGAATAAAAATCAAAAAACATAAAGACAGATCAATAGAATTTACCCAAGTATAGAACATATGGAGAAAAATATATTGAAAAAAGTAAACATAGCATCAGTAAACATCTAGACAACATCAAGTAGTATATGTAATTTGAATGCTAAGATATAAAAGGGAGAAGGTAGAGAAGAAAATAATGAAAAAACAATGGATGAAAATTTCCCAAAAGCATCAGTTTACAAATCTAAGATACTTAACAAACTCCAAACATGGGAAATAAAACAGAAACCACACTCAATCACTGACTGCTGAAAAGAAAGTATAAAATTAAATTTTAAAAGGCACCCAAAGTGGAGAAAAGTAAGTTAAATGTGGAGAAACACAACATACTAGGCATTGAAGAAACATACTTTAAAATAATAAGAGGCATCTGTGACAAACCCCACAGCCAAGATCATACTGAGTGGGCAAAAGCTGGAAGCATTATTCTTGAGAACTGGGACAAGACAAAGATGCTCACTCTCACCACCCCATTCAACATAGTACTGGAAGTCCTAGCCAGAACAATCAAGCAAGAGAAAGAAATAAAGTGCATCCAAATAGGAAGAGGGAAGTTAAACTATCACTGTTTGGAGACAATATGATTGTATTCTTAGAAAAACCCATAGTTCCTGTCCAAAAGCTCCTAGATCTGATGAGCAACTTCAACAAAATTTCAGTATACAAAATCAATATACAAAAATCAGTAGAATTTCTATACACCAACAACATCCAAGATGAGAAGTAAATCAAGAACACAATCCCATTCATAATAGCCACAAAAGAATAAAGTACCTGGGAATACAGCTAATTAGGGAGATAAAATATTTCTATTATGAAAATTACAAAATACTGCTCAAATAAATCAAAGATGACACAAACAAATGAAAGAACATTCCATGCTCATAGATAGGAAAAATCAACATAATTAAAATGGCTGTACTGCCTTAAGCAATTTACAGATTCAATACTATTTCTATCAAACTACCAAGGACATTCTTCAAAAAACTAGAAAAAAACATTTCTCTAAAGTGCATATGGAATTAAAAAATAGCTCGGATAGCCAAAGCAATCCAAACAAAAATGGACAAAGCTGAAGGCATCTCATTACCCAGCTTCAAATTATGCTAAAAGGCTACAGTAACCAGAACAGCATGGTACTGGTACAAAAACAAACACATATATCGATGGAATAAAATAGAGAGCCCAGAAATAAGGCCAAACACCTACAATTAGCTGTTCTTCAATAAAGCTGATAAAAACAAGCAAGAAGGAAAGGATTCCGTATTCAATAAACGATACTGGAATAACTGGCTGGCAATATGCAGAAGATTGAACCTAGACCCCTACTTTTCACCATATCCAAAAAAATTAACTCAAGATCAATTACATAATTAAAGATAAACCTTAAACTATAAAAACCATGGAAGATAACCTAGGAAATACCATTCTGGACATAGGAATGACCAAAGATTTCATAACAAAGACACCAAAAGCAGTGGCAGCAAAACCCTAAACTGACAAATTGGATCTAATTAAACTAAAGAGGTTCTGCACAGCAAAAAACACCATCAGCAGAGTAAAGAGATAACAACAGTATTTGCAAAATATGCACCTGAAAAAGATCTAATATCCAGAAGTTATAAGGAATTTAAATTAACAAGCAAAAAACAAACAATCCCATTAAAAACTGGTCAAAGGATATGAACAGAGACCTTTCAAAATACATACACACAGCCAACAAGCATATGAAAAAATGCTCAACATTCACTAATAATTAGAGAAATGCCAATGAAAACCACAGTGAAATATTGTCTCACACCTGCCAGAATGGCTACCATTAAAAACTAAGAAAATAACAGCTGGAGAGGTTAAAGAGAAATGGGAAAACTTATACACTGCTGGCGAGAATGTAAATTAGTTCAACCACTGTGGAAAACAGTTTGAAGATTTCTCAAAGAACTTAAAACAGAATTACCATTTAACCCAGCAATTACATTGTTGGATATATACCCAAATGAATATAAATAATTCTTCCATAAAGACACATATGCACACATATGTTCATTGCAGCACTATTTACAATAGCAAAGACATGGAATCAACCTAGATGCCCACCAACAGTAGACTGGGTAAAGAAGATGTGGTACATATACACCATGGAATACTATGCAGTCATAAAAAATGAAGGCAATCATGTCCTTTGTAGCAACATTTGCAGTAGACCATTACTAACAAAGGAACAGAAAACCAAATACCACATGTTCTCACTTATAAGTGAGAGCTAAACATTGAGTACAAATTGACACAAAGAAGAAAACAATATCTACTGAGCCCGACTTGAGGGTGGAGGGGGAGAGGAGGGTGAGGATAGAAAACCTACCTTTTGGGTACCATGTTTATTCCCTGGGTAACAAAATAGTCTCTACACCCAACCCCCACAATACGTAATTTATCTATACAACAAACTTGCACATGTACCCCTGAAACTAAAATAAAAGTTTTTTAAAAAAATGTGGAGAAACAATGAAAATGACAGATCACCTCTTATAAGAAACAATGATAGGCAGAAGGCAGAAATGAATAATATAGTTAAATTTTTAAGGGAAAAAAATCAATCTAGAAGTGTATAGCCAATTCGCCCATCTTACAAATTAAGAAATATGTATGAGGACATTTTCAGACCGATGAAAGAGGAAAGAATTTCTTGCCAGCATAATTGCACTAGATAATATGTTAAAGGAAGTGCAGGATACAGGGAAATGTATAACACTAGAATCAACAAGAATTAGAGTACTGAAAATGATTTTTTTAAAAAACTGGTGAATAAAAAATATGAGTCCCAGCCTGGTAATTCACACCTGTAATCCCAGCACTTTTGAAGGCCAAGGTGGGAGAATCACTTGAGGCCAGGAATTCGAGAGCCTGGGCAACAGAATGCGACCTCATCTTTATTTCAAAAATTAAAAATTAGCCAGATGTGATGTGTACATGTAGTCTCAGCTACTTGGGAGGCTGAGGCAGGAGGATTTTTGGGGCCCAAGAGTTTGAGGTTACAGTGAACTATGATTATGCCATTGTACCCCAGCCTGGGTGACAGAGCCAGACTTGGTATTGATTTTTTTAAATTGTAAAGGTAATGTTATGAGGCTTATAATACATATAAGAAAAATAAAACAAAATATGGAAGTTAAATATAACTACATGTGTCAAGTTTTTCTTTTTAAAAAAACATTTTATGTAAAGTGATACAATGTTACTTGTTAGAAGACTGTAAGTTAGGAAGACATATTTTAATCCTTAAAACAACCCAGAAAATTAATTTAAATGTAACAACAATGCTAAAAATATGATAAAGAAGATAAAAATAAATATTGGAGTATGTTTGATTAAACAAAAATTAAATAGGAGAAACAGAAAACAAATACCAAAAGACTAAATCAAGACATATCAATAATTACACTAAAAGTGTGAATGTAATAAACATTTCAATGAAAAAGTAGAGAATTTTAGCAATTATAAAAAGTAAGATGCCACTATTTTCTCTCTGTAAAATATACGCACTATAAAAATAAAGGTACAAAGACGTTACAGGAAGGCAGGGTAAACAGAATAGACTTATCCCAGTAGCAGATAATAATTATAGATAGATAAATGCTTCTCTGGCTCTGCTTAACAATTCTTAAAATAAAAGACACAAATGAAATATATATATATATATATATAGAGAGAGAGAGAGATAACTTCTCTGTATCTCAGGAGAAATCACAATAATGTTTATATAAAAGCAATCATCTACCAAGGAAAAAATTTACTATGACTGGCATTGGTATGAAAGAATACCAGATATTTACAGAGGCAGAAAAATAGGAATCATAATGAAGAGAAAAAACAGTTAATGAACAGTGGCTCAGAACCACAGGTTCTAGAATTAGTAAATAAAGACATTAAAACAATTACTATATGTATTTCTTATATGTTTCAATGTTAAGAAGGAACATGGACAATATGAAAAAGACCCAAATCAAAGTTCTGGAGATGAATATTACAATGACTGAGATAAAAAATACTGTGAAGAAAATAATATAAAATTTGACATTGAAGAAGAAAAGATTTGTGAACAAGAACACATAGAAATTAAAGCTACTCACATTAAAACAGATTTTTTTAAAAAAAAGTGCATAAGAGTTTAGAGGACACTTCAAGCAGTATAAAATACATGTAGTTAGATTCTCAAAAGCAGAGGAGAGAAGGAAAGAGACAAAAAATAGTTGAAGAAACAATAACCTAAAAATTTACAAATTTAATGGTGTAACTCCTTAGTTCCAAAAATGTCAGCAAAACTCAAGTACAATAACTATAAAGCTACATCAGAACATAATTGCCATCTTATTGCTCAAGATCAGTGAAAAAAGAAATTAAATGACACATTACATACAGAAGATCAAAGATAAGGAGAAAACAGGTTAAATTTCTCAGAAAAAATGCAAATGAGGAGACAATGCAGCAACATTTGTTTGTTTGTTTGTTTGTTTGTTTGAGGCAGAGTCTTGCTCTGTTGCCCAGGCTGGAGTGCAGTGGCGTGATCTGGGCTCACTGCAATCTCCACCTCCTGGGTTCAAGCAATTCTCCTGCTTCAGCCTCCTGAGTAGCTGGGATTACAGGTGCACGCCACCACACCTGGCTAATTTTTTGTATTTTTAGTAGAGAGGGGGTTTCACCATATGGGTCAGGCTGGTCTCAAACTCCTGACCTTGTGATTCATCCGCCTCGGCCTCCCAAATTGCTGGGATTACAGGAGTGAGCCACTGTGCCCAGCCAACATTGTTGAAGTTTGTAAAAAGGGAAAAACCAAAACCAGTTTACCTAGAAATCTATACCCCGAAAAAATGTTCAAAAACAAAGGGAAATTAAGTTGTTATATATGCAAAAGCTGAGAGAATTCATCAAATTTATATATGCAAAAGCTGATGGAATTCATCAAATGTTGTCTTTCAGATAGATACAAATGACATTGTGGAAATGCATGCTTATAAAAATAAGTAAAGACATCAGAAATGGTGACTACAGGGGGAATTATATAAAATTACTCTCTTCTTATGTAAATATTCAAAGATAGTTGACTACTTAAACAAAAATTAATAATATATTATTGGTTTCATAATAGATATATAAGTAAAATATGTGGTGAAAATAGCATAAAATCCAGTAGAAAAGAAATTCAGGGTTCTCGTTCTATAAATAAAGTAATATAAGATCATTTGAAGGAAGATAGTGATAACTCGAAGATGTGCAATCTAAACTCTAAAGAAACCACTGGCCAAGTGCAGTGGGTCACGCTTATAACCCCAGCACTTTGGGAGGCCAAGATGGGAGGATTACTTGAAGCCAGTAATTCAAGACCAGCCTGGGCAACAAAGCAAGACCCCATCTCAACAAAATAAAAAGATAAATAAAATAAAACAAATTAGCTGGGCACAGTGGCACACATCTGTAGTCCCAGCTACTCAGGGGGCTGAGGCGGGGGAATCTCTTGATTCCATGAGTTTGAGGCTACAGTGAGCTATGATTGTGCCACTGCATTCCAGCCAGGGCAAGAGAATGAGATCCTGCCCTGTACCCCCCACCCTCCCCCAAATGAAAAAAAAAGAATAAAAAAACACTACTTTTTAAAAAAGTGGTAAAGCTAGTAAGCCAAAGAAGGAGATAAAACGAAATAGCAGAGTATACTCAAGTTATCCAAAATAAGGTAGATAAAGAAGGAAAAAGGGAAACATAGAAGAGATTAGACAAATAAAGGTAAAGTGAATACTAGAGTGGCTGGATTGATATCAAAGTAGATTTTAAATAAAAGTAGTGCCAGGAGTAAAGAAGATCTTGTAATAGTGTTGAATGAGCCAATTAATCAAGAGGACATAAAAATCCTAAAAGTTTATGCACTTAACACTATGTCAAATATATGAAGCTAAAAGTGATACAAATGCAAGGAGAAATAGACAAATCTCCAATAATAGTCAGAAATTTCAATACCCCTCTCTCAATAAATGATAGGAAAGTGAATGCAAAATCCATACAAATATGGCACATGTGAACAGCATGGTCAATTAATATTACCCAGTTGACATTTATAGCCTACTCTACCCAACATTAGAAGAATGCACACTGTTTTCTAGTTCACATAGACCATCTACCAAAATAGACGATATTCTGTGCCTAACACAAATATAAATTATTTTGAAAGTATCCAAGTGGAATAAATTGGAAACCCCCAATAAAAGACAAAGTCACCAAATTATCTGTAGATAAATAAAACTTCTAAAAAACACGAGTCAAAAAATAAATCAAGTGGAAATAAAAAACTGTTTTGAACTAAAGGAATAAAAAGAAAGTAGTTAGTGTTTGAGTACTTAAAATTACCCTCTGCAATGAATTTTTATTCTTTTTATATAAAAGAAAAATACAGGACTCAAATCAATAGCCCCCACTTCTAATTTAAAACAGTTAATGAAAAAACAAAAACAAATTAAACACAAAATAGAAGAATCAAAAGAATAAATATCAGAGAGGAAATCAATGAAATAGAAAAGAGAAAATTCAATGAAACAAAAAGCTGGTTCTTTGAGAGCATCTATAAAATTCATAAACCACTAGGCAATTTGTTCAGGAATAAAACAAGCAAGCAACAACAAAAACAAAACCAAACAAAAAACCTCCAATTACTAAGATCCAGAAAGAAAGAGGTAATATCACTACAGATTCCACAATTTTTAAACCAGTAATATGGAAATATTATGAAGCACTTTATGCCATTGGGTTGAATAACTTTTATAAAACGGACAATTCCCTGAAAGACTCATGCCTCTTCAAGAATAATAGATAGCCCAATAGGTATATATCTATTGAAATTTCATTTGTAGGTAAAACCCTTCTCACAACGAAAATTATAGGTCTATATGAATTTACTGGTGAATTACACAAAAATTTAAGAAAAAAGTCAAGTAGCATGATGCCTCCAGCTTTGTTCTTTTTACTTAGGATTGTCTTGTTTATAGGAGCTCTGTTTTTGGTTCCATATGAATCTTAAAATAGTTCATTCTAATTATGTAAAAAATGTCAATGGTAGTTTAATGGGAATAGCATTGAGTCTATAAATTACTTTGGGCCATATGGCCATTTTCACAATGTTGATTCTTTCTATCCATGAGCATGAAATGTTTTTCCATTTGTTTGTGTCCTCTCTCATTTCCTTAAGCAGTGGTTTGTAGTTCTCCTTGAAGAGGTCTTTCACTTCCCTTGATAGCTGTATTCCTAGGTATTTTATTCTTTCTGTAGCAATTGTGAATGGGAGTACATTCATTATTTGGCTCTCTGCTTGTCTGTTGTTCATGTATAGCAGACCTAGCAATTTTTGCACATTTATTTTGTATCCTGAGAGTTTGCTGAAGTTGCTTACCAGCTTAAGAAGCTTTTGGGCTGAGAAGATGGGATTATCTAGGTATAGGATCATGTCATCTGCAAACAAAGACAACTTGACTTCCTCTCTCTCTATTTGAATACCCTTTATTTATTTCTTTTCTCTGATTGCCCTGGCCAGAACTTCCAATACTATGTTGAATAGAAGTGGTGAGAAAGGGCATCCTTGTCTTGTGCCGATTTTCAAGCGGGATGTTCCTAGTTTTGCCCATTCAATATGATATTGGCTGTTGCTTTGTCATATATGGCTCTTATTATTTTGAGATATGTTCTATCAATACTTAGTTCATTGAATTTTTAACATGAAGTGATGTTGAATTTTATTTAAAGTATTTTCTGCATTTGTTGTGACAATCATGTGGTTTTTGTCTTTCGTACTGTTTATGTGATGAATCACATTTATTGATTTGGTTATGTTGAAACAGCCTTGCATCCCAGAGATGAAGCTGACTTGATCATGGTAGATAAGCTTTTTGATGTGCTGCTTGATTTGGTTTGCCAGTATTTTATTGAGGATTTTTGCATCAATGTTGGTCAGGGATATTGGCCTGAAGTTTTCTTTTTTTTTGTATCTCTGCCAGGTTTTGGTATCAGGATGATAATGGCTTCATAAAATGAGTTAGGTAAAAGTTGCTCTTTTTCAATTGTTTGGAATAGTTTCAGTAGAAATGGTACCAGCTCTTCTTTGTATCTCTAGGAATTCAGTTGTAAATCAGTCCGGTTCTGGGTTTTTTTTGGTTGGCAGACTATTACTGCCTCAATTACAGAACTGTTTGTTGGTTTATTCAGGGTTTCAATTTCTTCCTGATTCAGTCTGGGGAGGGTATATGTGTCCAGGAATTTAACCAGTTCTTCCCAGTTTATGTTCACAGAGGCGTTTACAGTATTTTCTGATGGTTGTTTGTATTTCTTTGGGGTCAGTGGTGATATCACCCTTATCATTTCTGATTATGTCTATTTGACTCTTCTCTCTTTTCTTCTTTACTAGACTAGCTAGCAGTCTGTTTTATCACTTTTTCCAAAAATCAGCTCCTGGATTTGTTGATTTTTTTGAAGGGTTTTTCATGTCTCCATCTCCTTCAGTTCTGCTCTGATCTTGGTTATTGTTTTCTGCTAGCTTTTGGTTTTCTTTGTTCTTGGTTCTCTAGTTCTTTTAGTGATGATATTAGGTTGTTAATTTGAGATCTTTCTATACCATAAATAGCATGCAACCATAAAAAGGAATACTATGCAACCATAAAAAGGAATGAGATTATGTCGTTTGCAGGGACATGGATGGAACTGGAATGCATTATCCTCAGCAAACTAAGACAGGAACAGAAAACCAAACACCACATGTTCTCACTTATAAGTGGGAGCTGAACAATGAGAACACATGGACACATGATGGGGGGAACAACACGAACTGGGCCCTGTCAGGGGGTTTGGGGGGGAGAAGATTATCAGGAAGGAAAGCTAATGGATGCTGGGCTTAATACCAAGGTGATGAATTGATCTGTGCTGCAAACCACCATAGCACATGTTTACCTATGTTACAAACCTGCACTTCCTGCACGTGTACCCTGGAAATTAAAAGTTGCAGGAAAAAAAAAAAGGAAAAAAATACTAATTCTACAGAAACTCTTCCATAAAATTGAAAAATATGAAATCATTTTCAACTAATTATATGATACCAGTATAACACTGATAACAAAATAAGACGAAATAAGACAGAATAATGTCTCTTACAAATACAAAAAAAACCTTCAAACATAATTATAGTAAATAAAATCTAACAAAATGTAGAAAAGGATAATATGTCATGACCCAGTAGTTTTATTTTATCCCTTACAACTTCATGTGAAACTATCATCTCAAAGTAAAATGTTTAATTAAAAAATCCCAGTGGCATTTTGTTTGTTTGTTTATGTTTTTCTTTGCTTTTAGTACTATAGAACTTGACAAGATGGATCTAAAATATGTATGGAAATGCAGAGAACATAGAATAGCCAAAACAACTCTGAAAAAGAAGATATAAAGTGGGTTTCAAGATTTATGAAAAAGCTAAAGTAATTAAGACAGTGCAGAATAGGGCTCAAGATAGACAAGCGTATTGATGGACCTGGACAGAAAGTCCAGACATAGTCCTATATGTCAAATATGGACATCTGATCTTTTTAGATATACAAAGTCAATTCAGTGGAAACGGATACTATTTTCTACATACAGTGCTGTAACAATTGGATATCCATTTGCAAAATACTAACTTGGATGTATGTACCACATACATAAAAATTAACTAGAAATGTGTCATAGACTTAAGTGTAAAGCCTAAAACAATAAGACTTGTAAGAAAAAATATAGAACATTTCTGTGACCCTTGTTTGAACAAAGATTTCTTAAATTAAACACCAGAAACATGACTCATAAAATAACTGATAAATTGCACCTTATCAAAAGAACTTGTCAATAGAACGAAAATATAAGTCACAGACTGGCAGAAATGTCTAGAAAGATAAATCTAATAAAATGCTTATAACTATAATATATAAAGAACTTTTAAATCTCACTAAAAAACAAGAAAAAATGAAAAAGGGAAAAGATTTGGATGGATATTTAACAAGAAAAACATACAGATGATAAATAATCACATAAAGAGATACCTGACATTATTAATCCTAGCATAAATACAAATTAAAATCACGCTGAGATACTGTTAAACATCTATTAAAATAGCTAAAAATAAAAAGACCAATGCACTGTGCATTGGGAATCATGTGAATTAATCTGTTGTACGCTGACACACAGTCTCATACACTGCTAGTGGGATTGTAAAATGGCCAAAACCACTTTGGGTTTGTTTTGTTTGTTTTTTCTAAAAGAAACAATGTTCATTTGGTCATAAAGCATTGCAATGGGAATACACATGTCATAAAAAACTATGTGTATCTTCAGGGAGGCAAGAGAAGACAAAGAGTTTTAAAGGAAAAAATAAAGAGGGACACGCAATTGTTTTGAAATAATTATCTGAGGCTACAGAGATTAATAATAAGAGTGACATCAGTCTGAGGTCGGCCAGGCAGTTACTGGGCAGATACCCTTGCCGAAATATCCTTTTGGGTAAGGCTGTGATGGCCTTCATGCAAGGTGGTAGGTTTTGCAGTCTTTTGTGATGGTTTTTGTTATCTATCAGGCATACAGAATGCGATCCCTCTCTTCATGGCCTTCCCTGGCTCTATTTGTCAAGGTTTTCTTAACATTAGTGACTTCATTTTGATTCTGACAAATTTCGCAAATTTAACTCTTAAAACTCAACATGCCATCCACTCTTTTGGTGTAGAAGAACTTCTGTCTTCAAGACCTTCATTTTTAATAACAGGACACTCTCATGTGGAATCAGTTTAAGATTCTGACCGAAATAAACTGTCAAATTCATAAACTTTTTCCCCAGGAGACACCCCAAACAGGTTTTGCTCTAAGTCAGACCTTCACAAATCTTCTTCATATATAAATTACAGTCTGACTCTGAGGAAGGTGGTGGGGCCCAGACATCCGACCAGATTGAGGACTAGCTAAAACAGCTTTCCAACAGACACAACCACCAGTGTGCCCTGTCAGTTTACCGTTGCCGTGACAATACTCACAAGTTACTACCCCTTTCTATGGCAATGACCTAATGCCTCAAGAGTTCCCACTCTTTCCCTAGAAATTTCTACAGAAACCACTTCCTAATCTGCATGTTATTAAAAGTGGGTATAAATGTGACTGCTCAAAACTTCCCTAAACTGCTACTCTCCTGCCTACAGGGTAGCCCTGCTCTGCAGGAGCAGTCACAGAGCTGTGACACTGCTGGAGCTGCAAAACTGCCACTTCAATAAAGCTGTTTTCTTCTACATCTGCCTTGCCCTTGAATTCTTTCCTGGACAAAGCCAGGAACCCTAGTAGGCAAAGCCCCACATTGGGGATCACCTGTCCTGCATCAACTCCAGTGATGGTGTGCATGCCAAAATGAAAACACTGTCCAAAAAACTACCCCAGGCACCAGAGGTACAACCTCAGAAAGGACAGAACCCTCCAACCACATCTGCCTGTGGGTCTCCTGCTTTCCTGGGCTCTCTGTAACTTCTCAGAATCTGCAGTGGTTCTGGAGCTGTCTGAGCAGCTGAAGGACACCTGCAGGGGAGAACAGGCTGCCCAGGAAGCACCAAGGGGAGCTCCATTTCCCTCCCTTTTCAGGCTCCTGACTGGCCTGTTTGAAGTCACTGCTTCAGGCTGTGCTTCCCACTGCAGGTTATTCACCTGATTCCCACCAATATTGATAAATTAAATGAGAAAAAGACCTTCATTCAATCCAATGGTTGAATAAAACACCAGCAGTGTCACTGACCCACCCAATCATTACTGTAGCTAAACCCTAAGCAGTGTATATATAGCTTTCCCTTGCAAGCATCCTAACTGGCTCCAGGCTGAATACATCTGTGTCTCCCTCATATACCTCAATTCAAATTATAGAATCAATTTTTAAAAATCTCACTTAAAAATGTATTTTACATTTAAGTCACCTAATTTACTAGATTTGATACTAAATCTAATAAATTAGGGTATTATTTTTTTCTCAAAAAATAAAAGTTTGCCTTCAAGGTATAAAGACTACACCTGGAGACCTTCCAGACCTTAGGACTGGTGGTTCTTATGGAAAAGTTCCAAAGTATTTAACAGGGATAATAAATTTAAATTGAGTATTAATATTGTTTTCCAAAGTAATATTCATTGCTTGGAAGGTTGTAGACCTCAAAGTCAAGTTAAGTGCTCAGTGTATTTTTTTTACTCCTGTCATATTACTTCATGGTCATGCCTTGGATTTTAGGTCAATATTGAAGCCATTCAGCTAAACTAATTATTTCAAGCTACATTTTATTTATTCCTAACCTGTCTTTTAATCCTTATTAGGATAAAAATAGCATCACCTTCCAAACTGCAACAAAATTGCCAAATCTTTGTTTTAAAATTTTTATATTTTTTATATTTCTTTTCTTAAATATTAGACAGCTAATTAAGTGTTCTGATTGAAGAAGCCTTCCCTAGAAGCAGGTTTTCTTATAACTTTGTACTAACCAGGCACAGGAGGCCCTTACGCATATCATCTTATTGTATTCTCACAACAAGGCTGTGCAGTAGGTGCACTTTTTAAATTTTGTTTTTTAATTTCAACTTTTCTTTTAGATTCAAGCAGTACATGAGCATGTTTGTTACATGAGTATATTGCAGGATATGAGGTTTAGGGTACAATTAATTCTGCCACCTAGGTACTGAGCATAGTATCAGATTGTTTTTCAGCATTTACCCCCTTGCCCCTTTCCCCCTCTAGTAGCCCCAGTTTCTGTTGTTCCCACTTCTATATCCATGGGTACACATTGTTTAGCTCCCACTTATAGGTAAGAACATGTAGTATTTGGTTTTCTGTTTCTGCATTAATTTGCTAAAGTAATGGCCTCCAGCTCTATTTATGTTGCTGCAAAGGACATGATCTCCTTCATTTTTATGGCTGCAAAGTATTCCATGATGTACATGCACCACATTTTCTTTATCCATTCTACCACTAATGGGCACCAAGGTTGATTCTATGTCTTTGCCATTGTGAATGACGCTGCTATGAACATGCAAATGCATGAGGCTTTTTGGAAGAACAATATATTTTCCCTTTGGATATATAACCAGTAATAGGATGGCTGGGCTGAATAGAAGCTCAGTTTTAAGTTATTTGAAATATCTCCAAGCTGCTTTCCACAGTGGCTGAACTAATTTACATTCCCACTGACAGTGCATAAGTGTTTTTTTTTTTTTTCTCCACAACCTCGCCAGCATCTGTTGTTTTTTGAGTTTTTCATAGTAGCCATTCTGGCTGGTGTGAGATGGTATCTCACTGCAGTTTTGAGTTACATTTCTCTGTTGATTAGTGATGTGGAGCTTTTTTTCATATGTTCATTGGTCAGTTCTATGTCTTCTTTTGAGAAATGTTTGTTCATGCCTTTTGCCCACTTTATAATGTGGTTATTTGGTTTTTGCTTTTTGATTTAACTTCCCCTTAGATTCTGGTATTAGACCTTTGTCAGATGTATAGTTTGTTAATATTTTCTCCCATTCTGTAGGTTGACTGTTTAATCTGCTGATAGTTTCTTTTCCCATGCAGAAGCATATTAGTTTAATAGGTGCTACTTGTCAATGTTTATTTTGTTGCATTTTCTTTTGGGATCTTAGCCATAAATTCCTTCCCAAGTCCGATGTCCAGAATGGTGCTTCCTATGTTTCTTCAAGAAGTCTTAGAGTTGTCAGTCTTACATTTAATTCTTTAATTTAACTTGAGTTAATTTTTCTATATGGTGAAAGATAGGGGTCTAGTTTCATACTTTTGCATATGGTTAACCAGTTAACCCAGCAGCATTTACTGAACAGGGAATCCTTTCCCCATTGTTTATTTTGGTCAACTTTGTGAAAGATGGTTGTAAGTGTATGACTTTATTTCTGGGTTCTTTATTCTATTTCATCAGTCTACATGTCTGAATTTATGCCAGTGCCATGTTCTTTGGGTTACTGCAGCCTTATAGTATAGCTCAAAGTCAAGTAATGTGATGCCTCAAACTTTGCTCTTTTTGCTTTGGATTGCTTTGGCTATACAACCTCTTTTTTGTTCCACATGAATTTAAAAATAGCTTTTCCTAATTCTGTGAAAAATAATGGTAGTTTGATAGAAATAGTGTTGAATCTACATATTGCTTTGGGTAATATGACCATTTTAACAATATTGATTTTTCCTGTCCATGAGCATGTACTGTTTTTCCATATGTTTGTGTCATCTATGATTTCTTTCAGAAGCTTTTGGTAGTTATCCTTATAGAGATCTTTCATATCCTTGGTTAGATGTATTCCTAGATATTTTATTTGTTATGGCTATTGTAAATGAGATTGCATTCTTGATTTGGTTCTCAGCTTGGATGTTATTGGTGTATGGAAATGATACTGATCTTTGTACATTGCTTTTCTATTCTGAAACTTTATTGAAGTCATTTATCAGTTCCAGAAGGCTTTTGGTGGAGTCTTTAGGGTTTTCTAGGTATAGATTTATATTGCCAGTGAAGAGAGATAGTGTGCCTTCTTCTTTTCCTGTTTGGATGCCTTCCATTTCTTTCTCTTCCCTAATTGTTTTGGCTAGAATTCCCAGTACTATGCTGAACAAGAGTGGTGGGAGTGGGCATCCTTCTCTTGTTCCAGTTCTCAAGTTCTCCAGTATTCAATGGCTAGTTTCTTGAGGGTTTTTATTATAGAGATGTTGGATTTTATTGAAAGCTTGTTCCATGTCTATTGAGATGCTCATGTGGATTTTGTTTTTAATTTTGTTTATGTGGTAAATCACATTTATTGATTTCCATATGTTGAATCAACCTCACATCCCAAGAATGAAGCCTGCTTGATTATGGTAAACTTCCTTTTGATGTGCTGCTGGATTCAGTTTGCTAGTATTTTGCTGATGATGTTTGCATCTAGGTTTATCAGGGATATTGGCCTGTAATTTTTCTTTTTCACTTATGTCTTGCCAGATTTTGATGTCAGTGTGATGTTGGCTTCATATAATGAGTTAAAGAGAAGTCCTTCTTCCTGAATTGTTTTGAATAGGTTCGATAGGATCGGTACCAGCTTTTCTCTGTACATCTGTTAAAATTCTACAATAAATCCATCTGGTCAGGAGTTTTTCTCATTGGCAGGTTTATTAATGATTGAATTTTGAGAGATATTTTTGATGTGCTGCTGGATTCATTTCATTTCTATTTCTGCTGGTATTGATTTTTTTTTTTTTTTGGAGAAAGAGTCTCACTCTGTTGCCCAGGCTGGAGTGCAGCAATGCAGTCTCGGCTCACTGCAACCTCCACCTCCCAGGCTCAAGCAATTCCCTGCCTCAGCCTCCTGAGTAGTTGGGATTACAGGTGCCCATCATCAAGCCTGGCTAATTTTTGTATTTTTAGTTTGAAACGGGGTTTCATCATCAAGACCACTATCAGGTCTTGAACTCCTGACCTTGTGATCCACCCGCCTGGGCCTCCCAAAGTGCTGGAATTACAGGCATGAGCCACCGCACCTGTCCTTGATTTCTATTTTTATTCCACTCTACTCTGAGAGTATGGTTGGCTTGATTTTGATTTTTTAAAGTTAATTGAGACTTGCCTCAAGGCCAAGCATGTGATAAATATTGGAGTGTGTTCTTTGTGCAGATGAGAAAACTGTATATTCTACGGCTATGGGTGGAGTATTCTGTAGATTTCTGTTAGGTACAATTGGTCAAGTGTTGAATTTAAGTCCAGAATTTCTTTGTTAATTTTCTGCCTCAGTGATCTGTCTAACACTCTCAGTGGGATGTTAAACTTCTCCACTATTATTGTGAGCTGTCTAATTCTATTTGTATGTCTAGAAATACTTGTTTTATGAATCTGGGTGCTCCAATGTTGGGTGCACATATATTTATGTAGTTAAGTCCTCTTGTTGAATTGAATCCTTTATCATTATGTAATGCCCTTCCTTGTCTTTTACTGCTGATGGTTTAAATTCTCTTTTGTCAGAAGCAAGTATAACAACCCTTGCTCTTTTTGCTGTTCTGTTGCATGATGGGTCTTTCTCCACTGCTGTACTTTGAGCCTATGCATGTCATGATGTGTGAAATGGGTCTCTTGAGGACAGCAGAACAATGAGTCTTGGTTTTTTATTTGCCTTCCACTATTTGCCTTTAAGTGGTGCATTTAGACCATTCATACTCAAGGTTAATATTGATATGTGAAGCTTTGATCCTGTCATAAAGTTGTTAGCTGGTTGCTTTTAGGTTTCTATTGTGCAGTTGATTTATAGGGTTTGTGGGCTCCGTTCTTAAGTGAGTTATTGTGTTAGCAGATATTGTCATTTCACTTCTGTGTTTAGAACTCCCTTCAGGATCTCTTGTAAGGCTGGTCTGGTGGCTAAACATTTTCTTAGAGATTGCTTGACTGGAAAAAATGTTATTTTGTCTTCACTTATGAAGCTTAGTTTGGCAGGTTATGAAATTCTCCGTTGGAATTTCTTTTCTTTAAGAATGCTGAAAATAGGCCACCAATCTCTACTGGATTGTTAGGTTTGTGCTAAGAAGCCCACTGTTAGCCTGATGGGATTCCATTTTTATGTGATCTGGTCAGTTTTTCTAGTTGCCTTTAAGAATTTCTCTTTAGCAATGACTTGGACAGTCCAATGACTATATTCTTGATGATGTTCATTTTGCATAGTATCTCACAGGTGTTCCCTGGGTTTCTTGTATCTGAATGTCTGCCTCTCTAGTGAGGTTAGGGACATTTTCTTAAATTATTCCCTCAAAAATGTTTTCCAGGTTGCTTGTCTCTTTCTGTGTCAAGAATGCCAGTAATTCATAGGTTTAGCCACTTTATATAATCCCATATTTTTGAAGACTTTATTCACTTTTATAAATTCTTTTTTCTTTATTTGTCTCTGACTGGGTTAGGTCAAAGACCAGTCTTTAAGCTCTAAAATTCTTTCTTCTGCTTGGTCCAGTCTACTGATAAAGCTTTCAATTATATTGCAAAATTCCTTGAGTAATATTTTCAATTCCAGAAGCTCTGATAGAGTTCTTTTTAACATGTTTATCTCTCTTCCTTCATTTCCTGGATTTCTTTAGAAGTGGCTTATGTTAATTTTCAACATTGTTTGGCTCTTACTGAGCCTCCTTTTGATCCATGCTTTGAATTCTTTATCTATCATTTCTGAGTTTTTATTTTTGTTAGGGACCATTGGTAGAGAGCTAGTGTGATCCTTTGGTGGTGTCAATACATTGAGATTTTTCATGGTGTCAGAATTCTTGCACTGTTTCCTTGTCATCTGAGACACTGGCACTTCTAATTTTTGTAAATATTTTCATGCAGGTGGGATTTTTTTCTTTTTCTTTATTTCCAGGATGGCAGGCACAAGTACCAGTACAAGAGAGCATACAATGAGTGGCCACCACATGCCCAGAGGAACTCCTAATCTCGGAGCATGGGTGCTCCAGTGCCTGGAGATCTTTCTGAGTATGGAGTATAGAGGGACCCACTGCACCACTATCTCTGCACAGGAATGGTGAGGTGGCTCGTGTTAATCCAGGTGAATGGGTACCCCAAATGCCTGGGGATATTCCCTGGTGTAAAACAAGGAGGTCCTCTTGCATCAAGATCCCTACACAAAAAGGGTACAGTGGTTCAGGCTGCAGATTTGGGTGAGCAGGTGCACTGAATTCCTGGAGATCTACCTGAGTGTGAAGCATAAAGGACCCTGCTGCACCATGATCTATGCACAAGAAGGGTGGGTCAGCTCAGGCTGCTGATCCAGATGAGTAGGTGACCCAAATGCCTGCAGATATGTTTGAATGTGAAGTGGAGAATGCTCCCCTGCACCAGGAACTCCACACAGGCAGGGTGGGGTGGCTCAGGCTGTTGGTCCAAGCAAGTCAATGTTTTGAATGCCTGGAGTTCTGCCTGGGAGTGAAGCAGAGAGTGCCTCTCTGGCCTGGCTTCTGAGACACAATGGAGGGTTCTAAACCTTAGACTAGGGAATCAAGAAAGGCTTCCCAGAAGAGATGACTGAGCTGAAAGTTGGTTAAAAACAATGATAGCTGTGTGAAGAATTGAATTACAGCATTGGGTGTGTTCAGAAATAATGTCCTGGTTGTAAGTGGAAAAAATAAAAACACATACATCAGTTGTATATTTTCGAAGTGAGTTAGATAGGTTTGAAAGTTGTCATGCTATTGCTGATGTTGCTGGATGCTACTGCCTTCTATGGCAAGCAGCTATTACTCTTCCTTCTCTAACACTCTTACCTTCAACCTCTCTGCATTCCCTGTAGAGTCTCTAAAGAACCCTTGAGAGTGAATGACTAGGAGACAGGGAAGATGAATGTTTAATTTTATATGACTATGTCTAATATTTTCCAGAATGAGAGTTTTACACTCCCTCCAGCAATGTATAAGAGATCCAGATTTGGGGTTGTCATTCTTTTTAATTTTATCCATTCAAGTGTATGTTTAAGTAGTATCTCACTATGAACTTAATTTGTATTTCCTTAATAACAAATGATGCTGATCAACTTTTCATGTATTTCTTGGCATTTCATATATCTTCTAATATTAAGTGTCTAAGTATTTTGGCCAGTTTTAGTGAATTATTTTACTTCAATTATTGATTTGAAGGAGTTATTTATAAAATTTAATTTCTTTGCCACTGGACTCATCTTTTTCAGTCCCTGGTTTTCCTTTTTATTTATTTAATGATTTGTTTTAATGAGCAAGAGTTTTTAATATTGAAGAAGTTAAATTATCAACTATTTTTCTTTTATAATCAGTGCTTTTGATGCCCTCCCTAAAATATCTTTACCTACCAAAATAATACAAAGATTTTCTCTTATAAGTTATTCTAAAAATTATACTTTTAGCTTTATTAGTCTTATGACACATTTATAATTACTATATGTTACATTAATGCTGTGGCTAACCACCATGCACCAGGAAGAACTTCAGAAGTTCCACTGATTGGTTAATTCCTTTCTCTATGTAGAGTTAAACATCAGCAACACAAATTCCTGATACATTAAAATTGATAGGAATATATTAAACACGGCCCATATTATGGAGAACTTTTAACTGCCTCAGGATATTAAAGCAGCATTTATCATGGTGGTTCTCCCAACTGTGAAGGAAAAGTTAAATATTAAATTTGAACTCAAATGAACATGGACACAAACAATGGTCACCAAGTCCTGGAACAGGTTGCATGAGACCCTTGAGGTATTTATCCAGCACTGTTCTGGAGAAATCTCTATTTCAATCTATTCCTATATGTTAGTTATTTAAAAACAACAGACAATCACAAAAACAAATTGACCTGTTTGTGTTCCTTGAGCCCAGTTGCGAAGGGCCCTCGTGACTGGGCCTCATGCCAAGCAACTCATTACAAAAAGAGCTAGGGTCCCAGACCACTCTGAAGCTTTATGAAACCTCTTCTCATCTGTGCACAAATGAGTGTCCGACTCTGGAGCCCAGCCTGTTGCTTCCCAGTCTGGTGATGAATCCTTCATAGTCTGAGGAGTGTAAAGATATATATATATAAATATATACAGATATACACATCTTTTCCCTTCTCCCCTTCCCTTTGCAATTTGCTTATTATATCAATTTGTTCATTATATCAATTTGTTCATTATATCATTTGCTTATTATATGTGCATTGCATTTATGTGGGATAAAAGTTGTTTACCCTTAAAGGTATTGTGTGTGTGTATTTTTTTCTCCCCTTGCACATCTCCCACACAGAACACCAACAAAAAGCTTTAATGAAGGTTGATAACTGGTCAATAGGTAAAGTTTATTTTTTAGACTAAAATGAAGCTCTACATAATTGATTTTATAAAATGCATTGATTTAAAACAAACTCATTAACAAATTTGAAGAAATATAATTATTTTGAGAAAGATTCCCTTCAACTCAGCTCCACTGAGATGCACATGACCCTGTTTTGGGCAGAGTGTAAGACAAGCTCATAATTCTTCAAATTACCTTATTTTATTTTTGCTTCCTGTCTGTTTAGTAACTAAAGTAACAGATATTAACTATAATTTAGAAAATAATCAGAAAATCTTAACATTCATTCATTTGTCAAGAGGCCTACGTTACATAATGTATCCTACAAGTCATCCTCTTATCTCTGGGCAATATACAACTCTGAAATTCATAATGTGATTAGCAGGCAGACATGGTGGATGAGAGTGACGGGCATGTTGGATGCATGAAGGAGTTACCATCCACTGTCATCTGCCATGATTTTATAGAAGGTAATATATGCATCCATAACATTTCTCCAGTAGAAAGGAAGCTGGTGAAAGTAAGCCATCACTTGATTTATTAGAACATTGATAATTCATAATCTTCCTATGTAAAATGAAGTAAAATGAAAATAGAAGTTCAAAAGTGACACTGAAAGTGGCAGAGATTCTAAAGTGATAAGACTTAAAAATTGCAGCCAGATGAGTCTTCAGGGGTTGACAGTAGATAGTATAAAACAGCTCATGTCTCAAGATACCTAACAGCATGAAACTCAAACCCTAGGATAAAGGAAGGAGGAATGGAACCAACAAATACTGACATCAGACACCTGGTGTCACCTGGTGTTTTGTGGCATATAACACAACTAATTCTCATGACAAACCATTCATTAGGCAGACACCATCCATATTTCTCAAGTGCAGAAACAGAGACCCAGAGATTAATTAATTTACCCAAAGTCCTAGAGGCAGAATTTGAGTCTAAGCCAGTGCAAATTAAACTTTAAGAAATGTTTAAGGGTGACGATGGAGATCCTTCAGCTTCTGAGAACAACACTCAGATGAAGAGGGTCTTCCAATTCATGAGAGGCTGCTACCCCAGTGATGATTCTCAGCTCAAGTTATATGTAGTCATAATGTACCCAGTCAAGGACCGGTAGACTAATACCTCTTAAGCAGATGACACTGACGTCAACTCTTTCTGAGCAGCTGAGAGATTGCAGGGGTCAGAAAGGTACCTCTACCAGCCGAACTCACTGGGAGTAGGAGCTTTCACCCAGATCATATTTAGGAACCAGTGTTTTGCTTTCAACTACTGGTATGGCCTACAGCAAAAATCCTATCTGTTTGCATTTAGATCATCAGAAAGATGTATACTTAGACTAGAAGAGATAAACTCCATTACCGTTTATATATCTTCATGGTATTTAGGCTTCAATGTAGTCATTTCAGATTGTAGACAGTCTGTTTTGGAAATGTCCCTCTGCCTTCAAACTAGAATTTATGTAGTGGGCACTGCCCATATAATAGAGAACACCTCTCCAAAGTCACCAGTGCATTCAGTGTCAGTGACTTTTTAGCTGAGCCAAGAAATGTTCTATGAGAAGAAACAAAAGAATTAGAATCCTGTGAGCTGACATCTATTTCCTCTCTGCCTGTGCTGCTGAATGAACCACAGGGCAAAAGGCAGTGCTTGGCATAAATTAATCATTCCAGGAAACTATTTCATTTGCCTTTATCTTCTTCCTAATTGGTTTTTTATTTGCTTTTAAATTTTAATTGTTCTGATTTATATGTGTTTCACTTTATAATGTTCTTCAAATTCTTTGAGGAATAGGCTATAAAATATCAATTCTTTAAAAATATGTTGTCCTGTGATACATACCTATGACAATACTCAAAGGATGGTAGAAGGGTAATTATAGAACCACCTTCCTCTGTAAATGCCCAACTAACTTATAAAATGATTAAATGCATATGCTCTGCTTCATTAGTCCAATCTTGGTTATCAGGAGTAAGATGGGAAAGAAAATTTATTCTTGCTACTACCATAGAAGGCATTTGATAAAATACTTAACAAAACTCAAATCTGTTTTGCAAGTTCTTCTTCCTTTACCATGACTACATGGGCATAAAGTGAAATTTGATTTAATTTTGTGCAAAATCAATAGAAGATAGCTCCCAAATGTATGTGAAATTCTTATTGATTGTTCTAAAAATCAAACATTATCATGTTTAAAGTCATCATATCAGAATTGAAATATTTGTTTTCAGAGTAATTTAAAATATTTGGTGTGATAAAACTTCGACATACACTTGTTTAATTTACTTTCAATTAAACCATTATAAAATTGAATTTTATCAGAGCTATTGGATTATGTTACAGTTGAACAAATTGAAAGGACTTATGTTACCTTTTTATTTAAAATCAGGAGAAAATTGATCTAAGTGAATTTGTCCATTGCTTTATGTTGTTATTGAATATATGCGAAGATTACTCTGGCATGAAGAAACATAAAAGCTTCTTCACAGAAATATAAAATTAATCTTTCTTTGAATCAATTCATTCATGTTATCCATTACTAGATTGGTGCTCTTCTTGTTTGAAATTTAGCCAACCATGATTTGCTATTGACTAATAAGGTTCTAGGAGCATTTTTCTATGCAAATTATTCAGTAGACTCTTTTTTTTTTTTTTTTGAGATGGAGTTTTGCTCTTGTTGCCCAGGCTGGAGTGCAATGGTGTGATCTCGACTTACTGCAACCTCTGCCTCCTGGGTTCAAGTGATTCTTCTGCCTCAGCCTCCCAAGTAACTGGGATTACAGGCATGCACCACCACACCTGGTTAATTTTGTATTTTTAGTAAAGACGGGGTTTCTCCATGTTGGTCAGGCTGGTCTCAAACTCCCAACCTCAGGTGATCCGCCCGCCTCAGCTTCCCAAAATGCTGGGATTACAGGCATGAGCCACTGAGCCCGGCCGCTTCAGTAGACTTCATAGATATCAGGACAGTGACTTTTGACTGAGATTATGGCAGATTGAGGATGGAAGGGGTCCACACAACAGTGACTTTTCTATGTACAATCCAAGCTGAATCATGGGCTTAGTGGTACTTCTCACAGTCTTGAATTCAACAGACTTATTGGCACCTCTTGAATGCCAGACATTATGCTTGGCACCAGAAATTCAAGGATGAAAATGTTTAGTTTCCCTTCTCAAAGAGCTTACACCATTAGGAAGAATAAGGGCATATGAAAGAATAATCACATATAAAATGGCATATTCTATCATGGGGGTATGAGTAAATTGTAATTGAAGAAAAGAGAAGCTTCACGGAAATAAAAATAAAAATGTTGGAAAAGTCTTCTCAGATAACTACTTCAGCTGTGACTTAAAAGAAAAAGTAAAATTTACTCTGGCTGATAAAGGCACATTACACGGGACTTGAAGGAAGTGAAAATGATCTGTTCAGGGAAGGCTGCCAAGTTCAATGCTTTTGGAGAAGTTTGTTCTTGTGGGAGAATTGCATGTCCAAATACTTTCGGAAGAGTCAGGGAGCAGATAAGGGACTGCCTTGTCAACCATCCTGATAACCTTCCACTTTCATCTTAGTTGAAAAGAACTACTGAAGTCTTAAAAGCTGGGGAAACAACATTACTGGATAGTTCTAGCTGGAAAGCAGAAAACAGGCAAAAGTCACCAACACTTGAAAGTCAATGATGACCATAATCTGGACAAGAGATAATAAGAGATTTAAAATAATAGAAATCAAAAGGGAAAATATGCAGTATTTCAATTATATCATTATTCTTACAACATTTTAACAAATGGCTTTTTCCAAAGTGCATTTTGTTTTTCTAAAACTGAAGTGACATTTATTTAACCATTGCATATTCATAAATCCAGTGATTCATGCTAGATGATATGAAGCATCCACATTTAATATAACTTTGGAAGATCTCTATAGGTTCGTAAACCAAAAGGTATCTGACACAGGTCTCAATCAATTTAGAAGTATATTTTGCCAAGGTTAAAGACAATGCCTGGGAGAAAAAAAAACGGGGAATCCCAGAAATAGTTTATGGTCTATGTTTTTCTCCAAAGATGATTTTGAGGGCTTCAGTATCAAAGTGGAAAAAGAGGCTGGAGGGGAAAGAAGGAGGATATGGTCACATTACTAAATCCACATGTTGCAAGAGAAAAGGAGCAGGTAGGGGAATAGTCAATGATGTATTTTTCTCATACTAAGTAAACTGGCTCTTTACATAAGATGAGGTGAACATAGAGTATCTACCTGTGGAGATGTTTAACCTTTTATCTGCAGCTTTCTGCTTAGGAACAAAAGGAATGGCAGGTCCTTGCATGACTCAGCTTTCAGCTTAATTTTTTCCTTTTGCAGAGTCAATTGGGGTCCCAAGCTTTAATTTCCTTTTCACAGGTTCATAAAGTTTGTTGACCCTGTGCACGAATGAGACATTGATTTATTCTATCACATCCTTAATAAAGCTACCTTGAAAACCAACATAACTCATAGGCTATTCAGCAGGGTCATCAGAAGGCTTCAGTGAGTCATTCAAGCACAAAATTAGTTTCATATGAGGAAAATCTGTTATGGTATGAAGCTTAGAAAACAGTTGTATTCTGGAAGCATCCTGGAAAGAAACAGATGGCACGTTGAAAGGATTGGCTGAAAAAAATCGAATGAAATGACTATTCGCACTGGTGGGGGTGCGGCAAGGAGAACCAAGAATGAAAGAAGGCCCCAGGGACTAGAAACCCTTACACTCCAGACCTGAGGGGGCAAGATGGGGGAGGGGTGTTCCCGGAGCTGGCTAGAGCTGTAGCTCTGGAAGGAGGCTGCCAGAGCTCCCAGCAAGAAAAAGGGCCATGTTGGGGGCTGGGCACTGTGACTCACGCCTGTAATCCCAGCACTTTGGGAGGCCAAGGCAGGCGAATCACTTGAGGTCAGGAGTTTGAGACTGGACTTCACAGGATGAAACCCTGTCTCTACTGAAAATACAAAAATTAGCCAGGTGTGGTGGTGGGCGCCTGTAGTCCCAGGTGCTGGGTAGGCTGACAGGCGAATTGCTGGAACCCGGAAGGCTGAGATCGCATCACTGCACTCCAGCCTGGGCGACAGAGCGACTCCACCTCAAAAAAAAAGGGGGGGGCGGGGGGGGTTTTGACTGTGCGTAGGGAGAGAGATGAAGCTCCTGCCAGACCCATTTAAGTAAAGGAGAAAATGGGAACTGGAAACCATAACCCTCTCTCTTTTCCTGCTGGGGCTTCCATTGTGCAAAACAAACTACAAGAAGTAAAGAGGGCAACAGCGAAAAGGAACCACCATCCAGGATGCAGAATGCAGAGGACAGGCAAAGACAGATGGAGTCGGGGGAGGGATGGTGGGCAGCAGATTAAACAGCTGGAGAAGGTGGCCATTGCCACTTTTCAAATAGTCTGCTTGGCTAGCTGAGGAGGCTGCTGCTCAGTTTAGCATTTTTTAAAAGGATGTGTCTTTGCACATTTAGTTTCCTTTGCCTGGTTTATAGCTGCACTCCAACCTTGGTTTCTACATGCCTACTTGGGTTTGAATTCCGTGTAAAAGCTCCCTTGGAACACATTTCCCACCAGTTAGGACTAACATGCTATCCTCTGTGCTTGGTTTATATGTTTAATTGTACTGTTTAATATACTGAATTATGCTTTTGACATTTCTTTATAGAGGCCTTTGTGACTAAATAAACAAGAAAAATGAGTAGCGGCCTTGATAAATTATCCTAAGAAAGATAAACTTCAAAACTGAATTTCCTAGGACTAAAGAATGTGGGTATTAGGAAATGATCAAGGGATTATTCAAATTTATTCAGTTTTTTTGTTTGTTTGTTTGTTTGTTTTTACTATTTTGTCTTCCTTCCACCCTCATCAGTTAGTCAATTATCAATGCACAGTGAACATAAATGCAACCTTTTCTTTTAGGCTAAAAGAGTGTCTGTACCAAGACGTTGGAGGAAGCAGGCATCTAAAAACAGTGATTTTTACATCAATTGCTAGTTGAAATAACAACACTTCGGTGCAACAGGATTTCTGCTTAATAGGTTTCTAGTGCATTAACTTAGCCCATTTTATAGCATTACAGACTTTTTTCCAAAATAAGTAATCTACTTATTATTCATAATCTTCAGAGCAGTAGCTTAATGTTAAATAGCCCTTAAAACACACTCAATAAAATAGTAATGTGTATTCCCTCACTTTATTTAGAGACCTCAGAAGCTCTTCTCCAAGGCCCTCCTCAGACACTCAGACCTTACTCTCTTATTTCTGCAACACAGATATTTAATTGAGTGCAAAGGCATGTTGCTCAGCCTCATAGAATTGACAGTCATAAACAATGAATAATGCAGAACTGAAAAAGCCAAACAAATCACTCTAAGATTTATAACCCTGGTACTTTGTGAGGAAACATGGAAAAGAAAGAATTTTTGGTTAAGTGCTGAGTTCTGCTTCCTCAGACACCAACACTGCAATCACAAAGACAGAGCAACCTCCAGAAATTAGGCTTCTAGGGAATTGGGGCCCTGGGCATTTTGCGCTGTAACATGGGGGTAGCCACACACTTAACTTAGAGCATTATTTTGAGAGTAGAAATGGTTAATAAATGTGAAAGTAATGTGTAAATTGTGATGGTTTTATAAAGATTACTTATTACACTAGACATACTAATATATCACCAAAACATCTCAACATTTAGTTTATTAATCATAGACATGTGTTGGTATAGGGAAAAAAGGATCATTTACTTTTGAACATTTAGTGATTAAAAGAAATAAAGCTAGGTCCAGTTAATGCTGTGAATTGTCATCGTAATCAACTCCATTGCTGATTTCCTGTAGTTTAGACACACAATTCTGATGTGGCATTCAATTCCTCGAAAGTTAAGTCAGTGTGCCAGGCAATGTTCTAAGACTTAGAAGCAGAAAGCTAGGTAAGTCTGATTATCTTTACCCTACTGATTTTATCTTCTACTTAATTAAACAAAACAAAACTCTGAAGACTTCTTTAATGTCTCCTGTTTGTTTGTTTTTCTTCTCTTTTTGCAGAATGAATTGGAAATCCTTTCTTGAATCCTTCTCTTCTCCTTTCTAATCATAGCTGCCCAAATTTAGATCACCGTGATACCTTGTCTTGACTATGTATAAACTTTGACTATTTCACTTTCTCTATTTCATTCCCTGAAACCCATTTATTCCCATCACAGATAATGGATGAACAATCTAAAAGAGTTCAAGCTCCATAACATGACACCACTTTCTAGTTGCTCCAAAATCTGGCTTCCACCTCCCTTTCAAATCTCAGCTCTTGACACTTCTGGCTTGTGCTTTAGTGCCCATTAATATCAAATGGTGGAGTACTCAAAGTATTAAAATATTTGCTAACAGTAAATCTATTTTCACTACCCATGTGGTAACTGTTACTCATCCACCTGAGGGCACAGTTTTTCTCATTTCTTCACCTGCCCAAACTGGGTTATGTAGTTTGTGTCTGTGCCATATTCTACTTTGTCTCTATCATTACTGTTATTACAGTGAAATGAAATGATCTTTTAATGAAACTCTTTCTTTCAGCATACTAAGATCCATTCCAGTCATGTGCTGTCTGACACATCCTTTTATCCCCAGCTCCAAATAACAGTATATTACACACATAGTAAGCACTTTACTCTGAAATGAAATACAGGCTCCTTGATCCTAATTTTTTAAATATGTAAGAAGTATGTAGGAATACATAAGTGACTTACTTTGCATGCTGTAGGATATTTACACAGTGGGAGAGTCTATGTTGCCATGTGGATTCTCCCATTTCACCCCTATTAAGTTCACTTTGAACATTGGATATGTAAATATACTGCTGCCACTTCCATAAATGCAGAGCTGGAAATTTTCCAAACCACTGTGCACCTACTGAGAAATTCTCCATTTAACATAATTCTAGATCATCCACTGATACATGGGTTTCTGTTACAGAGCTGATTATGATGCAAAATGCATTCTACATGAATTGGATCTACCTTTATTTCTTTTAGTAATTAAATGTTCAAAAGTAGATGATAAATTTTCTCTACTTCTATATATTTTCCTGACACAAACAGCACGCAAAGGAAATTAAAGTTTTATAGGAACTCAAATATGCACTGTACATATTTCCCTCTCAGACAAGCTGTTTTTAGTAATGACTTGTAGGAGATTCGGTTTCAATTAGACTAAATTTAAATAAATTCAATCCAATCCCCACTTTGTCTTCCAGTTATAAATCTGGTGAGACTCATGGAATTAATCTGAGCTCATTCAAATGTAAGATCAATGGGAAAGACATTTTATTGATATTAAACAAAAAAATTACAGTAGACTAAATCTTTGGATCAGAAGATGTAATAATAGAATTATACCACATCTGTCACCTTAAATCAAGATATTTAAATGTTCGCTTTCATTCAGGGTAAGATAAAGCTGTGTCATGGGTGATTTTTAATGCACTATTTTAAAAAGGAGAAGAAGAAGCTGCTGCTGGTAAAAGGAATAAGCAATTTGGAGCATTTATAGCCAACTTTACCTTTAAATGTAAATCATCAAGTTCTTTTGATTTTCAAAACATAGAAGGTGGTCCCAATACAGGCCATTCCCTTATTTTTCTGAATGTAATAACACACACTATGTAGTACAGTAGAAAAGACAATGGTCATCAACTTTTAGGGCTAAACTTAGACTGTTGGCCCTGGAAGAGTCTAGCTCTGGTAGTCTAAGGTTGTAACCATCTGCACTATTACAAATCTTTCTAATAGTGGCCCTGCTGTGAGGTCATGAGACAAACTGCAAATTGAAAATAAGTCCACTGACTGCTCCAGTGATTAGGCTGGTTTATAAATCCTGAACATAACTACCAAGGCTGCTTTGAGATTCACTGTTACACCCCAAACCTTTGATGGCATACCCCTCTTTTGAGATGCCCCAGTTTCTTATATGTGCTTCTCTGCAAGAACTAATATGTATATAGAGAACTCTCTCTCTATATATATATTTTTACTTTAAGTGTGTTCCTCATGGTGTTTGGCCAGAAGGCCCCATAGTTTCTAAATCATAAGGCTATTATAAAAATTAAATAAGCTTATGTACCTGGCACAAAGTGATTTTTAATAATATGAGCTATTGCTACTGGGTGGTTATCAATTTATTATCTCTGAAATCCAAATCTACCCTCATTGCCTTGATTTGTGATTCTGCAGCTGGAGCCAGTATCATTTCTCTTTGATAGCTAGCAGAATGGCATGTCTGAGAGACAGCCACCCAGCAGTGTTCCCCTTCTGCACACCCTCAGCCATTCTAGCAAGAGGCTTCCAGTGTCTCAGACCCATGCTGTCCTCACCCCCAACAGAAGATTTTGGGCTCATCAGTCCATGCTCATGGTTTCCTGAACTGTAGCCTCACTGCAGAGCCTATGGACCATGCCTAGACTAAGGCAATCCAGCCGATTGCACCATCCTGTTGTCTGAAACTCAGCATCAGAGAGGAGATTCCCTCCCAAGTCAGCCCCTTCCTTTGCACTGTCTCTCAGTCCTAAGAATTCTCATGTATTCCTTCTTTCTGGTGTGCTGGAAGCCTCCTGCAGGAATGCTGGAAAATCAGGTGGAGGCTGGTGTTGCTAGTCGCCGGCATACATGCTATTGTACAAACTACTGAAGAGACATATCACCAGGTAATAATTATTCATATTGAAATCTCCATGTTTACATTCCCAGTGCGCTTTCTGTCCTGACTGACTGTGAATAATATAACTACTTGAAATAGAGTTTTTCTCAAATGGAAACTTGTTGCTATGGCTTTGCCTCTAGACTTAGTATCTCTTACTTGTTCTGCCCCTTGATTTCTGACCAATTAGACCTCATCATTTACCTGACACCTAATTGGGCTATCTTTAGTTTTAATCCCTCACTGTTTCCTAATTTATGATTTCTTTGCAAACACATTGGTTTGGATCAGCCATTTGCCTTCAAGCCTGGACAGGGGGAATTTCTGTAAAAATGCCAAGCCTTGACTTCTGTCTCAATAGTTGATGCTTGTATTTTAATAATATCAAGGTATTGACAACTTTGTTTCTTCCCCTTTACTTTTCTGCACTAATCTCATTTTTCTACCTAATAAAGAGTCTTGGTAATGCTAATGATAATATTAATAAAAATAGTAATTACAACAGTAGTAATATTTATTGTGTCTTTACTTTTCTGCCAGACACTGTGCTATGTATGTTTTACTTAATTCCCACAATAGAACTAATTAAGTAGGTACTATTCTATATTTATTTTACAGAATGAGAAAGTGAGGTTTAGAGAAATTTAGAAACCTGGCTATAATCAAGCAGCTAATAAAGTGGCATGTCTAACTGTTTCAAATCTGTGCCATAAGCCAATGTGCACTGTTCTTCAAAAATAAATAAATGCCCTGAAGTCTCAACTCATGGGAATTATTCAAAATTAAACTATTATTATTCAGTTTATGTTATTCCAACAGAAATCACAATTTCATCTCTCTATAATTTTAAAAATTATATTCATTGACTCTTTCATAGCTACCCAATTTAACCATCGATCATGGTATTTAAATGAATGTCAATGTTTGAACATTACTGTTAAAGTGATATTTGATTCAGTAATTATTACAAAGATGATCAAAATTATTCAAATGTATGTGAAACTGATTGGATTGACTTATATAATGTCAATGAGTGCAAACGTCTTGCTCTGATGACCCCAGCTACTAAATTTAGATGACGGAAATATCACTGACTACATTTTTGGTTCAATTTAATTAATTAAACTCGACTCTATTCGTTAAAAGTATGATTTATTCTTTGAAATACAGTTCATAAGCTCATTCCTAGAGTATATTTAATCAATTTAAAATTAACTGTTGCTGTTTGGGTAGAACAAATGAATAAATCATTTAAAAATATAATTATACAGGGCTAACATATAATTGAGAGGAATTGTGAGGCTAGTAACCAGTAAATAGACTATAAATGCGATTAATTAGTTTTTATTCTACAAAGCATGCGGTTTAATTTCTATTACATCAGGTGACACTATATGGCTGTTTACTCTCCTTCATAAGCCTGATTTAGAATAAATTAATATTCATGTGTAATTTACAAAAAGCCATGAGATGTGATGAAAAGAGGGGTCAGAAAAAGTAGCATAGTCCTCATCAGTTTTAGATAGTTAGATATTTGTATCAATTTTTGCAAATACAAAATAAGGTGGGTGTTACAGGCTTGTGATGAATGTCAAATGAAATGATGTGCACATGTGCTGAAACTATAAAGTGTGATACAAATACAAATGGACGATGATGATATGACTGTTGTAAAGCTCCAGTCTACTTCACTTTTTCCTGCTGCCTCTGTCTTACATATATCAATTGTTTATTGCTGGATTTAGTTTTTCTCAACATATCCAATTTTAATATATTTCAAAATCTTTAGGCCTCTTTATTTTTTCAAATATTCAGGCAATAAAAACATATCCTCTTACTTTCACAGAATTAGTGCATAAGGGAGGGTGTTAACACAGAAACACTCTACAAATCCTCCATATGGGCCCTCCATATGGAGATAGAGCTAAGCTTTGCTTTAGCTCATTCCCCCAACATTTCATTTTATTTTCACTTTAAATCACTCCAAAATATTTTATAGTTTCCTTTGAGATTTCTTGGTTAAATTACTGTGGATAATTTGGACTATTTGAAAGTTTGTTGTTTAACTTCCAAATCATTGATAGATTTTCTAGTTCTCTTTGTTACTGATTCTCAGTTAATTTTCATTATTTTCAAGGAATATACATATACTAAAATTTCTATTATTTTATTCTTTTTTTTTTTTTTTGAGACAGGGTCTTGCTCTGTCACCCAGGCTGGAGTGCTGCAGTGGTCAGTGGTACAATCATAGCTCACTGAAGCCTTGACCTCTGGGCTCAATCAATTCTCTCGCCTCAGCCTCATGAGTAGCTGGGACTACAGATGCACACCACCATACCTGGCTAATTTTTTGTATTTTTTGTAGAGATGGGATTTCACCATGTTGCCCAGGCTTGTATTATTTTGAATCTGTGAAGGTTTCTTTTATGATCCAGGATATGTCTAACTAGATACATGTTTCATGAGAACTGGAAAAGTATGTGCATCCTGCTGTAGCTGTGTGGTGTGTTCCCATTGATCAATTCAGTCTTTTAGTTGAAGTTGTTTAACATTTTCTCTGCCCTTGCTGATTTTCTTTCTGTTTATTTTATCATTAAATGGGATATTGTTTATTTCTCCTTCCTATTTTGACAGTTTTTACTTCACACATGTTAAAGCTCTGTTATGAAGCACATACTCATGTAGGTGTATTATAGCTTCCCGGTGAATTGTCGCTTTTGTAATGTTTAATGTCCTTCTTTATCTCTGATTATTTTTCCTGTTCTGAAGTCTCCTTTGTCTGATATTACCATACCAATACAACCTTCTTTTCATTAGTGTTTGCATGGTAGATTTTCTTCCCATCTTTTTGCTTTTCTTAATCTACCATTGACCCTAGTTAGGATCAAGATGCCAGTCTGACTCACTTTCTATAGTCCCGATGTCAGTTCAGCCTTAAAGCCTTTGCAGGGATATCCAAATTGGCTCTATCTGTGCTCCTTTGGGGAGCCCAGTTTGCTTCCTCGTTGTTGGTCTACATCATGGCTTCTTTCTCAGTCACTTTGGTGTGCTGATTCCAATCAATCCTACGCATCTGTAGCTCTAGGCTGGGCCCAGGACTTCAGACACAGCTTTGTAGGACCCCTCTCTTGAGATGCCCAGTCCTTGTGATTTCTTTCACTCTCCAGTACACAGGAGCTTTTTCTCTAGTATTCCGGGTAGAAAACTATGGACATTTGCTGTGTAATTCCCAAATACTTAGAAAATTTCCTACTCATTTTTCTTTTATTGATTTCTAGTTAATTTTAATTATTTCCAAACAATATATATGTATCTGCTACTGTACCCTTGTGCTGTTACATACTTTTAAACTGGATCTACCTCTGGGGCAAAGCAGCAGGAAGAAAGAGAGAAGTAGCATGTGGCAGAGATTCCCCCCCAACACTGTTCCCATTACAGGGGAAGCTTGCTCCTGTTACTGTTGTCAGGGAATTGGCTTTTTCTCTCGGAGTTTTAAGTGTCTGAGCAGCGGCTGCTGCCACTGCCTCCGCGGAAGGGTACTTTTGGGACTGAGACTTACCTAGGGGCTGAGCTGGGAAAACATTAAAATAACACACACAGAAACAAACAAGAAGAGGAAGTATTCCTCTCTCTAACTCCATTTTCTAGGAAAGCCAGTCCTTGAACCAGTAATAGTGGGTTTCTCTCAGACTTTTCCTGTTCTGCCTGTTGCACAGTTCAGGGATTCAGGCTTTCTTCAGTCTAATTCAAGACATATATGAGGAAAAATCTCACACAGCAATATGCACACACATACAGCAATACATGCACACACACACACACACACACAGACACACAAAATGGACCACCCTGAGAGGTTTTTTTTAATGATTTCCATTCAGGGCTCTTAGTTGCAATCAGTGGGAAAGATAAAGTGAAATATCCGTATTCCATCTTAACAAAAACCACACCACTCTTCCATATTCTAGACGTTGCAGTTTTTAAGACTAAGTGCTTGCAATCCTTTACAGGTCACCTGACACTTTTTCCTGGAAACTTTGTATTTACAGAAATGCCTCTCCCCTGTTCACCTTAACTGCATCCTAAAGAAATGAGGATTTGCCATGCAGCAAAGAACAGGAAAATTTTAATGAGCTAGGGTCTTAGGGGCCGGTGTTTACACTGGCTCAGATCTGCCATGAAATGCCAGCCTATGGATGCTGCACTTTCAGTGCTCTGAGAGTGGCGGTGGAGAGAGGGAATCAGAAGGACCCTTCCTCTTCCACAGTCCAACAAGATAAACTAGATAAAGAAACTGGTGTTTTACCTTAGAGAGTTTTGGGTGGAAAAATTTACCTGCTTTTAATTTGGGCGTCAGTGAGAAGTGGTTTCTGTTTTTTTGTTTTTTGTTTTGTCTTTTTCTTTTCCCCTTCTTGATTCTAACCAAGTATCTAAAGCTTTCCATTGTCTCCAGGGCAAATATTTCCTGCAGGCAACTAACAAAGAGGCAAAGCTATCTAGAATAGTATTTCAATTTCCAAGATTCCTTGCCCCATCTTCAACTTAATCTTATATTCCATTTTAATATGACTACAGTAACTGCTAAAACTATTTTGTATACCTGTCACCCAGTCAATGGAATCTAATCATGGTGGAGATCCTCTGTTGCCTTCAAGCTCATTGGAGACCTCCTTCTTCTTGTCAAGGAGATGTGCCATCACTGTCAATTTAGGGATATAATCAGCCAGACTTTGATTTAAATCATAACTCTGCTGAGCTTCAGTATGCCACTTAAGCTCTTTGAACTTTTGTTTCCACATCTGTGGAAAGAAAATAGTGTTTTCTATATCAATGAGTTTGGTAGATTCAATGAAAAATGTATATGAAAGCATGTAACACACATTAGTGGGTACTAATGGATTCTCAAAGAAAGACAATTTACCTTCTGTTTATAATTCCACATTTAAGTCAGAATTTCCCACAGTCCTCTGCAGAACCTCTATGCTATGAAAAGAAGATGAGTATGTGGTCAAATAAGGCAGGGTAATTCTAAGTACCTGATTTTATACTTAAAACTCACCATGCTTCCTGGCTTATTGAGGGCTCTGAAAAATTCCCAGGTAACAAAATCCCACTTACTTTATTTAATCCTGAGAATCCCAAACTAACTGAGACTTGGAATATTTTCTTCTCATCTCATTTTTCTAATTTCTGGTGAAAGTATGTCCCATGTTTTCTCTTTTGAGACACTACTTGAAGAACTACAGGGTCAATCTTCATACCCCTCCATTGATTCATAGAGTGCAGTGGCTTCTACAGATCCTCCTGAGAAATAATTCAAAATATTTTGTTCAGTTCTTATCTACTAGCCTGTTCACCTGGACTCCTTTGAGGGTTTTTGCAAATGCTGCCTCGGAGTCAGTGTGCCTTCTCACTCCTCAGGCCCACTGCTAATCTCCATTAATCTGCAAGGTGTTGGTGATTAGCAGAGTAATTGTCATAGTGAAAGCATGACAGCCCAGAAAGCATCTGAACTTCCAAGCTGTTTATATGAAAATTCTGAAAGGTGATGAAAGAGGAGAACAGAGAAAAAATTACTGGGCCAAAAGTTTAACACATACTACACAAATACCATCTGCCATTGGAGAATCATTATACCATACTGAGCAATTAACCATGGATTATTCTTTCTTGTTAATGAGCCTTTGATTTTCTTTTCCTTCTTTCCACTCTGTATCAAGGGATATATTTTTTTAAATTTTATTTATTTATTTATTTTTTGAGATGGAGTTGCTCTTGTTGCCCAGGCTGGAATGCAAAGGCACAATTTCGGCTCACTGCAACGTCCACCTCCTGGGTTCAAGCATTTCTCCTGCCTGAGCCTCCTGAGTAGCTGGCATTACAGGTACCAGCCACCATGCCTGGCTAATTTTTGTATTTTTAGTAAAGACGGGATTTTGCCATGTTGGCCAGGCTGGTCTCAAACTCCTGACCTCGTGATCTGCCCACATCAGCCTCCCAAAGTGCTGGGATTACAGGTGTGAGCCACCGCACCCGGCCATGGGAATTTTTACCCCACTTTCCAAATTGCACAAATATTTATTGATTCCCGTACAAAAGACTGAAGGGGACAGATGCCAAAAATAGCATTTTTTTGCCCCTCGGGATTCAAATTTTTGCAGATATCACAGCCTTATATATAGGTAGAATAAAAGGACAGCTTCGATAAACGTCAAAACAGAGACACAGGGAAACAGCTGGGAAGGTGAAAAAAAGGCAGACGTTACTTTTTCTGGAGAAACATAAAAGGGCTTCTGAAGAGGAGTAAGACTTGACCATGATCCGAGGTAATTCTCTATTAGACTGATCAAGATGTCAATATTAATAACATAAAGAGAGGCTCTAGAATAAAAGGTTATTTGTGAATAAAGCAATACAATGGGAATACACATGCCATAATAAAAATATGTGCATATTCTGTGGGGTAAAGGAAGACACAGGCTTATAAAGAATAAACTGAGAATTACAAAATTATTTACAACAAATACCCTTGGCTACAAAGATAAATGATAAAGCTTGGATATCTCCCTTCCAAACCTCATGTTAAAACGTAATCTCCAATATCAGAGGGGGGGCCTAGTGGGAGGTGATTGGATCATGAATATGAATTTCTCATGAATGACTTAATACCATCCCATTGGTCCTATCCTGGCAAGACCTTGTTGTTTCAAAGTATGTGGCACTTTTCATCTCTCCTTTGCTCCCGCCCTCTCAATGTGAGTTGACTTCCGCTTTGCCTTCCACCATGACTGTAAGCTTTCTGAGGCTTCCCCAGAAGTTGAGCAGATGCCACGGGCACCATGTATTCTGTGAAGCCTGCAGAACCATAAGCCAATTGAACCTTTATTCTTTATAAATTATTCAGTGTCAGATTTTTTATAGCACTTCAAGATCAGCCTAACATAGAAAATTGTTACAGAAATGTGGGGCATTGCTCTAAAGGTACCTGATGGTGTGGATGCAGCTTTGAAACTGGATAATGGCCAGAGGTTGAAAAAGATTGGAGGGCACAGAAGAAGACAGGAATATGAGGGAATGTTTGGAACTTCTTAGAGACCACTAAGTGGTTGTGAGCAAAATGCTGATAGCAATATGAACGTTGAAGTCCAGGCTGATGAGGTCTCAAATGGAAATGAGGAACGTATTGGGAATTGGAGCAAAGGCATCCTCGTAATGCCTTAGCAAAGAGCTTGACTGCATTGTTTTTATGCCCTAGAAATCTGTAGAGATTTGAACTTAAAAGTGATGTCCTAGGGTATCTGGTAGGAGAAGTTTCTAAGCAGCAGGTGATAAAGATGTAATGTGGCTATTTCTAACAGCCTAAATCAGATGGGGGAGCAAACAAATGACTTAAAGTTGAAAGTTATATTTACAGAGGAAGCAGATCATGAAAGTTCAGAAAATCTGCAACCTAGCCATGTGGCAAAGAAAACGCTTTATCAGAGTGAGAATCCAAGAAAGCTGTGGAGAAACCACTTGCTAGAGATAGTCACATAATGAAAAATGAGCCAAGTGCAAATTTCCAAGGCAATGGAGAAAAGGCCTAGAAGGCATTTCAGAGATCTTCTAAGAAGCCCCTCCCATTACATACCCAAAGGCCTAGGAGGACTGAATGGTTTTGAGGGCCAGGCCTGAGGTGCCACTGCCCTGCTCCACCACAGATAACTGCTCCTCACATCCTGGCTGCTCTGGCTCCAGCTAAGTCTGGAAGGGCCTCATATACAGCATGGGACACAACTCCAAAGGGCACAACCATAAGCTTTGCTGTCTTCTATGTGGTGTTAAGCCTGGTAGGCATGCAGAGTGCAAGACTGAAGGAGGCTTGGGAGTGTACACCTAGATTTCACAGGATGTATCAGAAATCCTGGGTTCCCAGGCAGAAGCTTGCCGCAGGGGTGGCACCCTCACATAGAACCTCTACTAGAACAGTGCCAAGGGGAAATATGAAATTGGAGGCTGTTGCAGGAAGTTAGGGACCCCAGATGGAGGGACCAGCTTGAGTCGTGGCAGAAGAACATAAATTGTGAAGATTTCATTTTAATATGGACATATATCAGTTCCCAAATAATACTTTTATAATTTCTTATGCCTGTCTTTACTTCAATCTCTGAACATAAATTGTGAAGATTTCATTTTAATATGGACATTTATCAGTTCCCAAAATTAATACTTTTATAATTTCTTATGCCTGTCTTTAATCTCTTAATCCTGTTATCTTCGTAAGCTGAGAATGTACATCACCTCAGGACCACTATTGTGTTAACTGCACAAATTGATTGTAAAACATGTGTGTTTGAACAATATGAAATCAGTGCACCCTGAAAAAGAACAGAATAACAGCAATTCTCAGGGAACAAGGGAAGACAACCATGAGGTCTGACTGCCTGCGGGGTCGGGCAGAATAGAGCCATATTTTTCTACTTGCAGAGAGCCTATAAACGGACGTGCAAGTAGGGAAGATATCACTAAATTCTTTTCCTTGCAAGGAATATTAATAATTAAGACCCTGGGAAAGGAATACATTCCTGGTGGGAGGTCTATAAATGATCACTCTGGGAGTGTCTGTCTCATGCAGTTGAGATAAGGACTGAAATACGCCCTGGTCTCCTGCAGTACCCTCATGCTTACTAGGATTGGGAGACTCCACCCTGGTAAATTTGAAGTCAGACCGGTTCTCTGCTCTTGAACCCTGTTTTCTGTTGTTTAAAATGTTTATCAAGACAATATGTGCACAGCTGAACATAGACCCTTATCAGTAGTTCTGTTTTGCCCTTGTCTTGTTTCCTCAGAAGCATGTGATTGTGGTTCTCCTTTTTGCCTTTGAAGCATGTGATCTTGTGAGATACTCCCTGTTTTTGCACCCCCTCCCCTTTTGAAATCCCTAATAAAACTTGCTGGCTTTAAGACTCAGGTGGGCACCACGGTCCTACCGATATGTGATGTCACCCCCGGAGGCCCAGCTGTAAAATTCCTCTCTTTGTACTCTTTCAGACTTGCATGGGGTTCATTGCCCTTTCTTTTGGCCGATTTCTCCCTTTTGGAATGAGAATATTTACCCAATGCTTGAATTTGCATTGTATCTTTGAAATAAAACATTTGTTTTGGTTTTACAGGCTCATAGGTGGAAGAAACTCAGCTCCAGATGGGACTTTAGACTTTGGACTTTGAGTTAATACTGAAATGCATTAAGACTGGGGAACTATTTGAAAGGCATGAGTGTATTTTTTAATGTGAGAAGAACATGAGATTTGGGGTCCAAGGGGCAGAATGATAGGGTTTGGATATTTGTTACCCCAAATCTCATGTTGAAATGTAATCCCCAATGTTGGAGATGGGGCCTGAGAGGAGGTGATTGGCTCATGGAGGTGGGTTTCCACAAATAGTTTAACAGTTATTCCCTTAGTGCTGTCTTCACAAGATCTAGAGTTTGAAAGTGTGCGGCATTTCCATTCCCTCTCTCTCTCACTCCTGCTCTTGCCATGTGAGATGTTTGCTTCCCATTTGACTTGAATGTAAGCTTCCTGGGGCCTCTCCAGAAGCTGAGCAGATGTCAGCACAATGCTTTCTGTAAAGCCTGCAGAATCATAAGCCAATTCAACCCCTTTTTCTTATAAATTACTCAATCTCAGTTATTTCTTTATAGCAATGCAAGAACAATCTGACACATTCAATAACAAAGATGATGCCAGTCCAAGATTGGACAGGCAGTTGCTGGGAAGATATCCTTGCAGAAGTAACTTTTGTGTAAAGCAGTGATGGCTTTTGTGCAAGGTTGTGGCTTTTGCAGTTTTTTTTTTTTTTTTTGATATTTTCTGTTAGTAGGCATACACACATGGTTCCCCCTCTTTTTATTTTATGGCCTTCTGCAACTCTGCTCGTCAAAGTTGGGAATTTTTTGTTATTGTTTTGGTTTGTTTGTTTGTTTTTTTGTTTTTGCCCCAACACTATTGACTCCATTTTGATTTTGACAACTTTTACAAAGGCAACAGAATTTCTCTCTGGAGTTTCTTTGTCATGTAGCACAACACCCAGGTGTACTGCAGGTTCCTAAAGATTTTTGGGTTTTTCAATTAAAGATCCAAGATCTTGAAGATTAAGTTTGCTAGCATGTAGGGAAGGGCATTTTGGACTGAAAGAAAATCCTAAATAAAAGTGTAGAGGACAGCATTCCTGGTGACTTTAGAAATCAGGTAGAGACAGATCACTGGAGAAAAGTGGGAGAATTGGGTTCAAATCCCCACTTGGGATGTTCCAACTTAGTAAATGTGTTTGACACATGTAATCTCCCCATACCTTTGTTTCCTAAATTAGAAGGCAGAGAAAATATCAACTCATACAGTTGTTTGTCACAACAGTTCTGTATATCCAAAACTCCAGGTGTAGAAGTGGCTTTGAAATTGAGCATACTCATATTTGATGTAACATTCACCATTTACTATTCATCCATAAAGTGATGATATTACTATTTCATGAGTATTCTTTTGCTAATTAAATCTGATGAATAAATACAAGAGGCTGGCAGGGCCTACAGTATTAGACTTTTAACAAAGTTAGTTTCTCCTGGCCAGGCCTTTCTCCCATTGCTCTGGGTCAAGGGTGGAGTAGTTATTTATTGTTTTGTGGTGTTGCTTGTTGTGGGAAGTCAGGGACCCCGAACAGAGGGACCGGCTGAAGCCACGGCAGAAGAACATAAATTCTGAATATTTCATGGACATTTATTAGTTCCCCAAATTAATACTTTTATAATTTCTTACACCTGTCTTTACTGCAATCTCTGAACATAAATTGTGAAGATTTCATTTATCACTTCCCCAATCAATACTCTTGTAATTTCCTATGCCTGTCTTTACTTTAATCTCTTAATCCCATCATCTTTGTAAGCTGAGGAGGATGTATGTCACCTCTGGACCCTGTGATGATTGCACAAATTGTTTGTAGAGCATGTGTGTTTGAACAATATCAAATCTGGGCACCTTAAGAACAGGATAACAGCAATGTTCAGGGAACAAGGGAGAAAACCTTAAAGTCTGGCTGCCTGTGGGCCGGGCAGAAAAGAACCATATTTCTCTTCTTTCAAAAGCAAGTAGGAGAAATATCGCTGAATTCTTTTTCTCAGCAAGGAACATCCCTGAGAAAGAGAATGCGTCCCTAAGGGGAGGCCTCTGAAATGGCCGCTTTGGGGACAGCTGTCTTTTATGGTTGAAGATAAGGGATGAACTAAGCCCCGGTCTCCAGTAGCACTCCCAGGCTTATTAGGATGAGGAAATTCCCATCTAATAAATTTTGGTCAGACCAGTTGTCTGCTCTCAAACCCTGTCTTCTGATAAGATGTTATCAATGACAATGTGTGCCCAAAACTTCATTAGCAATTTTAATTTCACCCCGGTCCTGTGGTCTTGTGGTCTCGCCCTGCCTCCATTTGCCTTGTGATATTTTATTACCTTGTGAAGCATGTGATCTCTGTGACCCACATCCTATTTGTACACTCCCTGCCCTTTTGAAAATCACTAATAAAAACTTGCTGGTTTTGCGGCTTGGGGGCATCACGGAACCTGCCGACATGTGAGGTCTCCCCCGGACACCCAGCTTTAAAATTTCTCTCTTTTGTACTCTTTCCCTTTATTTCTCAGACCAGCCGACACTTGGGGAAAATAGAAAAGGATCCACATGAAATATCGGGGGTGAATTTCCCCCTATAGTTGCTTCCAGAGGAGGGGTGATGGATTGTTTTATTTTGAATCAGAGTGAGATTGAAAGGTAATGGCTTGAGAATTAAACTTGTGTTCCCATCCCGGCTCCCCAAAATACTAGTTTTTACCAGTTCATAATGTGGGGTAAGTTATTTCATTTTTATGAGACTGATTTTCCTAAACCTTGGAATAAATCTTTATATAACTGTTATAATTATTGAAAGACTTTTAAGCAGGCTCCAGCATACCCTCCAGCATACAGAGTAGGTGTCCATGCACAGGGTGCCCATCTCTGCTCTGCACTTTCCTTGGGGAAATCTCTCTGACAGTCCCTCATCTGTCTGAGACCTTTAGTAAACTCAACTGGCAATATAAGGCTATCTCATTTGTATAGATATAGGGTTTCTCCCTGAATATATAACAGACAAAAGTGAATATATTCTAATTAGCTTTGAAAATTGAAGTGGAGCATGCCAATGGGACCATCTGAGGCAGAGCATAGGAAGGTGGAAGCTTTCACTGTGGACGCCATCCTGTGCCTTGCAAAGTGGCACCTTACCAGTTAGGCAAAATCACATCATGTTCTTTTTTTTTTTAAATTATCTACACAAGTTTCAGAATACCATTTCCATTTCACAGACAATCTTCACTGTTTTTTGACATGAAAAAGATTATCCTAATAACAAAAGGAGGAAAGATATTCTATAATATATTTCTCTCTAGTTAATTCACTCACATAAAGTAGATGTGACCAGACATAGAAAGGTTTTCTCATGAAAATCAAAAATAGAAGGTTTAAAAATGGAAAACTATGCCATGAGCTCCAAATTAGATGATGTCAATCAAGAGTCTTAGACCACGAGGGCTGAAAGCGTCTTTAGTGGTCATCTATTCAATTCCTGCATTTTAAGAAAATTGAAATTTAATGCAGTTAATTAAGAGGCACAAAAAGGACTACAGCAATGTGCCTTTCCCATCAGCCTCAGTGCCAAATTAGCCACTCATTGAGGTGACCTCCTGGGTCCTCTTCAGCCACCTGACAGCTGCCTGTTCCTCATTCACTCTCCTGGCACACATTCTCAAGAGAGAAGGCTGACTGTAAAATAGTCACTGTTTTTTTGGTTTTTTTTTGTTGTTGTTGTTGTTGTTTTTTAACAGATAAGAAACGCCCAAGGAATCCTACATTCAGTAGTGCAAGTTTTAACAGCAATCAGCTACAAATTTGCTTGATTAAGGCTAAATTCACAACTATAAGACCTAATTCTCAAATGTGATGTCCTTCAACCTCTCATCTTTGACAAGCTCCACTAAATTCCTCCCTCCATCGAATCTGCTGGTGGCACAAGCCCTGCCATCCTGCCGGCCTCGTATTGCACAACTTCTTTGGTGCTGCCTCCTCTACCTATCTCAAGCTGTTAAAAGAGAAGATTTTATTACAACAATGCAACTAATGATTTTCCATCTCTGCTGAAATCTGTCAGAACCTTCTTCAGGATGAAATGCAAAATGCCTTACATAGCATACTATTGCTTAAGGTCAGGAGGGTATAGCTCTTGACTCACATTCTAGCCATTTTCTTGACACTTCTCCTCTAACACACTAAATAATCACTACCACCACCACACACATACACACATACACAAACATACACACAAATACTCATTTCCAAATAAATATCTTTTTTCAAGTCTTTATAACTTTGGTTTGACTGAAATGCCTTATCCTGCTTTCCCACTTGGCAAATTACTCTTCAGTATCTATATGAGGCATCACCTTTGGGAGAGGCCTTCAGGGGCCCTGTCCTTTGGCAGAGGTACTCTTTTTGGGCTCAGTCCTCTTGTGGCAGGCTAGAGCTCCACAAGCAGGTAAGTCTGCGTAAACCCTTTGCTGTAATAATGAATGTATAAGATAAATATTAAAGAACTGGAGAAATTGGTGCCTGAGTACAAGGGCTGGAATGCAAAAACAAACCCATTAAAACCACACCTCTTTAATCTAGTCCAAGAACAAATCTAAAAAACCTTCCTACATGCAGACCTTTAGTTAAGATTAGATTGATTAAGAAATACTCTGTGGGAGGCCGATATGGGTGAATTGCCTAAGGTCAGGAGTTCGAGACCAGCCTGGCCAACACGGTGAAAGCCCATTTCTGCTAAAAATACAATAATTAGCCAGGCATGGTGGCACACACCTGTAATCCCAGTTACTTGGGAGGCTGAGGCAGGAGAATCACTTGAACCCGGGAGGTGGAGGTTGCAGTGAGCTAAAATCAAGCCATTGCACTCCAACCTGGGAGACAAGAGTGAAACTATGTCTCAAACAAAAAGAAAGAAAGAGAAAGTGAGAGAGAGAAAGAAAGGAAGAAAGAGGGACGGAAGGAAGGGAGGGATGGAGGGAGGGAGAGGGAGAGAGAGAGAAAAAGAAAGAAAGAAAGGAAGAAAGGAAGGAAAAAGGAAAGAAAGAGAGAGAAAGTGAGAGACAGAGAGAAAGGAAGAAAGGAAGAAGGAAGGAACGAAGGAGGGAGGGAGAGAGGGAGGGAGAGAAAGAAAGAAAGAGAGGAAGGAAGGAAGGAAGGAGAAAGAGAGAAAGAAAAGAAAGACTCCGGCACATAGGCATAAACCTGAATTGTATATATAAGCTAAAAAAAAAAGTTGTAAGTTTTAGTTGGTCTGGTGAGTTACTCCAACCTTCTCCCTGTAACCATTGCAGACATAAACTCCTTTCTTTCCCAGTTTGTCTGCATCTTGTTATTGCACAGTGAGAATAAGCAGCTGGACTTCATTTGTCTGTGAATACTCAGAGCAACCAGACTGGACTTGTGGAGAGCACTTACTCTTCCTACAGCCTTCTATGAAGCCAGCGATTACTATTCTCTGGCAAATGATAGAAATGCTGGTATATAATGAAGGAAGAAATTAATGTTCAGTTTAACATTAACAGGGGAAATGATCAGGACACCACTGTTAATGTTGACATTGGAACAGTCTCTCTGCTCATTTTTTAAAAACTCCAGTTGTATCACATCAATCTAATCTCTTCCATTGGACCCGTTTTTTAGAAATGTATAATTTTGTAAAAGAGAGTTATTTCATATCAAAAACAAAACATGAAGTGGTGATAAGCCCATAGCCTTCATGCTTAGCAACATCTAAAATATCTTAAAAGAAGGGACAAGCTAGGATTCTGAATTTCTATTCAGAAGATTTCTGTGTGTCTGTTTTTGTTAATCACAGAATATTCTATAGACTTTTGGTGACACAGGCAAACAGCTCCCTGGAGATTTATTAACAAGCCCTTGTGGAATCAAAAGCTGGGAAGAATAAGTAAATGAATGTGAGGAAATATTAAACCAGCAACAACCTCATTTGTAGAACATCCGTTTTATTCTAAACTCTAATAAAATCTCATTTTTGTCAGAAGCCTATGCTACCATAAGGGCAAATAAGAATCTGGAAATAAATTTTAAAAATTTCCCTGGTGAAAAGGAGAAAGAGACCTCCCCTCTTTTCTTAGAGCATTTCCCTTAGGAAACTGGTAATTGTAATCCTTTCCATGTCCAGTTGAGACATATGTAAACCTGTTTAAACGCTAAATAAGCCCCTCTCCAGTTTTATAACCAGAAATGTTTTCCTCAGGGGCTTGGGAGCCATCTCTTTGAAATGTAAATGTCAAGGACATTAGTGCCTCTATCTCCCCTCCTAGGCAGGAGAGTGAGACTTTAATTTAGGTGTTTGATTTCTAGTTGTAAAACTACCTGCTTGTCAAGAAGATATAAGAGGTTCCATTTTTCTTCTGGATAAAGGCAATTAACTAACACAGATAGCGACTTCTATTACTAGGTGAATTTAGAATCAACAGTATATTGCAAATGGTGCTGTTACCTCCTCTTACTTGAGTACTAGTTGTTTATCCTGTGAAAATATATGTATTGGATTGTATCTTCCTAGCTATATAAAAGGGTCAGATTTCTTTCTGATTTTGTGCTCCCTTTAGGAACTGCCTGTGATGGGCATTACTACCTTTTTTAATGTTTATTCAATAGCAAAACTCTGCTTCATTTATGGAGAGACTTTCTGAGATAGCAGGATATTTTGCTTTTAATTATTTTCCAACACTTTCAGCAAACTTCTATCTTCCTATATTTTAACAATCTAGGCATTTATAAGACAATTATTTATACATTTATTAAGAAATGTTACATACAGTCTTTTCCAATAATTCGGTAAAGGATGAACTTTAGAATACCCATGGAACTGCATGTAGATATTTGTATGCTTGTTTTCTGAAAAAAAAGGGATAAAACACATTGATTTATATATATATATTTATATATGTATACTTACATGTACATACATATGTAGAATACTGCTCTCCATAAATATGTAGAACTATGCCTAAAAATTTTTAAATTTTTGTCTAAAAATAGTATATAGCTAAAAATTTTTTAAAATTAAAAATTATACTTGTTAACATTTACATAGCACTTATAAGGTGTCAGAGTCTATTCTAAGTGCCGTCACATACATTCTTCTTTCCCTTATTTAATCCTCCTCCTCTTCTTCATCCTTCATTCTTCCTCTTTCTCTTTCCTTATCTTTCATTCTTGTTTTCCACTTCCTCTGGTCCTTCATGTTTTTCATTTTACAGATCAAAAAACTGACTCAAACAGATTAAGAGAGTTGTCCAAGGTCAAGCAAGTACTAAATGTAAAATAATTAAAACTGTATATATATAGTACCCACCATGTGGAGTGCAGCTTTGCACAACATTGACAAGCCGGATAATTATAAAGTAATTTTATTCCTCCAACACTTTTTTTGGAGTATCCATTTTTGTATTAACTGTCATGAGCATCCCTGTGAAGAGACCACCAATCAGGCTTTGTGCGAGCAATAAAGCTTTTTAATCACCTGGGTGCAGGTGGACTGAGTCCCAAAAGAGAGGTAGCAAAGGGAGTTAGGGGTGGGGCAGTTTTATAGGATTTGGGTAGGTAGTGGAAAACTAGAGTCAAAGGGGGTTGTTCTCTTGCAGGCAGGGGCGGGGGGTCACAAGGTGCTCAGTTGGGGAGCCTCTGAGCCAGGAGAAGGAATTTCACAATGTAATGTCATCTGTTAAGGCAGGAACTCGCCATTTTCACTTCTTTTGTGATTCTTCCATTGCTTCAGGCCATCTGGAAGTATATGAGCGAGCAGGCTTGGACTCAGAGGCCTAACATTAACCACAACTGAAAAATATTATTTTTTTACCATTGCAAATATGTTAGAAGTAAAATATTCAAAATATTTAAGTTTTAAATCTGTATTATAACATCAAAACTATAATTTTGATAATCAAAACTATAATTTTGGTTTCTTTTCTTACAATGAACAATTGTGCTTAAGGACCTAGCTTGTATAAGCATACCAACTATGTCCTTTGACCAGTCCAAGAAAGTCTGGAACTGTAGTGAGTTTTCATGCTTCCATGATATCATTTAATTAATGGGTAAATCAGTGTGTTACAGGGTGCTGTGGTGGAATGTTGTAACCAATGAGACCATCTCTGACAACATTATGAAGACTAATTGATCTAACATAAATGATTGGGTTGTCAAATCAAATCAAATTAATCAGAGATCTTGCCCAGAATCAAGCTTTACTAATAGTTTCAAGGACGCAGACAATCAAGAAAAAAAGCAAAGCCTAGAAAACTGGGGGCATTCCATGTGGCTCTCTAAATCTTTCCTTCCTCACGTTGGACACAGGCTCTCTGTCCCAGGCTGAAATGAGGTCTCTAACAGAGATTTGTGGGTCACCTCACAGAGTGATGAGTATTTGTAATAGGAAGCATCTCCATTTTATAGAGCCAGAGAGTTATAGATCTTATATGACATTTTTTGGAGAGTCAGCCCTCTAAAACCCACAGATTGTTGGTTTCTATAAACAATGCTAAAACAGGGACACCCAACCATTAGCATTCTAGATAATGATTTTCCTTTAATTAACTATCATTTCTCTTATTGCCAAGAGGTCAAATTATCAACTTATGTTTACAAAGAGTAAGACTAGATCATTAGTCTACTTTTCAGGGAAGAAATGGATGAAAAGCTAACTGCTTTAACTCTTTCTTCCCCAGTGGGTAATCAGACTAGATGCATATCTGGGCTCCCCGCAGTGAGTGGTTGTCTAATCTGACCTGTTTTTCCTGAGACTTAGCTGTGGTTATCATCGTCTAATTGTCTGGATTTCCATTAACATTACCTGTGATAACTGCAACCAGACCTACGATATCTAAATCCTTGAAACAATTCATAACATATTCCATTACCCACATGTAAAATAAACATGAAGCACAGAGAAAAATTTCAAAATTTCATCTGTGACCACATGCATAAATCACTACTTTTTTTTTCTTTGTTATAAAAAGTTTATTTAACCACTTACATGGGGTCCCATCCCTGATCTATTAAACCAGAATCGTTGGTTATTAAACTCACCAGGAACACGTGTTTAAAATTTTTCCCATGTGAACTTCATGCACACAAGGCCTGAGACCATGTTCTTTAAATGGGAGCTATAGTGGTGGACTACTGGCGAAAATTACAGTCAATGCATCTTAAGTGTCATCACATTTTGATGGATCATTCTTTAATTTCACAGGGGCTGGGTGTGTAAACTTTGAAAGTTAGAGGAAAGTGCAAAAAAACTTACTTTTTTTTAGTTTTCAGGCTGAAATAAATAAAAGGAAAGAAGATTGTTCTTAAATCTGAACTCAGGTCCTTTGTGCCTTGAGCAATTTTCTTTCACTTTTTTTAAAAATTATTATTCATATATAGTTTGCATGTTTGTCCCCTTCAAATCTCATGTTGAAATGTGATCCTCAATGTTGGAGGTGGGGCCTGGTGGGGTGTTTAGGTCATGGGTATGGATCCCTCATGAATGGTTTGATGCTCTACCCATGGTAATGAGTGAGTTCTCACTCTATTATTCACATAAAAGCTGGTTGTTAAAAGGAGCCTCCTCCTCTCTCTTTCTCCCTCTTTCATCATGTGACATGCCTTCTCCCCTTTTACCTTCCCCCATGATTGTTGGCTTCCTGAGACCTCACTAGCAGATGCTGGCACCATGATTGCATAGCCTGAAAAGGTTTGAGCCAAATAAACTTCTTTTCTTTATAAATTACACAGCATCAGGTATTCCTTTATGGCAACACAAAATGGACGAACACAATATGGTATCTAAAAACAGATGAAGGAAATCTGCATGAAAACACTCAAAACAGTACCAACATATGGTAGGTACTCAAGAAAAAAATGTTTCTATGTCCTATTTTAGGATTAGACTATAGCAAAATATTATTCAATAGGATTCTTTCATATTTTGCAAAAACTATTCCTGCTTCTTTAATCTCAAAATTCAGGAAAGCCTAATTGAGAATAACTGTTTAGCTTTGGTCTTTAATACTGAGTTTTTGTCTCAACTGACCCTTTTATCACATTTCTTGTCCACTTATTACTGAGTTGTGCTTTCTTCTCTTGGCTCTGATATTTGGCCCCATGACCAATCACTGCCTGATTCACCCATCAGGCATGTACTGGGCAGATGCCATAAACCGATTCTACATAAGGCCTGTAAACTAAAGAAGCTCCACTTTTAACTGCCTCACTTTCTTTTCTTTTCTTTTCTTTTTTTTTTTTTGAGATGGAGTCTTGCTCTGACACCCAGGCTGGAGTGCAGTGGCACAATCTCAGCTCACTGCAACCTTCGCCTCCCGGGTTCAAGCAATTCTCCTGCCTCAGCCTCCCAAGTAGCTGGGATTGCAGGTGTGCACCACCATACCCAGCTAATTTTTGTATTTTTGTAGAGATAGGGTTTTACCATGTTGTCTCTCAAACTCCTGACCTCAAGTGATCCACCCGTTTCCGCCTCCCAAATGCTGGCACTACAGGCGTGAGCCACCACACCTGGACTTAACTGCTTTACTTTCTGTGTGGACTCGACTTATTGTTTTTAAGGGGAATATTCTGTTCCCCAACCTTTGTTAGCTTCCTGAGATTTCTGTCTAAGAACATATTTCAAGTTTATACTTACTGTAATGGTATAACAATATCTATGGATAATTTATCATTGGAAAGCTTTTCTGTGTACTTCAAAATCTCCCATATATACTTTATTCATTTTTGAAGATAAATGTGTCCTTAAAATTTGTTAATATTTTATTCCAAGTATTTTCAAAAAGCTTTATTTCTAATTTGTTCAACTTTTAATTCTTAAACAACTGATTCAATTTTGATAAAATTTAGCAGTAATCAGTGTTACACGCTGCAATTAGTTTTAATAATTATTTTTAAAAAGTATAAAGAGAACTTTTATGGTTATTTGGCTTTTGGCAAAGATTCCAAGGAAATTTAATGGGTAAAGAATAGTGTTTTTTGTTTGTTTGTTTGTTTGTTTGTTTGTTCACAAATAAATAGTGTGAGAACAATTGAATATCCAGAACAAAATAATAAACATAGATCTCTACCTCATATTATATACAAAAATTAATTCAACATTCATTATAAAAATAAATTTAAGTGTTAAAATTTTAAACTTTTAGAAGAAAACAGAAGAAAAATCTTTATTACTTTGTTTTGAGCACAAAGTTTTTAAATAGAACACCAAAAACATTATTTCTAAAAAGGACAGATGGACAAATTGAACCAAAAAACTTAAAACTTTGTCCTTCAAAAGACACCATTAAGAAAATGAAAGACAAGCCACAAACTGGAAGAAAAATCTGTAAGTCATGTATTTACTAAAGGGATTGCAAGTAACTCATATTTTTTAATAAAAACAAAACAAACACCTCAATTACAAATGGACACAAAATTTGAACAGATACTTCATCATGGAAAATATAGGAATGGTAAATAAGCATATAGATGCTTAACATTATTAGTCATTAGAAGACAAAATTGAAACAAGATGAAATAACATTGAACATCCGCTAAGATTAGCTATAATTTTAAAAGACAGACAGTACCAATTATTGACAAAATACAGAGGACTAAGAACACTAATACAGTGCTGATGGGAATATAAAATGATACAGCCACTCTGAAAACAGGCTGGCATTTTCTTAAAACATGAAACATAAACTTATCATATAACCAGCAATTAGACTCCCAGGAATGTATCCAACAGAACTGAAAACACGTTTGTATGAAAATATGCATGTATTTTCACAACATCATTATTAGTAACACCTTAAAACTGAAAACAATCCAAATATCCATCAACAGTTGAAGAGATAGATAAAAGTGTAGTATGTCCACTAAATGGAAAACTATTCAGTAAATAAAAGAATACATACTAGAGCACAGATGAGTCTACAAACATTATACTAAGTGAGAGAACACAGACACAGACGGTACACATTCTATGATTCCGTTTACATAAATTGCCTAGCACAGCCACATTTGTTAAGACAAAAAGCAGATTGGTGGTTGCTGGGGATGGGAGCAAGGAAGACCTGCAAGCCTGCATGAGAAAACATTTGGAGATTACAGAAATGTTCTGAAACTGAATTTCAGAGATAGTTGCACAGCTCTATAAATGACTATTATAACTAAATTGCACACTTACAGTGAGGTAATTTTATGATATGAAAATTATACTTCAACAAAGCTGTTCAATTTTTTTTAAAAGAAGAAGCTTTATGGAGAACATTTCCCTTGGGAGAATTCAACTGACTTCCTCTTCTCTCACAGGCTGTTAGTGTCTCCTTTTGTGCCAGGCCCCTTTAATCAGTATCCCAATCTCTTAATCTTAAAAATACCCTTCCCCTCACAGGCCTTGCTACTCCATCTGATCTGATCTCTGAACTTTGTTGCCAAAGTCACTTTCTTGTCTTCTTTGCTTTCCCCTGACCTTTAGATATATTATATTCTGCCTCCACCATTTCACCAAAATCATTTTTTAAGTCATGAATAGCGTTCTTATCAATGGATGAAATTAATTTTATAAGGCTTTGGTATCTTTGAATTTTGTGTACTTTCTGACATTGTTGACTCTCTCCTTCTGTATTAAACTCCTCACCCCTTGGGTTCCCTAAAACCAGACTTTTTCTTCTGCATTTCTAGCCAATGTGTTGGAATCATTGAATGTTGAACTTGGGATCATCCTTTCTATTTTGATTGTGTCTGTGTTTGAGGCCTCTTCTATTTTCATTACCCTGTTCAAGTGTGATCTCAGGTACTACCCAATGCTGCCTCTCTATTCTCCCAATCCTGCCTCTCTCGTCTCTTCCCTGTTTCCGTGAATAGCCATGTGCCCAACCCACAAATCTGACATCATCTTGCATTTCTCCTTTCCTTTACTGCTCCACATATGATCAATCACTAAATCCTGCTAAATCTGCCTCCTAAATATCTATTTTCTGATCCTACTTCTCTCTGCTCTACCACCAACCTCTGCAGGAGACCACCATTTCCAGTACCCAAGCCTCCAGTTCTTCCCCAGTCCTCTGAGTCAGCATAACTGGCCTTTAACTGGGATATGCACACCTTCTCTGTAGTTCCAGGTCCCCACGCTACTCCTATCATATTATGTTTTGTGCAACTAAATATCACTGAGTTAATTGATTTTTTGCCTTCTAGATTTTAAGATCTGTGAGAGCAAGGTCTGTGTTGACCTAATTCACCAGTGTATTTACAGGGACCCCAATATTTCAAGGAATGAATAAATGCATAGATTAAAAACAAACAAACGAGGTTTTCAGTTGTAAGCTCAATATTATTCAACAGAGTAGTGCAATTTTTAAGAAGTCCTACTGTGAACCTCAGCTTCACAGAGACCATAACTTCAGCACAAAAAATGCCCTGTCCCACTCCTGGTACTGTTGGCCTACTTGCAGAGTACTCTCAGCAACACAAACAAACCCAGTTAGCAGGCAGGGTTTACATCAGTGAATAGTCTCCAAACTACACTAAATGAGGAAAATTCAGTGAGAGAATGGAACTACTTTAAAATAGTTTTGACTGTCTATGGATAAGATATTTCCTTTTTTTTTTTTTTCCCTACAAGGTCTGTGACAAAGACCACTGAAGAAAAGTTAAGTACATATTGCTTTTAGTTCAGGAAGCACTTTATGTCAGAAAAGATGCCCATAGATGGAACAGGATGATTTCGACCTCCAGTCCCTGGAAGTGTTATGTTCAAGATTCAAGATTGTAATCTGGTAAAATATTGGCAAAATTTTTAGCATTAAATGAAAGTTTTGGCTTTAGTGACTAATAATCTTTCTTTGGGTCAAGGGAATCTATAGTAAAGCAGGAAATGGTACCTAATACTAAATCAATAGTTACTTATTGACATAATCAGAGATATGACATATTAACATCATTCCAAGTTGCCTTGAGAAGCTAAATTTTACCTACAATAGATTTTACAGTGTGCTAACAATAAAGGCAATTTCGTAAATGCCAATACATGAAAATCATATATGTGATTTATAGGTTAGTAGAAATCAGAGAAGAATTCTTCACTGCCTTGAAGAATTAACAAAAATAAATATAGACTTTAGCAAGTAAATATACAGTAAGCTAGACATAAAAAAGCCTTTGCTGACTAATAAAAAATAACAAATTAGGAAACTAACAAAGCATATCTTGGAATTTCTTACCATGGAGATAAAAATAGAGAAAAGGAGGAATATTTACTGATACTGTACAATATACAAAATACTAGTCAATGAGATGAGAAATTAGTGTACAGATTTCTCTTAAAGGTGGTTAGAGGTGACGAGAGGAGAGAACATGTAGTTAAAAATGACATTTATGTAAAGTCTAACACAAAGTAGAAAATGCTAGATCTCAAAGAAGTGGGATGCTTTGGGAGTTTAGAAGAGGGAAGAAAATGTCTCCCTTTTAAGAGAACCAGGGGCTAACATGTGGTAGAGGCTCCACTCCACCTTCCTTCATGAAATTTCAAATGTCTGCAGTCCCCTTAGGTGTGGAAAAGAACTGACACTACAGAGTCTCTGTCTTGGATCCAAAATATGCTAAGTCTTCCATTCAAATTATTTGTTCTTTCTCAATACTGATGGGAGGAAGAAAAAAAGACAAGGAAGAAAATTAATCATCTTTATGTGAAGTAGGAGACAGTTGGGCTCCCTCAGGCTTTGCATAGGAGATAATCCCAGAAAATGAACGGTCAAGACTCTTACTGTTTCTATTTTAACAAGGATCTGGCCAATTATTGTTGACAAGCTCATGATTATGATAATCAGCTTGGTCTCCTGTTTCTCTTTTTACCAAGCTTTGCAGTAATAGTCTGCAAAGTACATACATCTCTGCGCCTTCCTCTCCCAGGGCCCTAGCCTTGTTTCTGACACAGAAGTTAAATTCCTGAGGTATTGATACTAAACCCCTGCTGCTCATAATTCCTTTCTATTGCCTGTCAACACCTGGTCATTTTTATCTGATGAACACATTCACCACTGGGTTTCCAAGCAGGACATTGCAGTTATTCATTTATGCCCACAATTTATTAACTCTGTTACAGTCATGAACATAAAGAGTTTGGGTGTGATTCCAGAATTTGCTGTTCCCTTTGAAATTTATTTCAAGGCACTTTGTGACCCTGTAACTTTGAAAGGCCTGTATAAAAGAGAGTTTATTATTAGAGCTACAACCAGTAGGGTGGCTTTTGTTATAGGCCTGGCAGCGATTCTATGAGAGATTTCTCTTTTTAGCTCTTTCTGTGGACTAACCCTCAGTCAAAATTTAACAAGTGCAAACTCAAGCAAACAGGGAGTTTGTGTTAACAAAATATAATTCCATGAGTTTGTCTCTTCTGAGCTAAAATAATAGCAAGTCTTTAAAAAAAAACACCGTAGAAGCCTGATTTATCATTGTTTTATATATTAAAACTTTTAGCTCTAAATTCTTAAACCAGTATAAGAATATAGTGGGATAGAATGATATCAAGGACTTGTTCACAGTAACAGTCTGGGGCCTTAATTTTTCAGGTTCTTTGTAATTTGCTTTTCTTTTATAAAAACATCATTTTTAAAAATTATAATAGACAAGGGTCAGTTATATGGACAATCAGCTATTGCTGCTGCCTATTAGCCATTTACCTATGATGTGTCACTACATTATGCATTAACTAATACAACATGTTGATTTCACAGCAAGTTTCAGTTCCCATGAGGGTGCCCAGCCTTGCCAAAGGCACTGTGTGATCATTGCATTTCAACTAATTTAATGGCATTATATCAATAATGAGGTTATACATCCTTTTCCATTTACTGTGGAAACACAGAATTTTTTGCTCATGCAATAGCAATGATATCTAATACAGTAATGAATCATCAGAGATTAGAATAAAATAAAAACAAAGAAAAAAAGCATAGACTCATCCATCTTTTTTATCTGAAATTAACTTATTGGCACATACCTTTATGTTTATGAGTTAGGAGCCCTAGACTCCAGTCATGAGAGCTAGTTAAATTATTAACTGTACTGAATTCTATCAAACTCTTCAGGAGCGCAGCTTTGTACTTCGATGATTCTATTGAGATATTAGGAGGGAAGATTTACTATGCTCAGTCCAGGCCTCTCAAGGAAGAAATCAGGAGTTCCTTCAGTCACCACTAATCTAAAAATCCTGCATTTAGAAACTCGGTTGAATCCAGACATTCAGAGGAGACTGACTCAATGCTTGTCTAGTACATTCAAAAACTGAAACCCATAGATATGTTTCAGGGAGCTGTGAGTTCCTCATGATAATTATTTTATTCTGTGTTTTCATTTTGTGGATGATAATAAGAGACTGAATGTTTTTATCTCCCAAAAATTTTTATGAAAAAATCTAATCTCCAATATGATGGTGGTTGGAGGTGGGGCCTCCTGGAAGTGATTAGGTCATGAAGGTGGAGCTCTCACAGATGGGATTAGTGCCTTCATAAAGGAGGCCCAGAGAGCTCCCCTTCCACCATCTGAGGACATTGTGAAAAGAAACCATATATGACCAGGAAGTACACACTCACCAGACACTAAACCTGCTTACTGCTGCCTTGACTTTGAACTTTTCAGCCTCCAGAACTGTGAGAAATCAGTTTTTGTTTTATATCAGCCACCCAGCTTATGGTAATTTGTTATAGCCATCCAAGCTGAGAAAGATAAGATCATAAAGCATTGAAAACCATCACACAATGCAGTATTGTTACATAATTGAATTCCTTACGTTTGTATGTATTTTAATTATAGCATACTAATGAGGAAAGAATTAAGGTAGATTTGACATATAAATTGTGCATTTGTACCAAATTCATTCGATGTACACTATTTAAATAAATGTTTCACATTGCTTAGTTCAACAAATACTTTGGAATGGTTATTCTATATTAGACACTCCTCTGTACCTGGAACTGAAGAAATAGTGTTGAATAATTGCTTCTTTCTCTCAGAAAATATACATCCTCATGAGCCAGATAGAGAGGAAGCAAATAAACTAACACATCAACAAATTCATTTAATCATTTGAAAACTAGGAAATAGTGATGTACGCTGAGCCGGGATTACTGTGCAGTGGACAAGAGAATCAGGACAGTTGGTTGAGACCATCTGGAAAGTTGTTTCTGAAATCTGAATGATAAGAAGCAATCTGTGGCGTGAATGTCATAGGAAAGAGTATATCAGGCTGGAAATACCTCTTAGTGTGAAGTCCCTCTGGCAGAAGCACAAAAGTCCACACATAACAAAAGGCACTGGGGATGAGCTTGGTGGCCAGCTCAAGGATGGTGTGGAATGAAGTGGGGGCAGTAGCCAGTGGCAGACCATGAAGAACCTGTGCAAGCTGTGGCAAGAAGGTAGAGTTTATGCTCTGATGGGAAGCCTCTAATGGTTTTAAATGTGAAAAAGTGGTGAACTGATTTTCATTTATAGATGATAACCCAGGCTATGATGGAGATAAATACTGTAGTATAGGAAGTCAAGAAAGGAAATAAATAAACTGGTTAGATGGCTATTGCTGTGATCCAGGTGAATGAGGATAGGAAAAACTGCTGACACAATGAGGCAATGGGGAGAAGAGGAAGAATCCAGGGTGTGATTTGGAAGTAGTATTGCCATCTATGGTCATGTGCTGCATAATGATGCCACACATCAAAGATGAACCGCATGTGTGAGGATGGTCCCATGAGATTACAATGGAGCTGAATAACTCCCATTGCCTAGTGATGTCATATCACTATGAGGTAGCATAAAGCATTACGCACATATTTGGGGACATGCTGGTGTAGAGAAATCTACTATGTGGCCAGTTATATAAAATTATAGCAGATACAATGAAGTTCAGTACATAATACTTGATAATTGTAACAAATGACTATGTTGCTGGTTTTGTATTTACTATATTATGCTTTTGTTATTGTTTTAAAGTGTACTTCTACTTAAAAAAAAAGTTAACTGTAAAACATCTTCAGGCAGGTCCTTCAGGAGGTGTCCAGAAGAAAGTATTGTTATCACAGAAGATGACAGCTCCATGCATGTTATTTTCCCCGGAAGACCTCCCAGTGGGACAAGATGTGGAGGTGGAAGACAGTGATACTGACAATGCTGACCTGTGTGGGCCTTGGCTAGTGTGTGTGTTTCTGTCTTAGTTTTTAACAAAAAGTTTAAAAAGTAAATAAAATTAAGATTTAAAAACAGAAAACAGCATATAGAATAAAAACATAAAGAAAGGAAATAATTTTGTACAGTTGCACAATGTGTTTTAAGCTAAGTGTTAATAAAGTAAAATAGTTACAGGAAGCTAGGGTTAATTTTTATCAGAGAAAAATATTTTTCAATAAATTTTATGTAGCCTAAGTGTATAGTGATTATAAAGTCTACAGTAGTGTATCCTAATGTTCTAGGCCTTCACATTTGCTTAGCACTCACTCACTGTCTCATCCAGGGCAACTTACAGTTCTGTAAGCTCCATTCATGATAAGCTCCCTATAAAAGTGTATCATTTTTTATCTGTCATACTTCCACCTTTCACCAACTTTTCTAAGTTTAGATAAACCAATATTCACCATTGTTTTACAATTGCCTACCATATTTAGTACATGATGTACAGGTTTGTGGCCTAGAAGCAATAGGCTATACCATATAGTTTAGGTGTGTAGTAGGCTATCCCATCTTTGATTGTGTGAGTACACTGTATGATGTTTATACAATGATAAAATTGCCTAAGGATGCATTTCACTAGCCAAGTTTCTCCAGAAAAACAGAATCAATAAAATAGATGATTGGTAGGTAGACTAGATAGATAGATAGATACCTATCTACATACATACATACATATAGATATAGATCTAAAGATACATATGCTTTCACACTATGTAGATAGAATATAACAGATATCATATATCTGTATCTATATACACAATCTATAGGAAGATATTTATCATAAGGAATAGGCTCACATGATTATGGATGCTGAGAAATCCTGTAATTTGATCGCTGCATGTTGGAGACCCAAGAAAACCAGTTGCATAATCCCAGTCTGAGTTTAAGGGCCCGAGAATCAGGGGCATCAATGTTGTAATTTCCAGTCTGAAGGCAGCAGAAGACCAATGTTCCAGCTCAAGCCTTCAGGCAAAGAGGAGAGTGAATTCCTCCTTCCTTCAACTTTTTGTTCTATTCAGGTCTTCACCCGAGTAGATGATGCTGTACACCCACCCGAGGAAGGGCAATCTGTTCTACTCAGTCTACTGAATCCAATGTTAATCACATCCACAAATGCCCTCACAGATACCCCTAGAATGATGTTTGACCAAGTATCCAGGCACCCTATGATCCAGTTAAGTTGTCACATGAAAACTTGCCTAGGCCCAAGAAAAGAGAGAGGTAGCAATCACCCCTGTGAGAGGGCTAGAGGGGAAGGGAGGAAGTAGGTAGGGGACAGGCTAGGGGCATCAAGCTCAGAACGGGGAAATTCTGGAGGCCGGCGGACCCGCGTGCTGCCGGGAAGCACTGGCCACGCCAGGCCATTCTGCTCTCATGAGGCGCTGCTCTCCACCAAGTTCTACAAAAAGCCACGTCCGTCCCTACTTCCAGGAACCCAGTTTTGCAGATGCTCTTCCTCCAGACTGTCCTTGACTCTTGATAATATTGAGTCCCCAGAAAGCTTCAAGGGCACCTAAAAATATTCACTTCTAATTTTAATTCCATCGCAAACTGTCCCGGTGTACTTTCAGGGCTATTTAAGGCTCTTAAGGGAATCTATCGGACAGACACAGTTTCATGTTCCATAGCAACAAGGTCTTCTATAACAAGGACTCTAATCCCAGAAGATTCTGGGTGTTTGTGGTTTTAGTTGCAGGTGAGGGGAAGAGTCCACTCTCATTCATAGCAGGAAGAACTTTCCATCCCTCAGACCAGAGACTTCTTGGATTCTAGAGACGGTCCCCATAAGTCGAGAGACGGTCCCCGTAAGTGTAACACTGTTGCTATGCACACCATCCCAAGTCATTTGATTATTACAAGGAATGTTGCTTCATCAAATCACAAATTTTCTATGACTAATTTCAGTGAACCAGTTAAGCAGAAGGATTTTTAGAAAGAGTCACAGTGATAGCAATTCTAGGTGGAAACTTGAGCAGGCAACATGAAGAGGCAGTTTATAAAATGAAAAAGGACTGTGGTTCCGCCAACACCCTTCCCTTTCTCGGACGAAACACCAGGAGGCTTGTTCACCGTGAGGGAGACAGTACTCACAAAAGCTGTGGCACCCACATTTACTTGTTCTGATGGGATGAAAAGCCAAACTAAGAAGGAATCAGATGGAAGCACAATTTTCACAACTACCTGGATTATTATTTATGAAGGGGATGGCCTTAAAAAGGGTAAGGGGAAGAAGAAGTGCCCTGACAATTCAATGCTTTATGCATGGCACAGTTTAAATATTTGTATTGTCTCAGCTTAAAATAGCAAAAGGAATGTTCCTCCTCCCACCAAAATCTTATTGAAGAGTGGTCTTCCCACAGCCAAGTGGGTCTTTGTGCCTATTCATTTCCAGGGACAGAAAACCACTGTTTTTCTGTGATCCAGTCCCCAGTGTTTAAAAGCTAGCCTGACCCCACCCCGTAGTGCTTGGCAGGGAAAGAGTCACTTGTTTGGCTGAGAATACAGCATCTTCCCTCTCTCCTGATGCCGGTCAATTTCATACTTTCTTCCAAGAAAGTACACCAAAATGGAGGCACTGCCTTTCAATTACTTTTTGCATTAAAGACTTTAACTTGTTTATTCCAACTGCTTTGATTTCTTACAGTTTTCTGAAAAAGGCAGCTTCTTAAAATGGAGTTGCTTCCTGATCTGGCGCACGCCTTGTGACTTAGGAGGGCATTTGTTTCCCACTGCCTGTCAACATCTCAGCCCTCCATGCTCCCAGCACAGGCAAAAATGGGTTAACAATCATTAAACCACCCACTTCTTATGGAAGGAACTGAGGTGAGTACTAAATATTCTTTTATTTTGGGCCCCATTTTTTTTTTTTTTTTTTTTAGCAGCAAAACAATTCTGTTTCTCTAATTTCTTCATGGCACAGACTCTGCTGTGTTCCAGTAGGGTTGTGGGAGAAGGCACTCTGCAGAGTTACTAGTCGTGTTCCCTAGCCAAAGGCAGCAGTGAGATTCAGAAACAGATCCTTGTTACTGAGATCACAGGCCTTATCAACGGCCTTAGGCTGATCTCATAAGGAAAAAAAAATCCAATGTTACAGAGAAGGATTCTAAAAAAGCGGTAACTTTTTTTTTAAAGCCGACATTATTTGGGATTGCTGTTTCCAAGGCGAAAAACCAATAGTGTGTTTTTTCCATGCATGGAAGGAAATATGATTTTAATTTGTATGACTGGCAACCAAACAATGGGCAACCTCCCAGTTCTTCAGTCCCTAAAGGACAGAAAAAGGAATGACTTGCAACATCTTCCAACTCTGAAGTCAGTTTCTCCTTCTGAGTCTTCTAAAGCTACCATTAATATTCTCTTGCAAGCTTCAGGTTACCAAGGTATCACCTGGTATTACAACATGCAACAGTGTTTAAATGTGGTTTTCACAGATTCTTGTTAATAAAGCACTCTTTGGTGGAAGACAAGCAGCTTGGGTACTTATCAGAGTTAATATTACTACAGTATTACAAACAGTCAAGTGAAGATGATAAAGCCAAATAGTATCAAATTACACAAAGTACCATTTCAGTAAGGCCTTTTGTATCTTTACAAATTTTGACACAGGGTCGCAAGCTGAACAGAAAATAAATACATAAAAAACCTCCATCAGATCCTCAATTCTTCTGAAGGCCAGCAACTACAATGCTTGCCATCACAAGGACACACATGCACCACAGACCAGCCAGCTGCCTGGGTACCAGAGGGCTTGGGTATTTACACCTGAGACTAAATTTACAACAGCATTTTTGTCGTTCAGCTTGAGAGCTGGGCCTTTCTTTGAGTCATTCTTTTTGGGAGCAAGCCCCCCAAAATCCAGCCATAAACTGACCCCAAAACTGGCCATAAACAAAATCTCTGCAGCACAGTATCATGTTCATAATGGCCCTAATGCCCACGCTGGAAGGGTGTGGGTTTACCGGAATGACGGCAAGGAACACCTGGCCCACCTAGCCCAGAGTGGAAAACTGCTTAAAGGCATTCTTAAGCCACAAACAATAGCATGAGCGATCTGTGCCTTAAGGACATGCTCCTGCCACAGTTAACTAGCCCAACATATGCCTTTAATTCGGCCCATCCCTTCGTTTCCCATAAGGGATACTTTTAGTTAATTTAATATCTATAGAAACAATGCTAATGACTGGTTTGCTGTTAATCAATATGTGGGTAAATCTCTGTTCGGGGCTCTCAGCTCTGAAGGCTGTGAGACCCCTGATTTCCCACTTTACACCTCTGTATTTCTGTGTGTGTGTCTTTAATTCCTCTAGCGCCACTGGGTAAGGGTCTCCCTGACTGAGCTGGTCTCGGTACATTTGCTTGCACCCAAACTCAAAAGTTCATTACTGAAACCCCAGTGGACATTTTCTCCATTGATTAGCTTCTTAGGTGGAAAGCAACTAAGTCTTTTGCAATTTTGTTTTGTTTTCAAATTGTGCTAATTTCTGTTGCAGTTTTCAGTTCCTAGAGTCTTCCTTCAGTTCTGGTCACAGGTTTTTACTTAATGCAAAACCATTTTAGTCCTTGAAATGGAGAGAAGCAGCTATCTGTCAGGGGGTCCTGATGGCTACTATGTTCTGAAATCTTCGAGTCAGAATAGCAGGATGGGAAGAATGTAGTCACAAACAATCCACCAGATGACAACACTACACAGTGTAAAGGTCAGCACAGCCAGGGGAGATGGGAGAAGAATATCTTTTGTTTTTGATTGTCTTCGCCTTTTCAGGGCCCGACGTCTATCACCTTGTGTCACTCCATTGATTTCGTCATCATCACTGTAAGGTTTGGGTTCTTGCTGGTCTTGATTCTCGACCCCATTTATGGAAATGTCATCAACACCAGAGAGAAGTTTGGAGAAGGCTGCTCTGTGTTGTCCATTCTCCTGCCCCTTTAACTTCTGACGAAAATAGTCCCCTTCCAGCCAGAGGCTTGTTTGCTTCATCACCAAAAACTGCTGCTGAGGCCCAATCACCAAGCCAGGTCTGCAGATCCTTACCCACGCAATGGTCTCGGCTGCTGTCATCCTGTAATGCTTCATGATGTAGCAGGCTATCAGAGTGCCCGTGCGACCAAGGCCAGCTTTACAATGTACTGCAATGGCACCCTCAGCATTTTCACAGATATCCAGAAATCTTTTGACAATGGCATCAGTAGGGGTGCTGCCATCCGCAAAGAAAAGATCATGGTGATCGAAGCCAGCATCCGTAAAGCGTTTGGCATCATACATCCTTTTATTCAGACGAATAATGGTAGTAACATTGTGATTCTTAAAATATTGAATATAAGTCTCGGGAGAATGTTGGTGGTAACCACTTTCAAGTCTGGCTCTTGAATGAGGTCCACAGAAGGCAATAAATCGGTCTGGTATTATCCAATTTAAATCTCCGTTTTCTGCTTTTTCATAGTGTTCATATTCATCAAGGTTAAATGAGTTGAAATTAAGGAAGCCATACTGCATTGCCTTCTTTACTGCATGAAAACAGTCAAGAAGTGTAATGTAGAAATTGCAGCTTCCGTAGGCAGCATCTCTGAAAGGAATATAGGGTGTATCTCCAAAGATTAATATTCTATATGCTGCTTCTGGGGTTCTCCCCAAGTATATAACCATGTAGCATCCAACAAGGAAGGCAGCATTTGCTTGTTTTCTCTGATCAGAGCCAGTAAAATGAACAATTTTCTTCCTTAACATTGTAATGGACTTTAATTTCTTATTTATCTTGCAACAATATCTGTAAACCATTGCCAGATTGAGTGGTCCAAAGTCTTCGGAGAAGTTCTCATATTCGAGTTCATTATCTATGCTGAAATAATGTACATTTGATGCACTCTTTGGTCTGCTGTAGAGAATGGCAAAACGAAGGCGATCGGTGATGTCCAGGTACACGTCGTCCTGGGGGTCCCGGCGGCACGGGTCCTGCTGCGTGGAGCTGCGCATCTTCTTCACACCCTGCGAGGTCAAAGAGCAGCGCGGCGAGCATGGGGGCGCGGCGGCCCAGCTCGACCGCCCCTTGCTTTTCCGCTTCCTGGAGGCGGCCGCGGCCAGTCAGGGAGCAACGACCAGGGCACCGCGCGCGCCTGTCAGGGAGCAACGACCATGGCCCCGCGCGCGCCCGCCGAGGCTCGCGCCAGTGCCGCGCGGGCTCTCAGGACGGTGGGCACAGAGCGGCATTGCAGGGACTGCGGGAGCCGGCTGAGCCCCGAAAGAGGCGGTGGTGCAGGAGCGAGAGGAGGGGCCCGGCCCACAGCGCCTGCCCAGCTCCCTCCCGCAACCGCCCTCCCTTTGCTTTTTAAAACCACGAGCTGAAGGGCTATACCATACTGACATCAACAAAGTGTTGGATGAATAAGTCATCATGCTCTTGTCATAGCAACCACCTGGATCTTAACCTTCTCTCCAGTCTCTGGAAATTCAGCCAAATAAGTGTTACTTCGAGTATATGACTTTATTACCAAATGACAGTATTTTTGAAGCACCCATTTAGGATCCATTAAAAGTTGGAGGTTGTGACCATTTGATATTGAATGTCATGCCTGCTTGGAGACAAGTTAATGTTGACATATTGCTCTTTCACCAACTCTTCCAATACCCCAACCTTGGAAACATGGGAGCACAAGATAGTTAAATAGATAGTTTAAAAGGTGGCATTTCTTTTTTCTGTTCTATGTGGGCTTTCCAAAGAAAAGTCTTGGAGAAGCTAAACAATGTGTGTAGAAGATCACACAGGGATATCACAAGTGATAAATTTTATACCCAGTGTCATCCCAAAGCCAATGTGCAGCTTCGCACTCCTCGGCAACGGAACAGGCCTCTCTCCTTCACCAAAGAGAGCTTCGTGAAGCTTCATCCCTAAGTTTTGGTTTGGGGGTAAAATAAAGAAGAGGACTGATGGGTTGTTCTTGAGCTTACTACTCATTCATACATCTTCTTGCCCTTTCTGTTTGGTGGGATTTCCCCTAATCATTTATATCCTTCTGGTGTCCACAAGGAGACCTAAATTCCCAATTAGATAGGCTTTATGAAATTTTAAAAGTAAATGTATATATTAGAATTAGTTTAGGAGAAAGGAGAGAAGAGTAAAAGAAGATAGGTAAAGATTCATATTTGTCCTTAAAGATTCAAGCTTCTGGATGCCACAAATATTTTGATTAATGGGGACCTCAAGAATAATTTTGTTCTCCACTGTCCCAATGCTTGCCCCCCATCCACAATATTTCTGTCCAGTGAATGCATTGTATTTTCTTTTTTCCAGTTTCTGTTGGAATACCCATATCTGATAGGAAACACACGTCTGAAGGCATGCAGTGAGGATGTTGATTTCCCTTGCCTTTTCTTATCATTTATTAATAGATTCAGAAACAATTTACTGAATGTTTGCTCTTTGCTAGAGACCTGGTTCTTGCTAAGAAATGCAACCTTTCATATGAGACAGTCTTGCTCTTGGAATTTGCTTGTATAGTCACCACACTATCCATGAACACTTAGACCCCTGTTTATAATAATTTTAAAAATCCTAAAGACAACTGATTAGAAAAGTCACTTCATCCAGGTTGGGCCACTCAGATCCCTTCTTCTATGAGGTAAACTTGAGTCCCAGAGCCCCTCCTTATTCTCTTTGGGGTCCCCGAGTGAAATGCTCATGTAAAATTTAATCTGGGTAGCCATATCTGAAATAAGTGAAAGGTAAGCTGAGAAGGCCATGCTTCTAAGAAAAAATAATAAAGCAGACTCCTAGAGAGAAACAACAATGATTGACCAGAGACGATGGAGACTGTTATCTACCCTTTCAGCCTGAGGTGGTTTCCCTCTAGTTATTGGCATCTGCTTCTCAAGAGATCTTCTCCTTAAGTTCCGGAGATACTATCTTATTCTTCCTTCCCCAGTCCTCCTGCAATTGTCTGGCTAGTCTGAGAGTGTTTGTATCTACAACTCAATGATTTCTGCCTAGGTCTTTGTTATTCAGGTAACCACAGGAACAGACTCTTTTGACACACCTGAAAAGATATGTCCATGGCCGCTTCTCTGTGGGAGGAAAGTAAAGGGCTCTACTTTTCTCAGAGAGGTTATTTATTTTTCATTGTTGATTCCCTTTTGCTCCTTCTACCTTTAATGTTGAACTCCAGTGTGTGTGGAGGGTGTTGGGCATGGAGAAAGTTTTATTTTCTCACCCAAATTAGCTACCATTTTGACCACCATTTCTGCATAAGGTGGGATATACAGACAACTAGAGGAAGGTTTAAAGAGCAGTCTACTAATTGTCTCCAAGATCGTCTAAACTTTACAGAGTCAAGGCTGTGTGGAAAATAAGCTATTCTGTAAGGTTGGATCAAACAAAAGGGGAGGTTCTCACTGGTCGTGCTTATTGAAAACAAAACCCAACAAATGAGGATAACTAAATTACAATGACCAAATAGGGTGGTCATGATGCCACAGTTACTCCCCTGAAATTCCTGTACCTTTTTACTTATAAGAATTCCAGGAGCTGGGTTCATCACAAACTGATAATGACTATTCCAAGAAGTGCTGTAGCCTTTAGCCAATCATCTGTTAGCTCCTTTCTGTTGACCAGTGGTATTTCTGGATGAACAGGCTGAGACCACCTTGGTATACCTCTTCATTTTGTCCTTAAAAATCTGCTTGTAATCTCCTCAACTGAAAGCACTTCTCTGACGTAGTTTGGATATGTGTTTCCCGGGGTACACTCTTCAAATTTGGCCGAAACAAATTCTTTACTTATGCTAATTTTGCCTTAGACTTTTATTTCAGATCAACATTATGGATGCCTTAGATGGATGTGTTTTAGGTGACCCAGTTGTTCAATGGGTCACATCTCTTTCTAAAACCTCTTATTCTTCCCTTAGTCTTTTTTAAGTCTTTCCCCCATCCTAAATTCTAGTCCTCATTTTTTGTCTATTTTAGTTACTCTTCCCTAAATACATATCCAATCCCGAATCTCCTCTGAATTTTATGGTGAGATTATTATCCCCAGCTCCTCACAGCTGCTTGTTTATGCTCCTGGGGAAAGAGAAACTATGGCATCAGTCATGGAGTCACCTCTGCAGCCTGGCTTTCTCCCTTCCCTTTCGTTTGAGCTCTAGCTATAAGCTCGTTCCCAGAAGCTATACTTGCTTTGGCGCTTATACTCATTCTGTTCCCTCTATGTAAAGTAAATATTCTCCTACGTTTCCTAATTTTGTAGCTTACAATCCTCTGTCCAAACTTGGTGGTTCCCAGAGTACTTGCATCTTATTTGATTGTTTGGTCACTGCACCTGAGAATTTGCCGTGTGTAATTCTGCATAAAGAAATACTGTATGGTAATATATTCAACATACCATCTCACATGCTTACCTGATACATCTGCTTGTATGGCTGTGAAGTTTAAATAACTTAAAATACAAACAAATTAGGGATATTGGATTTGGGAAATACAAGAGTTGTAAAATGACTAATTAAATAATACAACAGTAAATGATTTTATGGCTTCTAGTTATTTTTCAAGCTGGAAATTATTTGGCATATAAGAAAATGCAGGAATTCAAGCAACATATTTGTCATAAAATAAAATGATTAAGGTGGGGATTTCATGTGGTTCTTTTATTTGCTCCTCTTGCGTTAGAACAATTCAGGAGGTTTGTGCTTATGAGCCATTTATAACACTTAATTCCTCTTTAAATTAAGGCATATTTTCACTCCAGGATTGTTTTTCCCCTCCATATAAAAATAAAAGACAAGCTTTGTAAGGCCTATGAACAGTTTAACTAAGTTGCTTGCCCTTCATGCCAGTGACAAGTAATGAGTAAGAACTAGTAGGTGTCATTGAGAAAACAGACATTGTCACTCCAGTGTCAATCAAAATTATCTGGTAGTGAAAACTGGACTTTAAATTTTAAAAATCATGTGAGAGCTGCTAGAAAAATTATGAAGAATTGAGTAGGGTCACATCACTCGACAAATCTTCCAATTTCTCTGCCACTGGCTTAGTGTCACCTGTACATTTTCTAGTCTAAAAGAATGTAATAGCCCAACAGGGTCAGCAGCGATATGCACCTCTCCCAAATACATTTCTGTTTACATTCCTGAGGTCCAATTATGATAACAATGACATAATATGAATTCTAAACACATTTGTATTGTTGATATAGTAAGAAATTTTTCAACTAATTAGAAAACTCTACCTTTTAAAACTGCACAGTTAATAAATATAACACACACACATGTGCTGCTGTTTCTGCTTTTGTTTTTTGTTTTAGCCAAGAGCTAAGCCTATGACTACTACTTCAGGAATGTTTGTCAATTTAATATGAGCTGAGGACCATCGCACTTCTAGCCTTCAAGCTTGTATTCTATCAGGAAGAAGGGATAGAGAAGAATTGGTAGAAAACATTGTATATCTTTGCCGGGCACATGTTTGTAGTCCCAGCTATCTGAGAGACTGAGGTAGAAGAATCACTTCAGCCCAGGAATTCAAGACCATCCTGGGCAACATAGTGAGACCTTGCCTTTAAAAATAAATAAATACAAGTAAGTTTTAAAATAAAATAAAACAAAATATGTGTTTTTTAAAAAATTGTATGAACTCAACATATGGGTAATTTTCTTCATTTGTTTCATTATTAATGAAATTAAGGAAATACAAATATTCATTTTAATACAGATTTATTACTTAGAAGTGTTTGAACATCTTTACACTATTTACTCTTTTATCACAAACCCTTCATTGCTTTTTATTCTTGGCACCATTCTTAGGAAAATGGAGACCACAGCTCCAGCTTCTCCCTGCAAATCCCCATTTGTGCTTGAGCAGCCAAGTGGTTCACACTTCTTGCCACATTCAGAAGAAACTTCATTCATTATGCCAAAAATAACTGAGAAATAATGAGAATGTTTCCTATAAAGTCTAAAAATCATACTAAAGAGGGGATCCATTTATACTGCTGTTAGGAATTGAATTGTGTTCCTCCTTCCAGATTTCTGTGTTGCAGTCTTGATCCTCAGAACTTCAGAATGTGACTGTATGAGAATACTGGAGTAAGTTGGGCCCATCATCTTATATGACTTGGGTCCCCATACAAAAAGGAAATTTGGATATCTCAACCTGAATGAAAAAAAGATAATCAATATATACCAACTTTAAGGTGAACCAAATGTTAAAATTATCTAACAAAGATTTTAAGGCAGGTGAATTGAAAATGCTCCAACAAGCAACCAACCACAGATGAAAAATATTAAAAAATAATAAACAGCAATATGATAAAAAATAATACAAATAAGAAACCAGTATAGTATAACAACTATTTACATTGTATTAGGTATTCTAAGTAACCTAGAGATGATTTAAAGTATACAGGAAGATGTGCATAAGTTATATGCAAATACTACACCATTTTTTGTCAGAATCTTGAGCATCCTCATATGTTGATATTCAAGAGGGGTCCTGGAACCAATCAATCACCCATGGATACAGAGGAATGACTGTACACAGCAAAAAAAAACCAAAACAAAACAAGAACTAGAAAGCGTCAGCAAAGAATTAAACAATTCAGCAAAGACACAAAAACATAAAGACTTTGAGAGAAAAGAGTTGACCAGTTGGGCACAGCTGCTGTAACGTGATAAACAGCTTTGAAAAAGTAGGTAATTTTACTTTTTTATTTGTGGTTACATTAGTTTGCTAGGGACAATCACTTAATCGTTTTTCTCCTGAGTATGATGTCCACCTGTATTTCTCAAACAATTGGCTTATGTCATAATTTCTTGTTTTTCAGATTTTTGTTTTCTTTTTTTTTGTTTTTTGAGATGCAGTCTCGCTCTGTTGCTCAGGCTGGAGTGCAATGGCATGATCTCGGCTCACTGCAACCTCCACCTCCTGGGTTCAAGCAATTCTCCTGCCTCAGCCTCCCGAGTAGCTAAGATTACCGGCACTGGCCACCATGCCCAATTAATGTTTGTATGTTTAGTAGAGACAGGGTTTTGCCATGTTGGTCAGGCTGGTTTCGAACTCCTCACCTCAGGTGATCCACCCACCTCAGCTTCCCAAAGTGCTTGGATTACACGCATGAACCACTGTGCCTGGCCCTGTTTTTCAGTTTTAAGAATTGTCTGTTGACTTGCTGCTATGCAAAATGAGGATACCATTGTTGAACACACACACACTCACCACCTCCTTTCATTTTCCCAGGGTAGTTTTGGATTAGAGCAATGTCCTATGTTACATTTCTAGGATAAAATGTATATTATCTGCTTCTGAGTAGTGGAATATATTTTGAGTTAAATTACTTCTTATATGCATTTCTTAAATTACCACCTTACCTTATATTTTTACTTTTCTCTTTCTTTCAAGCTTCTTCATTGTTTGCTATCCAAGTAACAGTCTAATTTGAGATTTTCTGAAGGTTGATCAGAGACTGTCCTTGGCATTGGGAAAAGTGGAATGGAAAAAGTCTTTTTGCTTTTTTAGTTTTGTTCCCATTTTGAATTCCATACATGTGTTATTTTGATAAAAATTAAAATGTTGTAAGAGAAATAAAAGCAATTACTAGGAGCTTAGAAGAAGTTAAAACTTTTTTAGTACTTGAGATTATTATATGCTCCCACTGTCCACCGATTTTATAAAGAGAAATTGAGGACCAGAGAGACTGAGAAAACAGCACCATTCCACAGTTAGGGGAGCCAGGGCTTCAGCCCACATCTGTCTGACTTCCAGTCCAATCTCTGTGCAATACCCTAATGAGAGGTGGGGGAAGAAGGCAAGGGTTACATGGGTTGGCATGCTGTCTGTTCAGAGGATACCTTTCAGGCTTGGAGAACAACACTGTGATGAGCCACCATGATTCAATTTGTAGCCAGAAAGGTAATCCACGTCACAAGGATGACAGGGCTGAATTACAGAGGGTTGGGAGCTTCTGTCAGGATTAACTGGTCACCTGAGTAGAAGAAAAGACACTCAGCTGTGAAGCAAAATGAAACAAGGTTTACTTGCAACTATGAAGTACTGTTTTCTAGACTTGAGCTTAGTTTGGGCAAATTAGCAAACTTATATATAAATGAACAAAGGAAGATGGTTTCTTGATCAAATTACTCAAAATCCAGTGCCATGTGTCTTCCTTGCTAATGTTAGTTTACTTCAAAAAGGGGTTATTTATGCTAATCTTTCATCCATCACCCCAAGTCAATTAGCAAAGTGCGCAATTGCTTCACAAGTAATGCCTATATTATAAAATACTCTCTAATACCTTAAGATGATGTATAAATGTTGGGGTTTTATTTGTACCTCTCACTATCCCTTTATGTTACAGGCAATAATACAGCAGGCCCTTAATGTCTATCTAGTAATTGCTTGTTTATTAAGCACTTAACTGAAGTGCTTCTCATTAACACGGGGGGAATTTAAATAAGAAAATAATAGGAAAATAAATTGTTGACAAATGGATGTCATGGCATATAGCTACTGTTGTCAAGGCTTGCAGTGATCAGCATCTCACTTTTTTTCTTCTTTCACATACTTACCACATTTCTTTTGTGTTCTAGTATCCGAGCTAGGTGTTGGGGGTGCAGAAATATTCTACAAGCAGTCCTAATCCTGAGGACACGGAGGAAAGAGCCACCAACTGTCTGTCTTCAGGGGAAAGGTAATGCTTTAGTGAGATGTTAAGCTTGAGTGGAAGTTTTTCCAGCAGAAGAGGGTGGAAAGGCTCATTCTGAAAGGGCACAAGGCTACACCAAGGCTTGTTTCCTTTGCCTCTGAAGTGTCCAGTCATCATGAGCAGGTCTTGCTATGGCACTAAGTGTTTTATCTATGAAAATATGATTCTTCAGAAATATTTTTCCTGGTGGTTATGATAAACTCCTTTAAGATTTTAATGGAATATAATTTACTTCACATATGTAGGCTCTAAGGCAAGTTTGTCCAACCTACAACCCGCGGGCCGCATGTGGGCCAGGACAGCTTTGAATGCGGCCCAACACAGATTCGTAAATTTCTTAAAACGTTATGACATTTTTGCAATTTTTTAAAAGCTCATTAGCTATGATTAGTGTATTTTTTATGTGGCCCAAGACAATTCTTCTTCTTAGAATGTGGCCCAGGGAGGCAAAATTTGAATACCCTGCTCTAAGGCTAACAGATCTTCATATAAATCCCAAATCCTCTGCTCTTTACCATGTGACTTCAATGTACTAAATCTACTTGAAATTGTCTCCTCATTTTGAAATTATAAATAGCATAGCCTATGTGCTAGAGTTATGCTGAGTATTAAATGATAGAATGATAGTAACTAGCACACTGTTTTTCATCTCATTTTGCCTTATTTCATGTGACTGTGTTATAATATCTAATGTGAATGAAAAATAAACAAGATTTGGTTCTTTGCAAAGAAGAAAGTTCTAAAGCCTTAGAAGTTAGTTTCAAGTTTCTATGACCTTTCAGAAATGTATTCATGGATCAATAGATACATTGAAAATGGATATTTATGAACATCATTGCGTAAGTTCAAGAAAAAGAGAAAAAAGTGATATTGACAATGGCTGAATGTTGCATGATGTCTTTCCTCATAGAATCAGAGTCATGAAAGTATTTCTGAGATGAAGAAATATTTCTGAGACTGGGCCTTGATATAAGCTGTAACAAGGCTAAAGTAGCCCTTTCTCTGGGCTAGGGACACATTAAGAATCTGGAAATAATATGCATATAGTAACTGTTTAGGTCACACCTGGCAAGTATTCTGGGTATATATTTCCTTTAAGAACATTACCAGTGAGATTAGCTTGGGTGCTATTGATTTGGCTGGCATTCATCAAAAAAAAAAAAAAATGAAGAAAAGTAGACAAAGAATTTAAATTAGGGGTTAGATCTGCTGAAAATTATAAGGCTGAGATTTCCTTTTTCAGTGAAAATAAGAAGCTTAATTACTAAGTTAGGAATTTCTAATGTTCCCTCAATTCCAATACACACACACAAACACACACACACACAACTTGAAGTTTTCTCCTCCAAATACTTACAATGTTTTATAATTTGAATGCCACTCCAATAAATATGTTCCTGAAACTGTTCTGAATCTTCATTGCAGACCCTCTTTAGCTAGCTGAACATTCCCAGCGAGTGAGTAAGTCCAATATGGTATTGATTGCTATTTTGGTGTTAGGTATTAAAAAAGGTTATCATTATTGACAAGAAACTAGTCTCTCACTTTGCCCTGTTGGACATTACCTGAATTGTAGCCAAGAGTAGCCTTCAGAATCTGTGTGTGAGGGTAACCATGACCTTGAGTAGCCATCTCTGAACACTGCAGGAAACAGGAAAGGAGGCATGTGAGGTAGAAGCTCACATTTTTCCACAGCACTGATTTTTGGCTGCTGTTCACCTTGCAGGCTCTTCTGGGAGGCTTCACAGATCCGGATAAATGATGGTCACTGCTAATGTTACATGTTAGAAAAGGAGACTGGGGGTTGGCCAGGATAGCTGACCAGAAACACCAGTATTATAGGTCACCTACTAAATTCCAGCTCTAATGATATATTTTTGGAATAATATAAAGAAATTTTCTGTTACTTAATGGCAATTGATAGATTGCTTATTTTACTTTTATTTGAAACGTTTCAGAAAAATTCCACCCATGTAGGCTCCAGGACAGAGTGGGCTCTTCTCATGATTCCTCTAAAATAACCTGGCCTGGACTGGACACTCTTACCTATCATAATCCCATTATTTCAGTGTCTGGCCTGTAAGCTGATATGTTCCATAATGGGCCTGCACTTAGCACTTCTATGAATCTCTTAGTTCTTGATATTGTCTCATATTTATGCGTCATTCTCCCCTAAAGTTCATAAGCCACCAGGATGGTACAGTGTATTCTCAAAAGCATCTAACCATGCTCAGCATTTAATTGTCATATAAAATGCTCTCTAAATTACAGAGGATGACAATTCGTATTTTAGCTTCAAATTATCTATTTTGAGAGGACTAAAGTAAACAATTTTATATGCAGATGATTATTTAAATAGTAATTGATTTGCGGAAAATATAACAACTTGAAAGTGGAATATGAGTTGTAGTCTTTGTTTGGCCTAAAACTGTCCAAGCTGTAAGTTATAGGAATAGTCCATGTAAATCCAGCTCATCTGAAGCTCTTTTACTAATTCACTGTGCAGCATAAGCCCACCCACTTTGTCCCCATGTGATTTAGTCACCTACGTAGAGTGAAATTACTAGACAACACTCTTTCCAATGGGAACACGGTCAGGCTCCTTGTATAAGAATTTAATTTTCTTGATTGCGTTGAATGTAAAATGGAATAACATTAAGTAGAGTGTTTATTTTTACAACTGATATAAGGACTCCAGTTTCAGCTCAGACATGTAAAGACCTGGGAAGTCGTTATATCTGCCCCACAGCAACAAGAAATCTGAGCAAAATGAAAATCAATGACTTTTCTTGGACCCATCAGAAAACTGAGTTTGTAGCGTTTGTTAGTCTGCATTGCTATGAAGGAATACTTGAGACTGGGTAATTTATAAAGTTAGTTGGTATATTTTGGCTCATACTTCTGCAGGCTGCATGGGAAGTGTGGTGATCTGCTTCTGATGAGGGCCTCAGGAAGCTTACAATCATGGTAGAAGGTGAAGGGGAGCCATTGTCATGTGTCAAGAGAGGGAGCAAGAGAAAAGGGGCTAATTTTGTGTTTTTAGTAGAGGCAGGGTTTCACCATGTTTGTCAGGCTGGTCTCAAACTCCTGACCTAAGGGATCCGCCCGCCTCAGCCTCCCAAAGTGCTGGGATTACAGACGTGAGCCACCCTGCCTAGCATGGTGGTGCATGCCTGTAATCTCCGCTACTTGGGAGACTGAGGCAGGAGAATCACTTGAACCAGGGAGATAGAAGTTGCAGTGAGCTGAGATCATACCATTGTACTCCAGCCTGGGCAACAAGAGCAAAACTCTGTCTCAACAACAACAACAAAACAAAACAAAAAAAAAAAAAAGAGAGAGAGAGAATACGGGAGGTTCCAGTCCCTTTTAAACAAACAGATCTCACATGAACTACTACAGTGAGAACTCACTCATTATTGTGATGACAGCACCAAGCCATCCATTAAGGATCTGCTCCCATGACCCAAACTGTCCTCACTAAACCCCACTTCAAAACTGGAGACCACATTTCAACATGAAAATTTAAGGGGTCAAACATCCAAACTATATCATAGGGAAAAGTGACATCCTGACATCTGGAGAGAAGGCCCCAGCATTTTCTCATCTGAAACAGGAGCCACTGTATATTATATAAGCCAATCAAAAATTAAAAATTGTATAGAACTTTTGGAGGCTGCGGGTGGGCTAGTATGAGAATGTGAAGCTTCCAAGGGCTGTATTCCTAGGAGAGAGTTCCACTCTCTTGTGAGCTTTTTGTCCAGGAACTCACCCAACATTTACAAAGGGGAACAAAGAAGAACCTAGAAAAAGTTCATCCCTCACTCCTTTCCCCACACACACTGTAGTGCTGGCTGGGGTTGGTGGAAGAAGCAGCCACTGCCAAATCTACCCAGACTATTTCCAACTATGTACTTCATGGATAAAAGGCTTAATCTGGAGGGAAAATTATCAAAGTTAACCCTGAGACACTGGTTTAATTTATTAAACTGAAAGATGGAAATAGAGATCACCACCAAATCTCTAACCAGAAGCATAATCTCAGTTTCCCCTAAGCAACCAAAGTCTCAATCTGCAGGAGAAAAGGCTTCAAAACCACTGCACTTTGGGAAAAAGAAGAGGAGCAATAAGATGAGGAAGAATTTTTATCCCAGGAAAAGGGACAGGAATAGCTGTGAAGGCTACATGTCCAGGACTTAGGTTTTGATACCTGCCAAAATCTTTAGCTAAATGTGGACATCAGATAACCTTCTTCCTAGCCAGGACCACCACCACTGTAAAAAACAACAGTAAAAGTAGCAGTGGAATACAACTGTGAAGAGGCACATGGGGAGACTCAGTCAAGTGGGAGCCAAAAAAGGGCACCAATGGAGTGGCCAGAAAGCGCTGGTGCCCATGGCACAAACAGTTTCAAATGCAGCTTGTCTTCTGACCAGATTAACATCCGTTTCTACATTTAAGGCCTCACACAAGGAAACTTGTGCTTTTCTCCCAACATATAAAATTCATCTAATATCTGCTGTTCTTTTCATGTCTAGCTATAACCAAAAAATTATAAGGAATATTAAAAAGCAAGAAAAAAAGTCATTCAAAGTGACAAAGCAATTGGTAGAACTAGACAGAGCCATGACACAGAGGTTGGAATTATCAGACAACGAATTTGAAAAAGAAAACTCTGCTTAACATGTTAATGGCTTCAATGGAAATGCTAGACAAAATGACAACACTCAGTGCCAGGTGGATAATTTGAATAGAGAGATGGAAATTATAAGAAAAAATCAAATTGAAATACTGGAAATAAAAATATAGCAATGGAAATGACAAATTCCTTTGATGGACTCATTAGTAGACTGGACATTGCTGAGGAAAGAATCAGTAAACTTAAACATAGGTTTATAGAAACTTACTAAACTGGAAGCAAAGAGAAAAAAAATGAAAAACAAAACTGGAACACTAATAGAACATCCCAACACTGTGGGACACAATCAAATAGTGTAACATATGCATAGTTGCATTCTGAGAATAAGAAAAGGAGAAGGGAGTATAAAAAAAATTGAAGAAATAATGACTGAGAATTTTCTAAAACCAATAAACCAAACTACAGGCCTAAGGAGTTTAGAGGAAAAAAAACAGAATTAATACTGAAAACACACACACACACACAAACACACACCCCATATCCTATTCAAACTCCCCTGAAGCCAGGACAAAAAGCAAATCTCCCAAGAAAGTGGGAAAAAAAAAATCATGCTAGTCACAGAGGAACAAGGATAAGAATTACAGCAGACTTCTCATCATAAATTATGCAAGCAAAGAGACAACAGCATGGCATACTTAAAGTGTAGAAAGATAAAACAGAAAGATAAACACAAAAATCTGTCATATATAGAGCAAAAATATTCTGCAAAAGTGAAAAAGAAATAATGAAGGCTTTCTCAGTCAAAGAAAACTAAGTGAATTCATGGCTAGCAGATATGTCCTTAAAGAAATGGGAATAAAATGGAATCACAAACATACAAACACAAAATTTAAAAATAAATGTGATCTCTGTCAGCATAGGGCAAGATCCCTGCTTGTTCTAGTCTCCAGTATGTAACAGAAGGCCCACTCTCTGATCCCAGCAGGAGCTTGAGTGCCTGTTCTAATTCCAGATAAGAGATGAGAGCTTTTGCATGAGCTGCAGTCATGAATCCAGGGGATCAGCAGCAGAGATGAGACATCAAATCAGGAAATAGTATTCATGATGGAAATTAAATTGGGAAACAATAGGATGTCACAGAGACAGGAATACTAGAGTCAAAAAAGGAAAATAAATGTGGATGCAGAGAAGTATTGAGATCTTGGAGGCTTCCAGAGACGAGGGGGTCTCTTCTTAATGACACGTTTGCATAAAGGAGTGGAATCCCCTTCAATGAGGTTATAGAAGTGTCATATCCTAAATGCATATCAAAGAATCATCTTTAATTCCTCAGATTGCTCCTCAGCTTTTTTCAGTCATTTACAATTGGTATTAACATCTGTTGCTCTGTAGCTTCTCAGTCTAATTCATTTTAATTACTTTATCATGCTCAGTGAACAGATTATAAAATATTGAGTACCTAAATAAAAACTAATTAATGATTCTATGGCCACAATTCAAAAACAGTGGTCAAACAGGGAAACATTTTCTGATATATTTAATAACAGTGTTAGCAATTTTTACAGTAGAATAAATACTAAATATCCTTTAGGGAAATGGCCCATTATTCTTTGATACCTTAGAAATAATACACAAAAGAATCCTCAAAGATAGATAAAATCTATAACTGTTAGTGCTGTATTTTTAATAAAATATTCCCACTGATATCTAAGATAGATTCTTGACTTAAAAGAGTGACAAAGACTTTATTCTGATTGGCTGTGTTGAGTAGAATGGTACAGCAAATAAGTAGATTAAGAAGAGAGGCAGAGAATGAACATGGTTTATGGTACTTGCAAGACTCAAAGCTTCTGTGTGCCACAATTTCCTTATCTCCAAAAGACAGAACAAAAACAACTGCTGGTCTTCACACTGGGACTGACCTTAGAGTGGAAAATGACCTCTTTAGTTTCAGATAACAAGTTTCCAATCTTGTTCCAAGATAAACCAGTTTACTTAGCTTTTCTATTCTATGAGATGTCTGTGAAGTAAGGACAATTATGCCTTCCTTATAATTTATGAATGAAAAAGGCTGTATCAGTTAGTAATGCTTTCAGCTGTGTGGAGCCCAGAGCGACTCTGACTTTTTCCTTAACAAATATGGCTTTACTTCCCTCATTTCCCAGGGAGCCCAGAGGCAGCTGAGCCAGGGTCGATGTAGCACATCCACATTAAGCTTCCCATAACTCTGAGTGAAGTGGGTGGGTTCATGGCCCCAGAGTCACAATTTCTCTGATCCAATTCTAACATCACATCTGCATTCCAAGCAGGAAGAAGGAATAGAAAGAGAGGCAGCAGCAGCGTTCTGTGAATGCTGGACTGAGCACATTTATGTTACGTGACCGTCAGAAGCTACACTGAAGGCTGGGAACATGAACACTTAGCTTTTTCTATCTTTATAATAAAATCACAGTAGGAAAAGTGGAAATTGGTGAGCCAATTCTCCTGACAGAAAGGAAGCCAAGGGCAGGGGAAAGCAGTAGCCTAAACCAAGAACTAATGGGAAAATAGGGCATACCCTAGAATATTGGAAGGGGGGCAGTGATTGATGGACTAGATATTTCTTTCCTCTGAAGGAAGAGAGCACCTGGGTGCATCTGGGATGGACTGGACAAAACTGGAAATCTTATTTAGAACCCAGCTGCAGGTTGCTGCTTTTCCTGAGAATGATGAACGATGCAGGTAAACATTTCAAAGTATCAGTACCAAGCCCCCACCTCATCCATTTTCATAAAGACTTTCCAAAGACCTCTGACCTGACTTTACCTGTGGCTTTAATCCTCATTCCTACATTGCTCCTGACACAGTTTCCAACCTAGTGCACCTGCCTAGGTTTGCCTAGGCTGGCACTTCCACCATTAACATCTGGGCACGATGGCAAAGGTTTTCATGCCATAAAATGTGGACTTTATCCTGTGGGAAATGTAGGTTTCAAAGCAAGGGAGTAGAGTGAACACATTTGAAATTTAGAAAGCTTCCTGTGTGTTCTCCACAGTGTGGAAACGTATTTGGATGGGTGAAACTGGGGGATGTTACAATTCATGTAAGAGATGAGAGCTGAGCCAAGGTAATGTTAGTGGAGTGGAGGGGAAGGGTATGAGAGACAGGAGGTCACTGTGCATTTGTTGTGGAGGACTAGGGTGTAAAGCTGGTCAAAGATGCCGACAAGACTTCAAGTTGAGTGGAAGGTCCAACTTTCGTGGTAGGAGAAACAAGCTTTGGAAGAAAGATATAGAGTTAAATGACAGACCAGATAAGTTGAAATTGCCTCTGGAAATGCAGGTAGATGTGTTCCCCAGAAAGCAAGACATATGGTGACTGAAACTGGCAATAAATGATGTTTCTTTCTGGATGGAATTCCAGAATTTGAAGAAACTAAGGCCGAGGAAATAAACTGTGGAACACTGATATTCAACAGGCAGGTAGATGAAAGTGAATCAGGAGAGGAAAGTAAAAAGTAGAGAAGAGAAGGGGAAAGGTTAAAAAAAAAAAGAAAAGAAACAGATGCCACAGAAGTCAAACCAGGAGAGAACTTCTTTGTTTATCTCATAGCATGGTTGAAAGTTAATACCATGTAGTGGGTGAGAGAATAGTCTCCAGAAATACACTGTCTGCTTCAAATATTGCCTTTACCATTTATTAATTCTTTGATTTGAGGCAAGATATTTAACTCCTTCAATGTTGGTTGTGAGTGTTAAAATAGTTAATACAAAAAAGCAGGTAGAACCTTGTAAGTGTATAGTTGAGTGTAAATAGATAGCAGTCAGCAAATGCAACTTAATATTATAAAAGATGCTATAACTCCCTTTTAGATGGTGAGATTCTTAACACGAAAGTCCATTTTTTCTTGTCATTGCTGTAGCCTCAAAACTCAATGACGGAAACATTGTTGACACCGTGTAGTTATTTTATTATCAAAACAATTGTTGTTCACTTCCAGCATTTGAACAAAAGAGAGAAAGAGAAGGAGAGGGAGAGGAACTAGGACGTATAAAACCTATGCTAATGTTTTGTGGTGTTTTGTTTTTAAGCACATTTTAGCTATGTTTTTCAACTTCTCTTGGCCATATATGTTAAAAATCCTGCATTTTTTTCCTAATGCCAGGAAAATCTCTAGAATTCGGACCACTGAGAAATATCCACTACTACCACAGGGGTCACCATCTTCTTTCCTTTGCCTTTAAAAATTGAAGTGTAATGTAAATACAGTGCAATGTGGAAATCTGAAGTGTGCATCCAGGTCAATTTTTAGCTACTTGACTGTCAATGAGATAAAGATACAAACTATTTCTGTCACTCAGAAAGTCTTTCCATCCTTTTCCCCAGTCAATCTTCACAGCAGAAGTATTCATTATGCTGACTTCTGTCATACCATGCTCTACATGTTCTTGAATTTCATAAATGGACTCCTACACCACGTACTTTTCAACTCCACAGAATGTTTTTGAACTTTACTCATGTGGTTTTATGGCCCGTTGTTCATTCCTTGTCATTGCTGTGTAATATTCCATCGTGTGATTTATGACGATGGGTTTATTGAGATGAAGCAGCTGTCCTTTTCATGAGGGTTGATCAGACTGTACTGTGCAATCACTAAGAATGTGGGAGTTCTTGCAGAATCATCCCACTCCTTTGAAGATTCCTGACTTCCAACCACAGAGTTGATCATCATGTGACCTGGTTCACAGAAAGAAAAAAATAAAAGGGATTTGGGGGTGGGGGTGGGAAGGAGAGACAGCAGCACTGTCCATTTGTTTTCTCTGAGGAGTTTAAATATCCTTCCCAGCATCCCCTTGTTTTAAGGAACAATAAAGAATAACTTTCTGGGTCCCTTGGGTGTTTTCATTAAGTAGCCACAGAAAGTGCTAGCTAGAAAAGTCTATAGCGACTTATATACAGAAGTGATAACATTCTAAAATGGGCAGTTTTGGCTTAGGGGTGGAAAATAGTTCTCATATCTCCTAATCCAATACCTGTTTTTGGTGAAACTTTGATTTGGAGAACAGCTAGGGTCTAGCTGTACCCTCTTTTAAGTTATTTTATGCCCAAAGTCCAGCCTAGCCCTTGTGGAGTAGACATCTGTCAGGACAGCTGCCTGGGGGCTGCATGCTGGAGACGGAAGGAGGCAGAGGTGCAGAGAGGGACTAACATTTACCTCTGAAATGCTCCCATGAAAGATTGTCTGGATTTCTGCTTAAAAGTAGTTTATTAATAAGATGAACTAGCTGAACTTGATATAACTGCATATATTCATTACCAAAATTTAATGTCATCTTTCCAAGCTCACCTTTTAATTCATAATCAAAACACAAAGAAATAGGTGTACAAATGTAATATAAACACAAACGTTGCATGTAGTTGCAAAATATCAGCACATTGTAAAGTTGGACATACTATATGGCTTCATTTGGATGAAATTACTTTAATTAAAATGAGAAAGCATTGAATAATCTTAGAAGTCTGAATGTGCAGCAAACAGCAGAATGGGTGAGAGTGAGCCTTCTGTAATGAACTCTCCTGACCAAAGTGGGACTTAGTGGCATATACAGTGATCCATCAGGGGTGCCATCTGTCTATGGGAATTCATTGCTAAAGTAAGGTCCTCTTAAGTTAATCTTTCAGCGTTCCTTGCACAAAGGATAGGTCTTACCAATGATGTATTTGGAACACAAAGCTCAAATACTTCATATATGAAACAATAAAATGACTTAAATTCCCTTCTCCAATTTTATGAAACAAACATCACTTGAGATGCACTATCTTAGGGGAAAGAAAACTGTGCACTAAGCACTTACCATATGCAAGATACAGTGTTGAACATCATCGAATTATATGCAAGTGATATCATTTTGTTTTTATGACTACTATATAAATATTAATATTCTCAGTTCACATATGAAACCAAGCCATGTTCTTGGGTTATATAGATACCAAAGGTCTGTTTTTCACAGTCAGGAATGATGTGATTCTGGGCTTGATCTTATTGCCTCAACCTCTGGTTATTTTTGCTATAGAAGCTTAAAGAAAAAAATCAGTTAAATCTTTGGGAGCAGAAAATTTTCCTTATGAATATGCACGGCCTTATCTCTCAATGCCTTAGGTAGGGACACCTATTTGTCTTGGAAATGAATGGTACTAGTTTTCTTAATAGCAGAACTAATGATGTGTGGCTAGAACACAATCGGAAACCATACTAGTAATAAAATCATGGTGTACTTTATCATATAGTTCTTTGATATGCGTAGTCAACAATGTACTGAGAATGAAAAATGGTGCTTCACAGGTAGGACTAGTCTCCTTACAGGAAAGCAGAAGTACAGGATAAAGGTAGAGCCAAGATAAACATTCCTAGGATGCCTTAGGCAGAGGGTAAGAAGAAAAGGGAACCGAGGCAGTTTATCTGGACTCTGGAGAAAGGAAAAGAAGTCAGAAGGACGCTATTGGTCTAGGAAATCATAATATTTTATCATGATTATGCTTATAATGCTAAGGAAGGCAGAAATTGGAGATTATGGCAATGATTAAGAACAAACGTATTCGGGCCAGGCGCGGTGGCTCACGTCTGTAATCCCAGCACTTTGGGAGGCCGAGGCGGGTGGATCACGAGGTCATGAGATCGAGACCATCCTGGCTAACACAGTGAAACTCCATTTCTACTAAAAATGCAAAAAAATAGCTGGGCGTGGTGATGGGCACCTGTAGTCCCAGCTACTCGGGAGGCTGAGGCAGGAGAATGGCGTGAACCCGAGAGGCGGAGCTTGCAGTGAGTCGAGATCGCGCCACTGCACTCCAGCCCGGGGGACAGAGAGAGACTCCGTCTCAAAAAAAGAAAGAAAAAGAAAAAGAAAAAAAGTGTCTTATAATCAAGGCCATGGTTTTTGTTTTGTTTTTGTTTTTGTTTTTCTGCCACATTTCCCTGCTTCTTAATGATAAACCAAACCTTCTGGGAAAAACACAGCACAGTGTGAAGCCTACTCACCAAACTGTCCCCTGTGCCCCATGATCTCCTATCAAACGGGCAATGAATCAGCACATTCCTGATGGTTTCACTTCTTGTCAAAATAAATAGAAAATGGCAGTAGAGCTCAGCGTAGAACCAACATCAATAGATTCTGATACTGCAGGGCATATTGGTTAATGATTCTGTGAGATGCTCTCTTGGGACACCTATCCTCCCCATTTGGCTGTCATTCTTTGTCTTTGCAGTTGGTTTGCAAGAGCTGAGAATTTTACATTCATTTTTAACCAGCCATACACACAATAAACGCTGGACAACAACTCTCTACAGAGAAACTTGCATCAGAATGAATGTGCAGCCAAAGATAAATATGTTTTAAGGAATAAGGAAAAAAAGTTTGTGTGTTATCTGTTTTATTTGCTTGTATTTTATTTTTTAGCTTTGTACCTATGGGCCTGAAAAGGTGGTTGAAACAACAGAGGGGCTGGGTTGAAGCCCTGTCTCTATCATTAATTATGCTATCTTGTTTCATATTCTTTGTAAAAATAAATCAAAGATTACTTGACTTGATTTTCCAGTTTAACACATAGTTATGAAAGACAGCTGTCCACCAGATACTGTGTGTGCTAGGGATCTCCCGTACATCATATCAGTAACCCTTTTTGCAGTTTCACATGGTAGACATTATTATTCCCATTTTACTCAACTGAGTAAGTGGCAGAGCAGTGATTTACATGTTGATAATGTTAAATCCAGTATCCTTCAAACTATGGAAATAAAATAATATATTTAAGCCATATTCAAGCAGGGGAAATACATACTTAGGAAAATGAAGTCAAAGAAAAAGTATTGAAAATGATATTTTTAAATTAGATGATTTTCATAAAATTGAAGATCCAGTGTAAACTTCACTAGAAATAATATTTCCTTAAAAAGTGGAGAGGAGTGGGCATGGTAGCTCACGCCTGTAATCCCAACACTTTGGGACGCCGAGGCAGGTGGATCACGAGGTCAAGAGATCGAGACCATCCTGGCCAACATGGTGAAACTCCATCTCTGCTAAAAATACAAAAATTAGCTGGGCATAGTGGCGCAAGCCTGTAGTCCCAGCTACTTGGGAGGCTGAGGCAGGAGAATTGCTTGAACCCAGGAAGCAGAGGTTGCAATGAGCTGAAATCGTGCCACTGCACTCTAGCCTGGGTGACAGAGTGAGACTCCATCTCAGAAAAAAAAAAAAAAGAAAAGAAAAAAAAAGTGGAGAGTACTCTTCCCTTTTCCCTTGTGCCAGAGAGCACCTCACAGCCTCGTAGGGAGGTCACAGAGTCCGTGCGCCTTTTCCTTTCTTGGGTCCTGCATACACACCTGCCCCACCCACCGTGAATGAGGAGTATGATGTGATTGTGCTGGGCATTGGCCTGATGGAATGTATCCTTTCAGGTGTAACATCAGTGAAGGGCAAGAAAGTTCTTCATATGGATTGAAACCCTTACAATGGAGGAGAGAGTGCCTCTATAACACTACTGGAAGATGTATACAAAATATTTAAAATACCAGGACCACCGTCACCGTCAATGGGGAGAGGAAGAGACGGGAATGTTGACTTGATTCCCAAGTTCCTTGTGGCTAATGGTCAGCTGGTTAAATGCTGCTTTATACAGAGATAACTCACTATCTGGATTTTAGCGACTGAAAGGAGCTTTGTCTATAAGTGTGGACAAATCTACAAGGTTCCTTCCACTGAAACAGAAGCCCTGACATCTAGCTTTATAGGACTGTTTAAGAAACGTCACTTCAGGAAATTCCTGGTTTATGTTGCCAACTTAGATGAAAAAGATCCGAGAACTTTAGAGGGAATTGATCCTAAGAAGACCACAATGTGAGAGGTGTATAAGAAATTTGATTTGGGCCAAGATGTTATAGATTTTACTGGTCATGCTCTTGCACTTTACAGAACTGATGACTACTTAGATCAACCATGTTGTGAAACCATTAATAGAATTAAACATGACAGTGAATCTTTGGCAAGATATGTCAAAAGTCCATACCTTTATCCACTCTATGGCCTTGGAGAACTGCCACAAGGCTGTTTGCAAGGCTAAGTGCTATTTATGGAGGTACCTATATGCTGAATAAGCCAATTGAAGAAATCATTGTGCAGGATGGAAAAGTAATTGGTATAAAATCCGAAGGAGAAATTGCTCACTGTAAGCAGCTCATCTGTGACCCTAGCTATGTAAAAGATCAGCTAGAAAAAGTGGGCCAGGTCATCAGAGTTATTTGCATCCTCAGCCACTCCATCAAGAACACCAGTGATGTCAACTCCTGCCAGATCATTATTCCACAGAACCAAGTCAGTAGAAAGTCAGATATCTGTGTTTGCACGATCTCCTCTGCGCACAATGTAGCAACACAAGAGAAGTATATTGCCATAGTTACTACAACTGTGGAAACCAAGGAGCCTGAGAAGGAAGTCATATCATCTTTGGAGCTCTTGGAGCCAACTAGATGGGAATTTGTTAGTATCAGTGGCCTCCTGGTACCGAAAGACTTGGGAGCAGAAAGCCAGATCTTTATTTCCCGTGCATACAACCCTACCACTCACTTTGAGACAATTGTGATGACATTAAAAACATCTATAAGAAGATTACAGGATTCGAGTTTGACTTTGAGGAAATGAAGCGCAAGAAAAATGACATCTATGGGAAAGACTAACACCAGTACATGTTATTATCTAATTAGGACAAATTTAAAATTTGGCAAATAATGCATATTATGTGAAATCAATATTGTAAGGCCTGCTTTTGTAATCAAAATGGAGAGATTGAAGAGTGCTGTGTCAGTAAATACTCCTCCCCTTCATCTTTCTAACAACATGTATTAACTCGTTTTCATGGAGTGGCTATTCAGAATTGACAGGTTACCGCATTCTCTTCAATTTAACCAAACTGGCTTTTTTTCCTAGTGAAGGATCAGCTTTAAACAAACATTGTGATTCTGATACAGACAACTTGAAATGGTGTTTGTATCTTTTAATCAGCGTAGGCTTTGCAATTATGTGCTTCTGCTGCTCAAGAGCTGGATCCATACAGATTGTGTGCCATCTGTCATCTTGACATTCAGGAGATTCTAAATTGAATATGTCATGGTTTGGGGTGGCATCCAGAAGTTTTTCCTATGACTTTATATTTTGTATTATGTCAAGTAGTATGGCAGGGCACGAGTAGTATAGCCACAAGTTTGGTTTAGGACATAAAATTCTAACCAAACTCCAGACACAGGGAGTCATTTAGAGAAAGCGGTATGTGGTGTTTTAACCCAATAGAGTTGATGAAAGAAAAGGGGAGAGGAAGTAAACATAAAGCGGGTAAAGTGTAGAAGCATCTTTTATATCTCAGGCATGGCTTCTTCAATGGACCAAACTGTAATGCAGTATTGACTTGACAGAACTCCTACTTCTGTCTCAAAATGGCTCCGAATTATTTCTCTCCTACAAAATGAAGCCAAATTCTGAGAACAAACAAACAACAACAACAACAAAAGTGGAGAGGTAGTTTTTCTATTACTCTAAGTTGTGAAGGTATTCAGTTCTACAAACTAATCAAATATGTCAAGAAAAAGACAGTGAGCTCATGGCTTTGGTAAATTCTTACCACTTTCTTATTTTCCCTATGTCTTTAAATTCCTTGATCTGCTCATTTCACTACTCCATACATTTTAAAAGGCACTTTCACTAGAAAAGAAGGTGAAATCCAGTTATAAGAAACGTCATTTGTTGAATTATCTCTAGACAGAACTAATTTAGACTAAGATGATATTTACTAGCTTCAGAAAGAAGTTTGAGATTATATCCTCCATTCAAATGAGTAATTCTGAATCCTTGTGGCTGGGGAAGTATCTGATCTCCCCTGCTTATAAGAATAAAGAAAAGAATGGACCGTCCCTCTACTGAGAAAAACACAGTTGATTTTACCACAGTAGGTTGGCTAATACATTATATTTTCCAAAGAAATAAAAGCATATCAATAATTTTTACCAAAGATGTTCTGATAAAATTAATCTAAGTTTGCAAAATATATATGAAAGTCAATTGAGGCAACTTTTACTGAAATATGAATGAGGAACTTAATGAAGTTTTCAGTATGATTTCTAAGCCCCCATTAGTAATCAGGACAAGATATAAAATCATTTTAAATGAAATTTAGCTGCTGAATTAAAAAAATTCAATTTTAAAAAAATGTAATCTAAAACATTCAAAAAGGGACACTCTTTTGTTAAGTCTGAAAACTCCAGCAAATGTCACCTTTAGTCATCAGGAGCCCCTTATATTTAGAGACTAAGTTTGAATTTATATGTCTGAGTCCATGATCACAGCGGATTTCATCTCTCAGTTGGGTCAGACCATAAATAAGGCTATATCAGCTGATTTCAGCCTCTAAATATAAGTCTTATGTTTAGGCTAAAAATAGCTAATTCACATGCAGTGCAAAAGATCCTGGATCCTAAAATGTATTTTGAAATTTCCCTTTTCAGAATGACTTTGCACTTCAATTTGTTTATTGTCCTGTGGAAGATGTACAAGAAAATATTCTTTATATTTAACAAAACTGTCATGGGAATGAAACTAGTATCTATTTAAAAATCAAAAAAGAAGTCTCTATTTTGAATGAACCAACACACAAGAATAAAAACATTTTCAAATGTTTTAATTTGGCTTTACTATATGGGTTTAGTTTTCAGAGTTTATCATCTGCCAATTTCATGTTTACCTGCCTCCCTGACTAGCGTTGTTGAATAGACAAAGAAAAAGAAAAAAAGAAAAAAAAATTGATGACTCTGGCTTGCTGAATTGAAACATAAAATAAGTTGGAGTTTAGAGACCATTTGTATCTTTAATGGCCTTCTGGTAAAGTACCCTCTGGGGCACCAAGCCCTTCAAGCAGATGTTACCTTAAAATGAGGAGCTTTTCCCTTTGGATACCAACCACATCTTTGCTAAGTTTGTTGCAGTCTTTAGACCCTGAGTCACAAGCAATATGATCAAACTTGGTTCTGGTGCAGCATGTTGAATTTCCAAACAAATGTTGTTTCTAAATGTTGTGGTTAGATTTAGAAAGTGTAGTGTGACTAATGAAAAGAATTAGTCAATGACTTAAGAGTGGGGTCAAGCCCACACCCACTTAGTCCCATGTACATTCTCCCAAGGCAGTTTGATGTCAGAATTTGTGCAGCCTCTCTCATGTGGTAGCTCTGACATCAAGCAAGCAGGAGTCCTTTTCCATCACTGACCACTGACCTGCAAGTTAGACTCGGCACTGCTGCAGACGCCACAGGAGGCCAGGGCATTGCCCATTTACCTCTGTGTGGAGAGCTAAGAGTGATCACTCTTCTTCAACTCCAAACCAGGGTCTAGCGGCCAGCATCAGCTAGCACTGAAATGCCCTTTTATTTACTCATACCAAGGCAGTCTGCGTTCTCTGCGTAGTGCCCAACACATAAGGAGAAAATAACAATGTGGAACTGTGAATTAACTTCTAAATTAATAAAATCCATGTTTGATCCATCCTTTCTGAATTTTTATTTTGAGCAAAATAAAATACAAAAGGGCAAGAGATCATGGTTTCAGATTGGCCTAAAATCAAATTCTGGTTCTGATAGTTAACTGCGATGTCACTTTTGCTAGTGGGTTTACCTCCCTGAACCCCAATTGTCTTACCTAGAAAAGGGATTGTTATCTGTGTCTCAAGGCAGTATAGAAATGCAATTACTTCTAAGGAGAGAGCCAGCAGCATGGGCTGCTCTAGAGAGTGGTGGAAGAAAAGTGGGGAGAGGCAGTGGGGTGCCCACCTGGAAGCCAACAGTAGCTGGGAAACTGACCGGTGGGCACGAACTGACACCAAGAATTGACTAAAGAAACTCAAAAATACCTGAAAGTTCATCTGTTTCAGTGCTGGGTCCTGTATATAAAGAAACTGGAACTTAGAATAGAAGTGAACAACCTGGCCAAAGTCACATAACCCCTGATTTACAAAGTTGGAATTTAAACAAATTATCGTATCCACTGATCTGATGATTTCTCCATCCTTTGAGCTTCGAGCCACCTGGACAGAGAAAAGGGAGGCAGAGAAAATAGAGATGGAGAGAGTTCCAAGGAGAGATGAAGTGCAGCATCAGAGATATGTAAGACGTGGATAAAAAGAGACCACATGTGTATCTCCTCGGGTACCACACACCTACCATTCCCTGAGATGCCCTCCCAGCATAGCACAAAATTGGTGCAGAGTACACCCACCACGGCTGTCCAAGGGAGGGGACACAGTAAGGCAGACTAGGGACAGCAGGACTCTCACAGCTCAGTGGCTACAGGAGAACTCACCCGTCGACTGTTTGGCTTGCATCTTCATTCATTCTTTCATTCCTACAACCAGTCCTAAAAACTGAACACAAGTGTAAATTTCCTGCCTCAACACTAGAGTAGATACCATCTCTGCCTTCAAAAAGCTCATGGCTTTCTTGAGAAAAGTTTGAAGACTCTGTGTGGAAGCTTATAAAAGTGGAACATACTCTGTCCAGGAACATGACAAATTGGTCTTTAGTCCACAAACTGATAACAAACTGATTATATAAACAGATATAAGCATGCGTTTTTCTCTTATGTTTTTCATCATTCTCCCTCCTAGCAAACAAAACAATCCTGGCCGGAGATGAACAACCATGACCTGCTGCTGGCTGCTGCAGCTGAATTCATGAAGTAGAAGGAAACATGGGTGCTGCTGTGACACAAAAGCCCACTTCAGACTCAACTGAACCCCGAACTCAGGAATACACATTTTATTTTATATTATTTTGTTTTATTTTGTTTTTTGTGTGTTTCTTTTTAAAAATATTTCAAAACTTTTATTTTAAGTTCAGAGCTACAAGTTCAGGTTTGTTCTGTAGGTAAACTTACTTGATGAGTGTTTGTTGTACAGATAATTTCATCACCTAGGTATTAAGCCTAGTACAGTCATTCTTTTTCCTGATTCTCTCCCTCCTCCACCCTCCAACTTCCAAAAGGCCCCAGTGTGCGTTGTTCCCCTCTGTATGTCCATGGTGTTCTCACTTATAAGTGAGATCATGTGGTATTTGGTTTTCTTTTCCTGTGTTACTTTGCTAAGCACAATGAACTCCAGCTTCATTCATGTCCCTGCAAAGGACATGATCTCATTCTTTTTATGGCTGCATTATAAGGAAAATACACTTTTAAAGCATCTTTTGTAACCTCAGGAAATTAAAAAAAACTTAAATCCTATGACTGGACAAAAAATGACCACAGATAACTAGCTCTTAATATACAAAATTTGCAAAAAAAAAAAAAAACATTGTGAGAAGTTATGGGTCACCCTAAATATTACTGCATTAAATTGTGGACACATGCCATGAGAAAAAAAGAATATTCCAAAAACCTCTATTTCATATTCATATTCTTTAGCAGATTATAAAGGAAGAAAAGTGGCGATTTAATGAGAACATCAGAACAATCAGAAATGACAAATGACTGCTTTCAGATGGAAAATATGATTATTAAAATTTCAAATGCTGGAATCAATGATACTGAACAGGAAGGAAATGGAATTTATTGTTTGGAGGAAAGTTTCTCCTGCTTAAAGGACAAAGTATTAACAGATAACGACAAAGTGAAAAACTACAAGCTATTGATATAAGCTATAGATCCCAGAGGATAAAAAGCTCATCTGTGTGAATGTGTCTGGGTTCATATGTGTGTGCCTGTGCCTGTGTGCACGTGTGTGTATGTGTGTGGGTGTGCTTGTACCTAACTAGAAGGAAAGACAACCAACAGTTACAGTCATAGCATTCATAGAAAAGATATTCTCAATCTGAAGAAAGTTCTTGAAGAGGAAAACAAATAATATAAAAAGATTGACATCCAGACATACCTTAGTAAAATTTCTGATTTTTCCAAAATAAGGAGAACCGATGTAAAAATGTATATAATATGAGAACAGAAAGCACAATTAACTGCCAAGAAAACAAATTAATAAATTAGCTTTAGACTTCTCTTCTACAATACTAAATGTGGGACAATAGTAAAACCCATAGAGAATTGTATTGAGAAAAAAAAATGTTGCTTTCTTCATTTAAGCTGCTCAACACTGTCCTTTTTGGATCTCTGGCCTAGAACAAGTCTCATGTCTCAGCAGCAAATGGCTTCTGTTGTGTGAGGAGCAATTGCCCAACAGGGCTCTAATTCATCTTACTGTCAGAGGTGTCTATTCTCTGTCCTGTGGGAGGGTCTTCCTTTTCCATCATTCCCTTGGGCCAGGGAGGTCATTTGGGTGTTGAAGCACCACATAGCTTTGCAGCCTGATTCTTGTTTGGGAGACACTGGAGACCTAAAGACTAACAGACCCACAGACTAACAGTCAAATCAGTCAAACAGGTTTTTATTCCATGGGTTTTTTTGTTTGTGTGTTTGTTTTTTGCCTTTGTTCTTTTTTGCTTTATTTTCTATACATTTTCCGTAGAAAATGTTGCCCTGTAATCTGTTGTAAAAATTATTATTGTAATACTTTATGTGCTATTATGAAAATGATAATTATACTCTGACATTCATCTATTATTTCATAGATGTTAAAATGTGGGGAAAATATATAAATATATATTTATTTCAGGCATCCTTAATTAATTCTAGAATTCACCCATTTCTGATGTAATTCTTAAAGCAAACAAATACTTCATTCCACAACTAACACCACAGCAAGACTGTGCCTTACCTTAAGAATCCAGTAGAATAAAACTGTTGGAGGACAGACGTGACACATCAGCCATACACAGGTGTCAGGAGCCAGGTACAGCTGTGGTGGCATGCTTGTCATTCTGTCTCAGGCATAGCAATGGCTTTAGAAACATCCAGTATCTTACTCAACAAGGCAATCTATTTTTGCAGGTGGGAAAATAATGTTTAAGTAACTTGCCCAGCGTTTTCCAGCTAGTAAAAGCTAGCAGAATTGGCATTCCAGCCCAGAAAAGATGGCTCCAAGACCACACTCATGTTTAAACTTTCTCTATTAATTACCTCCTTCTACCATATATATATAATATATATGTACACATTATATATATATAAAATATATAAAATATATATATTATATATATAAAAAATATATTATCTATACACATTATATATATAATATATATACATTATATATGAAATATATATTATATATACATTATATATGAAATATATATTATATATACATTATATATGAAATATATATAATATATACACATTATATATGAAATATATATAATATATACACATTATATATGAAATATATAATATATATACACATTATATATAAATATATAATATATACACATTATATATAAATATATAATATATATAATATATATACACATTATATATAAATATATAATATATACACATTATATATATAAAATATATATCATATATATACACATTATATATAAATATATACTATATATACACATTATATAGAAAATATATATAATATATATACCCACATTATATATTATATATAATATATGTACACACATTATATATATAATATATATAATATATAATATATATAATATATATATTCTATATTATATAATATAATATAGAATATATAATATATATAATATATAATATATATAATATATATTCTATATTATATAATATAATATAGAATATATATTATATATATTATAATATATATATATTATATATATATTATATATAATATATATTATATATATTATATAATATATATAATATATATAATGAAGCCACTGGCTTTAGGTTTGGGTGGCACGCAGCGAGGAAGCTTCTCTGAGACTTGAACAATTGAGACCCATGCCACGTAGTGAAACAAAAATTGGTAAAGCCAAACACCAAAACTTTAATAACTTGGAAATTATTGGCTGAAATCGTAGCTCTGGTGGAAGAAGTTGGGAAATAGAATGTTTTTACCATGCATTGGTTGCTATATGCTCTATTTTTCAATATTATTATGTGGTATTACAGAGCAATATTCCAAGATCAACTGTGGTCCTAAAATATTAATGGAACATTCCAGAAATAAGCAATTCATATGGTTTAAATTGTGAACCATTCTGCATAGTGTTGATGCACAATTTTTGCTCCTTCATTCAGCTACAACCAAGAAAAATTAGGCAAGTGGTCACATTGAAGGGTGAGGAGAGCAGAATTTATTGGGCAAAAAGGGGAAAACATTAAAATAAAAATAAAAAACGACTCAACAAAACAAGAGGGAGCCCTGCTAATGGGCTCCCACCACACAGATTGAATACCAGGCCACCCCACATGAGCTGAAGAGGGCAGGCTCCTCCCACCTGCCCAAGGCACTAATTTCCCATGACTCAACCCCATCCTCCCAGCGCATGGGTGGGTCCCCAGTCCATTGCAGGCACACACAGAAAAGACCCTGGGCAGAGTCCCTCACCTGCACAAAAACATCTGATGTAAATCCTTGTGGGGCAGGTGGGAGATTCTCCAGGGACAGCTCCCCCACCCTTATCTGCTTCCTACATCTATCATTCCCCACTCTAAAGAAGTACATTTTACTACCATTAGAATAAGGATAAGGTAAGGACGAAGATTGATCTTAACTGCTTCCTGCTGACAGGGGGTGCTGCTTTGGGCAAATGGCAGTCAGCTCACTCAGGGACTGATCTAAGGGTCCCCTGGCAGAAGGGGCCATAGTCAGAGGCTCTGGTTGCATGACTGTTTGAAGTTTGATGTCTTGAAGGTGAGAAGAGACAAACTGGGTTGTTAGAAAAGATGTATCAAAAGGAAACAAGGTGGGGTAAGGACAGCTAAAAAATCCCAAGGCCTTTTACCAATTCGCACAGGAAGAGGGAGGCCAAAAGCCTGACTGGTAAAAAACAAACATTTACCCTTTGCCAGCATGTCAAGCTTCTGGGTTTCCTTCCCCAAGCCCAATCCTAAGCCAACCAGTTTAAGGTTTGGGAAATTAACTTTTCCCAGTTTGGAGGATGTATCCAAGGGGAGTGTCCTGTAGCATGGAGACAAAATTACCTATCTGTGAAGAGAGGACAGAGGAGGAAAAAGAAAAAAGAGGGCATTTTTTTTCAAAGGAGTCCTAGGTGTTCAGGATGCATTTGAAAGGGGTACACGCTGAAGATGAATAGCTACTCATGTAGAAAGACGGGAGTGAGGCATTTCAGGTTCCCTACTCTTTTCTAGTGAACACCCAGGGTGTTTGAGGGGGAGAAAGTGAGTCATTTCTCTTCCTTTCTTCCATTCTTATATCCCGAGTCCCAGCAAGAGTGACAGGGAATCAAAGAGGCTTTCACTTATGTTAACGGGGGCCAGGGGGCTTTGTACGCCCTATCTCCCCTGTTTCAGTAGCCTTAGAATTCCCTACACCTCATTTATGCTATGGATACTAGCATGGCTTTATCTATGAAATGGGAAGCTTGGCTTAATCAGCAGGAATCAGTCACGCTCACCTGCACTGTGCCTTTTAACTTCCATTATCATCTGCTTCTGGATCCCTCAGATCCAGTGTTCTTTCATGAGACTTCTACCCAAAGCTTGGAATTGAGTTTGGAACCAAAAATATGTTTTGAGGGGGCTGCATGGACTCCTTACTATAAGCCAAATGCTAAAATGAAGCTGTGGAATTCAGTCCTCCTCCAACAAGGGAGAGAAAAAGATGTCTTGTGACACGCACAGATAACTGGTGGCTATAGTTATGCTTGCCAAGATTTGGGTGCATGGGGCTTGGCTTTGGTTAGCTCCCTTGGCCTTACTTTCCCAAAAAGGAAACCTCTGGGTGATGGGTATCCTGTTTTATTCCCATCACCTGGCAGGATCTGCAGGATAATTGCTCAGAACTAGAATATTGATCCAGATGTTTACATTTCCCATCTCCTTTTGTTCCTTCTGAGCTGCAGTTGGAGATTGCTGGTTGGTTCACAGGAATAAACAAGGTTAGCCTGAAATGTAAGCAAAAACTTAAAAACAACTAAGGAGTCTAGAATTTATGACAAATGTGAGATAAGTTTTGAAACATAATTTCTCTCTCTCCAATCCTCATTTTTGTTAAAAACAAATCATGATATGACTGAGTTATTTGCGAAATAGAGTTTAGCCTTATACTTGGCCTGATTATTTGCATAAAGTTCCACAAGAATAATTATTTTTACATAAGCCTTTTGCATTGGCTTTGATGGAACTCTGTTTCACAAGGAATCTCAGATAGGATTTTTAAAGCTGAGCCCAGCTATGGGTTGGTACCCTCAAATACTTGTGAGTTGGGTAAACTCCTCTTTTCTTGAGGTCCCAAGAAAACGAGGTTCTTGGGCCTGTTAGAAAGTGACATTCTTTATTCACTGCAGGTTAGGAACCCTGTACAGGGATGGTGTAGACAGGGTATGAGGCCAGTTTTACCAAGGGGCTTTTATCAGCTCTAGTAGTCAAGCTTGACTGCTTAAAGAGAAGCATACCATTCCAGTCAAAGCCTTGGTGACACACCCAGTTTCTCCAATTGCATCTCATTGCAAAAGAAAATGGATTATTATTGCACTGATGCAAACAACTATATTGCCATAAGGTAAGAGTACTCACAACTAGTTTCCAAATTCTGGAGAAGCCAGAAAGAGAGAGAGGTAAATATGCTCCAAATTTTGTTCACAGGAGTATACCTTACTCAAGGTCAAGGTAAGTTTCCTTGATTCTGAAAAACAAAGCATGGATCAGTAATGTTCCAAGCAGAAGTCAAAAAGATTAATTCAGTTTTCTATTAGTTCAGTCCATTCAGGTAACTCTTGTTTTGCTTGATATTCATGAACACTTCAGCTCTTTATGAGTCCTGTACAATTTTCCTTTATGCCAATGTCACAATCTCCAAAGTTATCAGAAACCTGCATTTGAAAGCACATATCAAAGTTCTGTAGTTGACTATAAACTGTCTTTTGAAGAGGATCAAAACAAGACAACTGTCTCTGAGAAACAAAATATTCAGGGTAGTTACAGTTAGAAACACAATTGATAAAGTCATTTGGTTATCTCAGTGGTTTATAATAACTTAACAACCTTAATTGTGATTGATAGCATATACTCAGATATTAGAACTTTAGAAATCCCATACAATTTTGGAACATATATTAATATTTTCCCTAAAATATAACATAAAGAACATTAAACATCATTTTGGTAATCCTGTGTACTTAAACATGTCAAATAATCCTGCTTACTTCTCTTCTGGATGCTGCAGATTCTCTCTGTAGCATCCAAAAGCCAGTTGTCAGGAAAGACAGTTTTGAAACAGACGTTTGATTTGGGGAGGCCTGTTAAATGTGTTAGAGGTTTAAAACTCTTGATGTTATGAAATAGAATTCCAGATTGCCATAAGTTATTTATTTTGCCAAAATGATGATTCAGAAATTTTAAAAAGAAAAACCTTTTCTAACCCTTTAGAAATTTTGCCAAAGAGCAGATTAGTGCCTTAAGAGTAGCTTGTTGTGCTTTTATTTCAATGCTCAATTTACAGAAAAACCATATCATACCCTTTTGAATTTAGTCATTATGTTCACACATGGAATTTCTTTTGCAAGATTAATTTTTACAATCCTTCCACAGCTTGTTTGCACTTTTACCTCTATCTTATCTAATTCAAAACAATCCTTTAACCCTAGGCAAAAATTTAATTTTGATGACTTCTGCATTTTACCAATAATCTTTAAGGCTGCTCTTATTTCTCAAATATTAAAATCATGTGAACTAAAAGGTACCACAACCTTTATCTCCCCCTTACAAATTCCCTTCTTTAAGTCAATTAATTAGAGCTAATTTTTTACAGACATCACACACACAAAACACATATATAACTACATAGACAGACAGAGAAAGATCCAATAGCTAGAAGGTTGTTTTTTTGCCCATCTACTAATTGGATTATTGGCCTCTGGGTGGAGCCCTTTAAGAGCAAGACTGGGAAAACATGTGGTTTCTAGGGCCTAATAAACAGGGATAGCCGAAATACAAAAACAGATTTTTAGAGGGATCTACTTTTAATTCCTGGAGCCCCATGAGGAAAACAGAGGTCTCTCCCCTTTCATGCATGCATTAAGAATGGCAAGGTAAAATGGAGAAAAATAATTCAGTTGACTGAGAAAAAAACCCTTTTCCAGCAAAACAAGATCCCAGAAGAGAAAAACATAAAAGCCTTTTAAATATATTATAACTTGGATATCCACTTTAATTAAGCTGAGTGTTCTTTAAGAAAATCTTTTCAAATCCCTTATTACCTGACTTTAGCTGTACCAAGTGGCCAAGTATTTTAAAGGCTTAAAGAAAGTAAAATCCAAGGTGGTTTAGGGAGGAGAAGAGAATCAATAAATGGCAACAGTGATGCAGATAGCAAACCAGAAAGAACTCATTCCCTAAGCCAGGATTGAACCTGGGCTGTCATTGTAAAATGGTGGAGGCTAAAACAAAGTACTGCCACATGATTATAGGTCACACTCCCAAATACATAAAACAAGTTGGAGGCCTGCAGCAAAGTTTGCTACTGATTACACAGAAAGACATGCAAAGTACACCAGATTGGCTACAGCTTGAGACCAACCTCACAAAAACAACGTCACTGTTTACAGAGGATATAAACAGTGATAATTGGGGTCCTGGCCTAGTAAAATGTTTTCTAAATGGAAAAAACTCTCCCTTAAAAGTTAACTCCTGACCTGGGGGAGAAAAGAAAAAAAAGCAAAACAACACTTAAAGTTCAGGGCTGTGTTAACGGCTAACGGGGTAAAAAAAAAGAAAAAGAAAAAGAAAGCAAAACAAAAAAACTGCTTAAAGTGCAGGGTTTGAAAGATGCTTGGGGCGATAAACTCTTATTCGTAGGCAAATGGTTTTCTCCAACAGGGAGAAAAACCTTATTGCTGTTAGATGGAGCTGGACTTCCTGGCCAGGGAAGGGGAAGACTTGGAGGGGAAGACTCTTTGGACACATGGCAGGGAACACTGGCCAGTCTGCCATTCAGGGATGTTGGGCCATATCCGGCTGCTTGCCTGTCCATCCCGAAAAAAGGAAGGAAAATCCCATAGAAAGGCTGAGTTGGACTGACACTGCCATTCCCAATCCCTGAGAGTGATATGGACAGTGGCAGGCACAGTTTTCTCTACCCTAAGATGAAGTCCAAGGACAAAAAGTCTTAGGAATAAAAGGGAAAAAGATTTTTTCATCCGCACCTTACGCACCCTTCCTCATGTCCCCATATGAGCCATCTAAATGATGCAGAATTTTTGCTCCTTAGTTCAGCTAAATCCAGGTTCTTGTGTCTTAACCAGAAAAAATTAGGCATGTGGACACATTGAAGGGTGAGGAGAGCAGAAAGAAAACACTCAGCAAAGTGAGAGGGAATCCTGCCAATGGCTCCCACCTCAGAGATTGAATACCAGCCACCACATACTAGCTGAAGAGGCCCAGCTCCTCCCCCTGCACAAGGCATGAACTTCCCGTGGCTCCACCCCATCTTCCCAGTGCAGGTAGGTCCCCATTCCATTCTAGGCATGCGCAGACAAGACCCTGGGCAGGTTTTCTCATCTGATCAAAAGCGTCTGATGTAAACACTTGTGGGGTGGGTCAGAGATCCTCAAGGGACCCTCCTTATCAGCCTCCTGCATCTGTCAGTGTGATGAAACCTGTCCTTCTTTTCAGATCCGTCTCATTTTCAGATGGACTGTCACGGTATCTCAGTGCTTATGTTCAAGTCGCTCTTATTTTACCTAATAATGGCCCTAAAGCACCGAGGTACTGATGCTGGCATATTGTTACAATCATTTTATTTTATTACTAGTCATTGTTGTTAGTCTTGCTATGCCTAAGTTACAAATTAAACTTTATCATAGGTATGTAAGTACAGGAAAAAACATAGTGTATTATAAGGCTCAGTCCTATCCGTGGTTTCAGGAAGCTGCTGCGGGTTTTTGAACATATCCTTCACAGCTAAGAAGGAGCCTCTGCATAAAGTCGTGTCTGGGGGGTCCTCTTAGCAGTTCCATATCTTCACATTCCATGTGTTTTGCTTGCCATGGGCAGCTCCTAGCCAATCAAGTCCCCTTAAGCCATTTCAGAGTGTATTCTTTGCATAACGAAATGACTCCTTCATATGGTGTTGGGGATGGGAGGTAGAGGGAGATGGTATGTTACACACATCTTCATGGCACAGAAACAGTAAAAGATATCATCTTTCTAGACAATTTAAGCCAGGACATCTCCAACCTGAAAACCAAACTCTGACTTGGACATGCGTCCGGAGTCTATCAGTATATCCTACAACACTCAGAGAAGAGCATTTAAATTTTTTTCAACTTTTATTACAGATTCAGGGGGTACATACGCATGTCTGTTACAAAGGTATATTGGGTGATGCTGAGATGCAAATGTAAAAGAATCCAGTTTTCTTTAATTTTAAAGTTCTATTTTTTAAAAGTTTCATATATCTAAGTAGATTTTCCATTTACTCAATAAAGTGTTACTTTATTACCTAAGTAATTCAAGCTTTAAAAAATACTACATAATAAAATGTATAAAAGAAAATGTGACCCCCCAGCCACCTGCCAGCAGCATCCCAGTCTCCAGCAGCAGCTGTGGAGTGAAGCCCTGTTAACCTGATTCCCAGGTAGTTTCTGTGCATATACAAGTTGTTTTGTTGTGTTGTGTTTTAAAGAAACGAGAACATACTGTACAAAATGTTCTATAGAATATTTCACCTTCAAGTACTAGATAAAAGCCGAAGGGAAATCAGGAGAGAGAACGGTACATCATCTTTATGATAAAGACGCTGCCGTGGCTGCCAGCCTCCCCTCAAGAACTGCGAGGCAATCAGGCAATGATGAGGCTGCTGAAGACAAAACCCAGATAAATAACACTGGTTTTTAAGAGGCCTGAAATCACTGGTTCTGGGTAGAAATTTCTGCTGAATTGGTCAATGCTGAAATCAAAAGCTGAACGACTGTTAGGAGAATGAGAGTGGGTGTATGATCCCAAGAATGCTGATACGTGTCGTTCGCCTCTGTCTTTTCTTGTCTCAGGCTCTTGTGTAGGACTCTGCTAGTGCACTGGAAGACTCTAGCATTTTAAATCTAGCTGAATTTGAGTTGCTCCTCACAGAGACCAATGCTGCAAGGTTGCTGACTTGGGGAAAAATCTCTCTCCTTGCAGCTTCTGACCTCCTTGGAGCCTTCCATCTCTCTCCCCTCTGCTCACTCTCTGTCACCTGCTCTGCGGGTCCTCCTGCCCAGAACTGTCACTTACCCCACAATCCTTGCAGCTCTGTTGCCATGACAGACACAGCCTCAAAAGGGCTCTTAGAGAAAGAATAGTAGCATTGGGGGACCCTGAGACTGATGACTTAGAAGGCACAAATCCAAATTAGAGATCTGCGGTTTACCAGCTAGGTGAGGCCAAACAGCTGGCTATGTTCCCTTAACCTCCCTTTCACCAGCTGTAACATGGGAGTAATACCACCTTCTCTAAGTGCAAGGATGTCATAAACTCCAAATGAGTAAAATGTACTAAAATGTTATTTCTTATTGCAGCAACAAACTGGAAGTGAATTATTGACAGCCCCCAGAAAGCATATCCTCAGGGATGTTCTGATCTGGCAGCTGGGATGGGAACCTACTAGCCAAGCTTGGACTCAGCCTCTAGTCCCATGTCTTCAGAGCCAGCAGCTGCCTGATGAGTCATGGCCGCTGAATTGCACAGCTCCTCTTCCTGCTGCAAGCTTCAAAAAAGGCCCCAAGCTCCCTTTTCCTACAAGCCATTTCCTGAAGCTTCCTGGTTTCCAGGATTTCATACCATTCAGCTTCCCCTCCACCCCAGTTTTTATGCTCACAGAGTTCTTAACAAGCACATTGAAAAGGAGAGTTAGATACAGACACAGAGTTTGTGATTCTCAGTTTCCCACTGAGAGTGCCTAGGGAAGGGATGACACATCAGATCATCCGCTTTGCTCACAGGGCCCTGCTCAGACACTTCTCTGATCTAGTCTCCCAGATTATGAGAATTGCATGTTCCAGGGGAGAACACCTGGACCAGGGGAAAGGATGGTGCCACAACAGGGCACTTGCCCTGGAAATGGGAAAAACTCTTATTACTCCCAGGAAGAAAGGGTTCAAATCACAAGCCCTCTCAGAAGGACAATTTTGCTGGGGGAACTTAAGAATCACACAGTATAGTTTGCCTAAAAATGGGCAGTGTCCCCCTTCAAATGCACGTATGAATGATAATTCACTTTGTTTTTTGCACATTTTTCAAATAAAAAATCCTTTACCTATTTTGGATCTCTCCCATGCCCCTAACTTCATTGAGGGTGCTCCATCTTTTAAGTGGCTTCAAGTGAAAGAAGAAAAAAGATCTATCTGGGAAGCAGAGAGTCCAAGAGGTTTGCTCTCTGTCCAGAGCTCACCTTTAGTTATGATGTTTTTGCCATGAAGCCTGCATCCCCTGAAGTCTGCCTCTCCATGCTTCCTAGCTCATCTGTGCTGCTGTGGCTGTTCCCAACTCAATATTTGGACCCAGTGACAAATTCCAAATTCCTCTTCAGTCTGTCTTTCACCATTCTCCCTCACCACAGACCAGGGCCAGCCCACCGAAGGGTACCCTCCCACCATGCCCTTTTACTTGTTTATGTTGTGCATATGCCATTCCTTCTCTCTGTTCCTTCTTCTTTCTGCAGGGAAATAAATGATCCTCTTTCTTCAGGGCGCACTCAAGTCACCTCATCCATTTAGCCTTTCTGCACAAGCCTCATTAATCCGACTTCCCCTTAAGTATTCTTTTCTAATCGCCCATGGACTTGTCCATCAGTGTTATTGTTCTTTTTTTTTTTTTTTTTTTTTTGAGACAGGATCTCACTCTGTCACCCAGCTGGAGTGCAGTGGCGCGATCTCAGCTCACTGCAACCTCCATCTCATGGGTTCAAGTGATTCTTGTGTCTCAGCCTCCCAAGTAGCTGGGACTACAGGTGCCCGCCACCACACCAGGCTTATTTTTGTATTTTTTGTAGAGATGGGATTTTGACATGTTGGCCAGATTGGTCTCAAACTCCTGACCTCAAGTGATTCACCCACCTCAACCTCCCAAAGTGCTGGGATTACGGGTGTGAGCCACGGTGCCTGAAAAGTGTTACTCTTCTTATAGCTCCTAATTCCTCACTTATCTCAGTTTCTTGTTGTAGCTATCCTAGAGCAGTCCCTAAAATACACAATCAATATTGAGTGGTGGCTGTATCACAGTAGGTTGAAGGGGACCCACAAATAGTCACAATCTTGCTTAGTGAGATCTTTGACTATAATTTCTAGATGTCTTTGTGACAGGCAGAATGACTGCCACTTAATAAACCGCCAACGAATGTGTGCTGAAAAAGTGAAAGAAATAAGGGAATTTCTATGTATAAATGTGACAGGGAGCCCCCAAGCCATGTGCATATTTTAAATCAAACAGTCAAATAAAATGATCAGTTGTTTCTCTTATGGCTCATTATTCTCGATTGACTTGTCTGCCTCATCTATCACTGGGGCTATCCCTAGGCTAAATTGTCTGTGCTTTTACTGTTTAATCGTTTGGCACAAGAAATCCAAGCTGCAGTCCTTAAAGTTTGATTTTGTTAAATGGAATACTGTGCAATTCAGCAAATATATTAAATATCATCATCAGTGGATAAAGTAAATAATGTTACTATGAAAATTTACATCGATGTTCATCAGGGATATTGGTCTAAAATTCTCTTTTTTTTGTTGTGTCTCTGCTAGGCTTTGGTATCAGGATGATGCTGGCCTCACAAAATGAGTTAGGGAGGATTCTCTCTTTTTCTATTGATTGGAATACTTTCAGAAGGAATGGTACCAGCTCATCTTTGTACCTCTGGTAGAATTCAGCTGTGAATCCGTGTGGTCCTGGACTTTTTTTGGTTGGTAGGCTATTAATTGTTGCCACAATTTCAGAGCCTGTTATTGCTCTATTCAGGGATTCAACTTCTTCCCGGTTTAGTCTTGGGAGGTTGTATGTGTCCAGTAATTTATCCATTTCTTCTAGATTTTCTAGTTTATTTGCACAGAGGTGTTTATAGTATTCTCTGATAGTAGTTTGTATTTCTGTGGGACAGGTGGTGATATCCCCTTTATCATTTTTTATTGCGTCTATTTGGTTCTTCTCTCTTTTCTTCTTTATTAGTCTTGATAGCAGTCTGTCAATTTTGTTGATCTTTTCCAAAAAACCAGCTCCTGGATTCATTGATTTTTTCAAGGGTTGTTTTGTCTCTATCTCCTTCACTTCTGCTCTGATCTTAGTTATTTCTTGCCTTCTGCTAGCTTTTGAATGTGTTTGCTCTTGCTTCTCTAGTTCTTTTAATTGTGATGTTAGGGTGTCAATTTTAGATCTTTCCTCCTTTCTCTTGTGGGCATTTAGTGCTATAAATTTCCCTCTACACACTGCTTTAAATGTGTCCCAGAGATTCTGGTATGTTGTGTCTTTGGTCTCACTGATCTCAAAGAACATTTTTATTTCTGCCTTCATTTTGTTATGTACCCACTAGTCATTCAGGAGCAGGTTGTTCAGTTTCCCTGTAGTTGAGCGATTTTGAGTGAACATCAATGCAAAAATCCTCAATAAAATACTGGCAAACCAAATCCAGCAGCACATCAAAAAGCTTATACATCATGATCAAGTTGGCTTCATCCCTGGGATACAAGGCTGGTTCAACATACGCAAATCAATAAACGTAATCCATCATATAAACGGAACCAAAGACAAAAACCACATGATTATCTTAATAGATGCAGAAAAGACCTTTGACAAAATTCCACAGCCCTTCATGCTAAAAACTCTCAATAAACTAGGTATTGATGGAACACACCTCAAAATAATAAGAGCTATGTATGGCAAACCCACAGCGAATATCATACTGAATGGGCAAAAACTGGAAGCATTCCCTTTGGAAACTGGCACAAGACAAGGACGCCCTCTCTCACCACTCCTATTCAACATAGTGTTGCAAGTTCTGGCCAGGGCAATCAGGCAGGAGAAAGAAATAAACGTATTCAATTAGGAAAAGAGGAAGTCAAATTGTCCCTTTTTGCAGATGACATGATTGTATATTTAGAAAACCCCATCGTCTCAGCCCAAAAACACCTTAAACTGATAAGCGACTTCAGCAAAGTCTCAGGATACAAAATCAATGTGCAAAAATCATAAGCATTCCTATACACTAATAACAGACAAACAGAGAGCCAAATCATGGGTGAACTCCCATTCACAATTGCTTCAAGAGAATAAAATACCTAGGAATCCAACTTACAAGGGATGTGAAGGACCTCTTCAAGGAGAACTACAAACCACTGCTCAAAGAAATAACGAGGAAATAAAAGAGGACACAAACAAATGGAAGAACATTCCATGCTCATGGATAGGAAGAATCAATATTGTGCAAATGGCCATACTGCCCAAGGTAATTTATAGATTCAATGCCACCCCCATCAAGCTACCAATGACTTTCTTCACAGGATTGGATAAAGCTACTTTAAAGTTCATATGGAACCAAAAAAGAGCCAGCATTGCCAAGACAATCCTAGGCCAAAAGAACAAAGCTGGAGGCATCATGTGACCTGACTTCAAACTATACTAAAAGGCTACAGTAACCAAAACAGCATGGTAATGGTACCAAAACAGATATATAGACCAATGGAACAGAACAGAGCCCTCAGAAATACTATCACACATCTAAAACCATCTAATCTTTGACAAACCTAACAAAAACAAGAAATGAGGAAACGATTCCCTACTTAATAAATGGTGCTGGGAAAACTGGCTAGCCATATGTAGAAAGCTGAAATTGGATCCCTTCCTTACACCTTATACAAAAATTAATTCAAGATGGATTAAAGACTTAAATGTTAGACCTAAAACCATAAAAAACCCTAGAAGAAAACCTAGGCAATACCATTCAGGACATAGGCGTGGGCAAGGACTTCATGACTAACACACAAAAGCAATGGCAACAAAAGCCAAATTTGACAAATGGGATCTTATTCGACTAAAGAGCTTCTGCACAGCAAAAGAAACTACCATCAGAGGGAGCAGGCAATCTACAGAATGGGAGAAAATTTTTACAATCTACCCATCTGACAAAGGGCTAATATCCAGAATCTACAAAGAACTTAAACAAATTTATGAGAAAAAATCAAACAACCCAATCAAAAAGTGGGCGAAGGATATGAACAGACACTTCTCAAAAGAAGACATTTATGCAGCCAACAGACACATGAAAAAATGCTCATCATCACAGGCCATCAGAGAAATGCAAATCAAAACCACAATGAGATACCATCTCACACCAGTTAGAATGGTGGTCATTAAAAAGCCAGGAAACAACAGGTGCTGGAGAGGATGTGGAGAAATAGGAACACTTTTGCACTGTTGGTGGGACTGTAAACTAGTTCAACCATTGTGGAAGACAGTGTGGCGATTCCTCAGGGATCTAGAACTAGAAATACCATTTGACCCAGCCATCCCATTACTGGGTATATACCCAAAGGATTATAAATCATGCTGCTATAAAGATACATGCATATGTGTGTTTATTGCTGCACTATTCACAATAGCAAAGACTTGGAACCAACCCAAATGTCCATCAGTGATAGACTGGATTAAGAAAATGTGGCACATATACACCATGGAATACTATGCAGCCATAAAAAATGATGAGTTCATGTCCTTTGTAGGGACATAGATGAAGAGGGAAACCATCATTCTGAGCAAACTATCACAAGGACAGAAAACCAAACACTGCATGTTCTCACTCATAGGTGGGAATTGAACAATGAGAACACTTGGACACAGGGTGGGGAACATCACACACCAGGGCCTCTTGTGGGGTTGGGGGAGGGCGGAGGGATAGCATTAGGAGATATACCTAATGTAAATGACGAGTTAACGGGTGAAGCACACCAACATGGCAAATGTATACACATGTAACAAACCTGCACGTTGTGCGCATGTACACTAGAACTTAAAGTATAATAAAAAAGAAGAAAATTTAATCAATAACTTCCTTGGCTAATATAAACATACACACAAGTAGTAGATTGCCTCTCCTTCTAGGCTTAATTAGCATCCTTCATAAATAAGTAATCATCACTCAATGGGTTGAAAAATCAAATATTCTTGAAACTAAAATTTTTAAACAATGATGTTTATTTATAAAAAGTATTGAACATTGTATTAGAAAGTTATAGAGTTTTATGGTATCTGTTATCTTGAATTGGAAGCTTTTAATTAATGGAAAAAATAAAGTATATACTTAATTTCTGCCCCAAAGACAATAATTTATTCCCCACAAATTTTTAATTATTTATTAAATATTTAGTTTATATATTTTAAGAATAATACTTGCTATGACTTGAATGTGTCCCCAAAAGTTCATGTGTTGGAAATATGTTTCTCAACACAGCAGTGTTGGGAGTTGGGGCCTGGTGGGAGGTGTTTGGGTCACAGGGCATTTGCCCTCCTGAGTAGATTAAACTCATTATCTCAGGAGTAGGTTCAGTTTCTCAGACGTGGGTTCTTTATAAAAGGACAATTTCAGCCCTCTCTTGCCCTCTCATCATCCGCCATGGGATGACTTAGCGAGAAGGCCCTTACCTAATGCCAGCCCCTCAATCTTGCACTTCCAGAACTATGAGCCAAGTACATTTCTGTTAATTATAAATTACCTACCCTGTGGAACTCTATTATGTCAGTACAAAAACATGAAGACAATACTGTTCATTAAATAAGAGAGACAATGATTTTCAAAAAATTAAATACAACAGAAACCTCCAGTATTTGAAGGCTTCATTTTTTATGAAAAATATTTTCAAAACATCGATAAAAATAAAGTTATTAAGCCATTACATTTAAGGATGAGCCAAATGGAATACATATTTTTGAGATAAACAACAGTTGAATACAGACACATGCAAATAGCACAGCCTAAAAGTATATAAATTCAAATAATCTATATGCTAATAGTAGTAAGGCAACAAAATGCATAATAATAATGGGTTATATTTGGGGCTTTATTTGGACTCAGGAGAATTAGATTATGTTGTGCACTACAAACATGGCCATTGCCAAGTTATAGCTTTTCTTGAACTCAGTTTTCCCGTATGGAAAATTTCTAATTTTCTCATTTCTGTTTCAGCTCTGAACTTCTATAATTCAATTTACATATTTTGCCCTGCCATTAAAGATATTTACACTGCAGTATCAGTAGAACTCTTTTATCTCATTATAAATATTTACTAATGTAATTAAAAGCACATTCATTCATTGATGCAGCAGATATGCATTGAGTGCTTTCTGTATTTCAGGCACTTTGCAGTCACTGCAGATGTGTAAAACAAACAAAAGTCCTTCCTTCATGGAAGAACTTACATTCTAGTGTGTGAGCAGATAATAAGTAAGTAAGTGTCATACACAGTGGCTACACGTGGTCATAGAATACATGGCTATAGAAGTGCCAGGGAAAAACATGTAGGAAAGGGGAAAGGGCATGTTGGAGTAGGGTGTTAAATTAAATAGGGCAGAGAGGGAGGGTCTCACTGAAGTGTCTTTCTGATTTAGCAGTGTTTTGTACATTGGTTTCAATGACTGTGCAATTCTAGGACCAGATGTCAATTTCATAAGGTAGGGCATGGCCCTTCATTTGTCACGGCCACATGGCTGTTCCTATGGGTGTCCATTCTTCACTCTGGGGTGAAGAGTAGTGCACACTCACCACAAGCTTCATCAACACACTTCAAAATATCCTTGCCAAAGTCTATGAATTCCTGCTTTCCTTGGTTGGTTGGAAATTAAAATAGAAATGGGCCAATTTTGATTATTTGGGGCTTTCATCATTATTAAATATTTAAATAAAACACCTTTTTAAAATATCATATATATGATTCTTTCTATTTCTGCCAAATTTACTTTCCAAAGAACAAAGTATGTGTGTTGATGTGGTCTGGTATTTTGATTTTTTTTATGTTATTGCTGCAGAAAAGCAAAAAAAAATAGAAACACTCAGGATATGCACACCTTCTGAAAATAAGCTGTAGTTAGCAAAAACTCCTAAGTAAGAAAGCATATCACTATGATCTTTTAACTCACCCTCTCCCAGTGATCTTCAGTGTTTCACTTCATTAAATTCAAAGAAGTTTTAGAAAACCCCGAGCTTCAGGTTCCCTCCCTGACTTTGGAGAAAAAAATCTGTTTTTTGTTTCGTATTTTAAAAGTTAGTTTCAGACAGCTGATAGCTTTCTGTTTCTTGGAGAAAACACAATCATCTTACACAGTGATATTCTGTCCTTTTACATGTTCACAGTTCCCACAGACTCTGCCGTGGTTCCTCACACCAATATGGATGCAGGGGAAGACAGAAGTTCTGGAAGGCAATTCACCCAGATCTTCCCTTCATATGAGAAAACAGCCACTCCTCAAGACCAAACAATACAAGGGCAGCAAGATCCAAACAACTTCTGGGGGCTAGGTGGAAATTCTACCATGTGTGACCTGGAGCTGGGGAAAGAAATGAGGGCTGCCTGGCCTGCCGCTGCATGAGGAGGGCTGCCAGCCTAAGGACTTCAAGTCCTTCTCCACAGACTTCCAGCCCTCGACCTGCTGGTAACAGGAAGATAGTTCGTGAAACAGCTCAGCGCTGGTCTACATCCACCATGTACACTGGATCTTTGGAAAGTTGTGATTTTTAGAATCTCTGAAGATAATCCAATTACACTTTGTTCAGATGAAAAATGATCACTGTTTTTTCATGATTATTGGTCTTCATGTAGTTGTTGTTATTATAAATAACTGAATCACTATTGAAGAAATCTGCCCACAGAATAAAATTCAGATTATCACTGTAAAGTCATCCTTTAAGAATATTGCTAATGCTTTTCTTTCTCTCAAATCAAGTCAGCTCTATATTTGGAAACAAGATTTCAAAAGCTTAGAGACATGTATATTCATTTCCAAACCTCTAATACTTTTCTCACTTTCTGAAAATCTCTGGGGTAGGAGTGTAGGAGGAAAATAAATGGAGATTAAATGTAAGCAATGTAGTACTCCAACTGGAGAGAAACATTCACATTTCATGTGACATCATGGAGAGAACAGAATATGAAAAAAGAGAGAGACCAATTTATCTGAGAGATGATGTCAAAGAGCTACTGGTGGAAGCAGGCGTATTGATATATAGGAGGTTGCATCTATTGACCAGTTGGTGGCAATTTAAACCCTCTAGAGGGGTGAGCTGACAGACTGTTATGAGATAAAGGGGTAGAAGAACCAACAAGAGCATCAGTAGGTTGCCTCAGGAGGGCCTGCTGGGTGAGTAACAGGAAGTAGGTCAGCAGGTGATGGAGAAATCAAATGGACAATAGCGTCATACTTGCAAAACCGAGAAGAACATTACTTGTCAACATGAGATTTTATGGCAGATAAAAATATTCTGATTATTGGTGATAGGCAAGCTAGACCTCATGCATTTTAATAAGCTGTTTTTTCTTGCACAAATGCTTTTAAAAAATATGGTAACTGGGTCTCCAAAGGGGGAAAAAAGATTGTATTTTCACAGTGATTACGTTGCTTGTGAATAATATGAGCTGCCCCGGCATCTCTTCTTGACTTCAATCTCATCCACCTTCTAAATATAAAAAGGATATCCTCTGATATTGTTAGAAAAGGTTACAGATGTTTGTCTCACTCATGTTCAGGCTGTGTTTAAAAGAAAAAAAATGTAAAGAGAAAGCAGAGTTTAATGTAGATGACATGGGCTGTCTAGGCTGCCCAAAACCCTTGCCCTGGGTGTGCACCTCACAGTAGCATGGGGCTCGGTGCCACACCAGGCTACAGAACAAAGCATGAAGTGCTGAGAAGAGACTGCATAGTGCTAACAGCTCAAGGTTTATGAGAAGACATATCAGCCATTAACCAATTATTTTCCTAAACCTTAGTTATTTGTTTAGCACCTAATATGCTCTAGGCTTGCAGTAACAATAGAAAGAAGAAAATCTGTATATATACCTATTTTTATATTCATCTATCTAGCCATCATCTATCCATGTAGAGAGATAGAATAGATAAAATCATGTATAAGTGTGTGTGTCTATCTATGTGTCATCTATCTCTATTGATTGATCTATTTGTATCTTTATCTCTTTCACACACATTATCTGTAGCTATCTACCCATTTTTCCTCATCTCTTTATCTATCTATCTAATCTATCATCTATCTATATCTGTTTATTGATCTCTATCTTCACCTCTATCTCTCTCTTTCTCACACATACATCTATTTTCTATATCTTCCTATTAATCTATCCATCCACATCTCTATATCTATTTATCTATCTATCTATTTTGTATGCATTGACAGACTCTTGTGAGCCAGGCACTGTGAGAAGTACAATAGGTACTAAGAAAAAAGCTCCTGTCCTCAAGAGGCACTCAGGGTCTCATTTGACAGTGTTAAGGGGAAACCATCTCTGTTCACCTACTGCTTCCCCCAACTTCTCATGCAGCCGGATCCTTCTGACCTGTTTACAGGGAAGCCATGTCTAACTTTCTTCTCACTCCAGAGAATGAGTTGATGATCCACTTCTTGGATCCAATGACAGTTGTCACATTTTATTAAAATGTGTTCCTCACATCTTTTGTCAGTACTACCTATTTTCCCTGGCACAAAAGAGGCTCTCAACACATGACAAGTCCTCACCATTCATTTGGGTAATACCTTAACTGTGCATAGTCCTGATTGAGCCTGGCCACAGCAAGAAATAATTATTTAACAATGCAAATGGCCCAATCTGAGTCACTTGCCTCTCAGTTACCCACAGTACAGAATGGTAGGGGACATTTATACTTATAGAGATTATGTACATGTTGAAATTTCCTCATACCTAGTGTACTTCTTGGTCATTTTTTTCTACCTAGCTGATATGTATTTCAATTTAAAAAATCACATTTATCTTCACATTAGGAAACAAGACAGGGAAAACTTTATATACACATGCTTATCTATGGCAGCATTGAGCAATGGAAACATCATTGACTTCAGATTCAGATGAACTAGGTTCTAATAGCTGGCTCCTACCTGTGATGATTGTATGACTTGGGTAGTGTGACTTAATCAGTGAGCATCTGGGAAACATGGAATCAATGTCTATCAGCAGCACTGTTTTAAGGACTGAAGGAGGTAACATGAAAACAGCTGAGTGGCACATTGTAGGTCCCAAACTAGCAAGGGTTATTAGTATTATTACTATTAACTTCAAAGCAATTCAAAGATTGCCTACTATTTCATTTTCACTGGTGAGTATTATTATAGTATTATGTATAAAATAACAACATCAGTATCAGCAATTAAAACTAGAGACCCAAAATTCCCCAAGTGAGAGGCTATTATGTTGTGGTAGAATTGCTCAAAGAAGTAATGTGCAACCTATTAAAATGATGTTTATCAAATGAAATACTGATTTCATGCTAAATGGAAAACCAAATACACAATTTAATTAAAGCATGAGAGCAACTATGATCCAAAACTGCTCTTAGAGAGAGCTGAAAGGAAAAATAATAAAATGCTAACGATGGTTTCTAAGGCTATAAGCGATCTGGAAAACCATTTCCCTCTTATATTTCATTTTTAAATTTCTACAATTAGCATATTCACACTTAAAATGAATATATTTTTATTTAAAAATTACGTATCACAATCCTAAAAATGTGTGTCTGTTTACTTTAGAAAAGTTTTTTTGTATGTGTGTTGCTCACCTGAGGCAGCAGGAAAGACGGTCCTAAAAGTTAGGAGCCTCTTCTGCCCTAAATATGCTGGGAACATCTTTGGTGTGTTACGATGTCTTCCCATCAGCAAATGAGGTCTTAGATCTGTATCAGCCCAAACAGTAAAGACAGTGGATCACAATCACAAAGGTAGAACAGAAGAATAGGCAACACTTCTACTCTAACGCTCTTTTCCAAGATAATTGGTCCTTGGGGGAGGAAATTTAGAGTTCATATGAACAGAGGAACTGAAACTCAAACACCGAAAGAGACACCCCTGGTGGTGAATGTAAATATGGGGACAGGAGGGAAGAGATTTCTTACAGAGCTTTCATGATAGGCTCTGTTTGGCATAGAATAACTCCATTTTTATCCGTTCATATGAACTCTACGTTTCCTCCCCAAAAACCAATTATCCTGGAAAGGAGCACTAGAATAGAAGTCTTGCCTATTCTTCTGTTCTATCTTTGTGATTGTGATCCACTGTTTTTACTGTTTGGGCTGATACAGACCTAAGACCTCATTTACTGATGAGGAGATACCACAACACACCAAAGATGTCCCCAGCATATTTAGGGCAGAGGAGGCTCCTAAGTGCCAGGGTATACGTGAGAAATTCTTAACCCTAATAGAATGCTCCAGGAGTTTGAATTAGTTGTCCATTCACATCTCCTGGGTCGAGAAACCCAGTGGCAAGGAACTTGATGGAATTTGTTAATGACTGGAGTATAAACACATACAGGACATCGAGTGGCCTGGGCAACTCCTAAAA